>NC_137623.1:2995736-3335736 GCF_963280865.1 Gymnoscopelus braueri
AATGTCTAGAATACATTCACAATGACAGCGTGTGTATTTGTTTAATAAAATACCCAAACCAGGGCCCGCCCGAGCAATTAGCATAACTTTAGGCCTGAGACCGGCCCGATAGCCTGGAAAAAAAGAGTGAAGAAAATAAATACATTGACAATAGGCGGTGCCAGTGGATCAACTGATAGCAGAGTGAGAGAACAGACTTATAGTTCACATGTTCAATCGTTCATACAAAACATGCAACGTTGAACACAATATAAAGTTACATCAGCGTCTCATCCTGGGCTTGTAGATCTGCTGTGTTCGGTGCACAACACCGCCATGCGATGAAGTACAAACCAGGCTTCTGTCTGCCACGAGTCTGCCTCTGTCGTCTGTCTGGTTTATGGCTTGTTTAAGTAACCGATCTACAAGTTCACAACGCGTTAGATCGCAATGCATTGTTAGCTTCAGTGAGCTTGTCGATCAAATGGCTATTCAGTGCGCAACACCACCATGCAGTCAGGTGTAAAATAAGTGTGGGAATCTAGGTGAATGGTGCACCCACTGCACCTGATCTAGTCACATGACCAGGAAGTATAAAAGTCTAGTTCCTCCCAGTAGAGAACCATTTGACTCTGTGCTGCAGGGGATGGTGTTTCCTCTCATGAAGGGTGAAGGAGAACGCATGGTAGGCCAAAGCTCAACTTTGTGTAGCACATCATAACCATTAAGGCTACCCTTTTGTTTGTTGCAGCTAATGCTACTGCTAGCCTATTGTTTGTTTGAGCACATGCGCTACTGCTGGTCTTTGTTGGCTAGCCTACTGTTTGAGCACATGGATGCTACCATGCCTATAGCACTTTAATTTGTATCAACATTGTTTTATTCGATTGTATTCAAATGTATTTATTTTATTTCAGTCTACAAATGAAGTTCCCTCTAGTGAACTAACTGCTGTGCTGTATCTAGACACCTGGAGATACTGGTACAACGTATACATTCTATGCATTGTCTCTTTGTGTATTTTAATGTATTTTTTAGTTTTGTAACATCACTGTCTTCTTTTTGTAGCTGTGGTGCTGGAATTGTCCCCCGCCCTTGTCCCTGCATTGTGCTGCATTGTGTACATTCACTGGTAAATGGTGCACAATCTATAGGTTTATGCTGTTTGTTCATTTTAATGATTTGAATACTGTGTTTGCATTATGTTGAAATACTAGGGCTGGCAACTAATGTGGCAACTAATGTGTTGTCTGTTTCCTTAAAGGAACCAGTCAGTCCAGCCACTGTTTTCCATTGTTGTTCTACTTTGATTTGTTGTTTATTTTGAGTTTGTTCATTTGAAGCATATAGTAGGTACGTTAGGCCTAGAAAATTGTTGTTCTCTCCTTATGTTACAGTGTAACCGTGTTCAAGGCCGGGTCCGCCCTGTTACGACTATTTGTTGTTGTTGTTATTATTGTTACTGTTATTGACTATTGCCTGATATTTTAATAACCCATGTATTACATAGTTGTTTAATAAAGTCATGTTCTATTTTTACACAAACTGCCTCTGGTAAATTGTGCCTGTTTAAGGGAAGTTGGTCACATCACCGTGTTGAACATTCTAAGGTTTAGGGCATTGGTTCTCAAAGTGGGGTCCGGGGACCCCCAGGGGTACTTGAGGGGGTTCCAGGGGGTCCCCAGCTAAATGATGTATAGGAACCAAATGGACCCTTATGGGTCTGTAACTCTGAGAGTGTACAAATGGAACCAAATGGACCCGTTAGGTTCCATTTGTACACTCTCAGAGTTAAGTTAACATTGATTTTGCAATATGAATTGGGGTCCCAGAGATAGAACTGCCATAAAATGGGGGTACGTAGCCTAATGCATGTCAAACTGGGGGTCCTTAAAATTAAAATGGTTGAGAATCACTGCTAGAGCTGTAAAAAATATTCTCTTATGGGGGGTCCCTGGCTTATCTTTGTGTCCATTTGGGGGTCCTTCACATGAAGTTTGAGAACCACTGGTTTAGGGGTTTCTCCTGCCCCCCCTTAGGGGCTCCTCCTGCCCCCTCCACAAGGTGGCGTAGTCAGGCATATTATTAGCTCCAGTGACTACACATATAATTAATTAATCTCATAAATCCTCATCAAAGTTGGTGACTTTTATACATTGTCAGATACTTAAATGTGTCTTTATCCTACAAATGGTCTAAGTAGGTGTGGTTTCCTTCTTCGCCGACCATCCCACCACCCTCCCCTCTCCCTGGCTGACAACATCATGAGGATCTGTATTTGTGTATTTTCTTCATTGAAGAAAATAAATGCTTTACATGTTTGAAAGTGCACTGTTATTGGCAAAGATGCTTTCAAGAAACCCTTAAAATTCCCCCAAAAAACACACACGTATTACTTAGTCTTATGCTCAACGTTGTTACGGGGCCTTTTATTTATAAGGTATATATTTTACCACTATAGACTATAATGTGTTTAGCATGAATGTTTAGCAAAATGTCATGATTCCCAAATCATACCCCATCAACCAAGACAGTTAATAATGGAAAATGATATTATTGAGCATTGGAACACATATTTGATTACATTTTTAATTTGTTCTTAGTGATTTCACGTACTATATTCACATATAGAATCTCAGTTTATCAGAGCATAGAGTTAAAATAAGGGACAGCGCCCTCTATGTCTCGTCCATCAGACTGCAGATGGACTCTTCAGATATCTTACCAAATCTCGTGAGAATGTGTTGATGGGACAGAGAAAGGTCCTAATTTGTGTCTCTAAAGAAAGCCATTTTAGAATGAAAATCTTGTAAATATTGTTAGTCTTGTGATGATCGGGTCCAATATTTAGTTCAGTGACCATGGAGCTAAAGAATGGTTCAGAAGCTGTGTTCACGTTCACTCTTCCATTGGAATCAATAGACTCCAACTTGCTTCCTGTCTCCTAAAAAGACGTCCACCTACGCATCATGACGTATTGTGAGCTTGTAGATCTGCTATTTTCAAATGGCCGAAATGTATATAGGGCTGAAGTGGTTACTGTATGTTTCGTAATAATAATCAAAATCTACAAAGTAACTAGTAACTAAACTTAGACGTAGAAGTAAAAGTACTGAACATTGGAAATACTCCAGTAAAGTAAAAATACCTCAAAATTAGTACATGAGTAAATGTACTTAGTTACTTTACACCACTGGTGAGTGTACACACGCCTACAGACAAGAGACAAAGTGACGTCATTCATTCATTTATAATGATATAAATATCATGACCCTCCTCTGATAGAGATTATTTACATTGTGGTGGAAAAAGTACTAATAAAAGGGCCTGTATTTGAAAATATACTTGAGTAAAACAAGTACAAAGGTATTAAGTACAGTACTGTGGTAAATGTACTTAGTTACTTTACACCACAGGTTGTCAGAGTGTCTGTGTGTTTCTGATAGTAAGACAATGCTGCGTCGCCCTCTAGTGGACGGTTACAACATGTTGTCATTGTCAGTCATCAGAAGCTGATGGACAACTTTACCCATGAGGCCTGTTTTATATATATATACATATATAAGACATGTTGTTATGTGACTGTACATATAGACATGTGTATATATATATATATATATATATATATATATATATATATATATATATATATATGACATGTTGTTACACCTGGCTGCAGGGGCCTCGTTGTTGTTGGAGCCCTTTGATGTTGTTGCTGTGGATGAGAGCAGAGACTGTTTGGTTCATTATATTATTACCTGGCTGTGTTTGTTTCACTGTGTGTGTGACTGATGTCATATTTAGTACAGTATACAGACCTGATTGTATATATTCCTGATTTATTTCAGAAACCACACAAACCGTACACTGTGTATCTGTATGCTGTGTGCCTAAAGCAGGGGTGATGCAACTTTGATGATGTAGAGGAACACTATATTTACACACTCACTCCAGAGGAACACATTGCATATACTGTCGGGCAGAAACCTCTTATCTCCGTATTTTAACTTTGTTCGTAAATTAATGCCGTACTTCGCCATTCTATGTCACACAAAAGTAGCAAAAATAGCCGATCTACAAGCTCAAAACTTTGAGCTTGTAGATCTGCTATTTTTGCTATTTTTGAATTGGAATCCTGAAAAGTAACATTTTTATTTCATTTCAAATGCATTTAGTTATACTTATGTTAACTTTATGAACTTAAATACAAATACATTGGACATAAAAAAGACAATAGAATTTTAATACTAGTCATTAAGCTACTATAATATAGACTGAAGTAATTAAAGTGGGTCATGTTTGCATGTTTGGAATCATAACAGCTGAAATCAATAATATATCACTATTCTGATATTTACCTGCGGGCCGCATTAAGTGAAGGTGGGGGCCGCATGTGGCCCCCGGGCCGCCAGTTGCCCATGTATGACCTAAAGCCTTCAGTAAATGGTTGAACTTTATATCCCGACTCCTCCTTGTGTTCTGACCGACACTCCAGAGAGAGTACAACCCTTTGTAAATCACCAGCACCTTCCCTTTCCTTCAGATAGTTATGGTTATTAGTATTATTATTTTTTAATATATAATTATTTTTTTTTGATAGGAGATAGTGAAGATGGACAGGAAACAGGGAGAGAGAGTGAGTGACACGCAGAAAAGGTTATCAGGAACGGGATTCGAACGCGCAACACGGCGTCAGGCTACATTAGAGCCTATATGTGGTATGCACCTGGACCGCTAGGCCAGCGAGCGCCTCTCTGGTTGTTATGTTAAGATCAGAGCATTTGAAGACGTCAAACTATGAAATTATGTTCAGAATCATCTTCCATCATATCTTACTAGTCTCTCTGATATTTCATATAAAAAGCAAAAGGATAAAGCCTCAGTGGTTCTCAAAGTGTGGTCCGGGGGACCCCCGGGGGTCCTTAAAGGGTTTCCAGGGGGTCCCCAACAAAATGAGTTAATAAAGCATCTAAATCAGCGTGACCGCTTTAACCTAATGTATACGTACATTATACAGCTGATCACAAATAGAGCGTGAGTTTGTAGATCTGATATTTTTTAAAGAAATCTTGAAAAATAATGTGGATGTTTGTAATACATTGTAACAACACAGATCTTGTATGGGGGTCCCTGGCACAAAGTATATGTTCAGATGGACGTGTGCGGACAAATACATATTAACCCAATTTAGGCGGGAACCCCTATTTGTAACTCTACCTTTCAGGACAGGAACCTCTTTTAGAGTTGTTGTTGCTATGTTGTTGCTATGTACAGGGGGGGCAGTGGCTCAGGGGTAGAGTGGCCGGTAGAGTGTACTGGAAACCGGTTCGATTCCGGGCTCCCTCAGAGTTAGTGTAGAAGTGTCCTTGAGCAAGACACTGAACCCCTGATTACTCCTGATGAGCAGGTTGGTGCCTTGTATGGTTTCCTCCTCCATCAGAGTGTGTGTGTGTGTGTGTGTGTGTGTGTGTGTGTGTGTGTGTGTGTGTGTGTGTGTGTGTGTGTGTGTGTGTGTGTGTGTGTGTGTGTGTGTGTGTGTGTGTGTGTGTGTGTGTGTGTGTGTGTGTGAATGTAATGCACAATCTATGTAAAGCTTTGGATAAAAGCTCTATATAAATGCACCATTTATTTATTTAAGTACAGTATATACAGCAACATACATTTGTTGTCATTTTGAATAAATATTGATCAGTAAACTGAGGTCAGGATTTAGAATGTGTTTTTAGAATGGGCCTCAGGTCTGAATGGGTTAAAGGAGAATCCCACCCGCTGTTTTTCTTACCTTTAATATAATATCCTAGTATGAGTGATACAGTAGTTAACATTCATAACTCCTTCCTGAATCGACTGCAGCTAAAAAGAAAAGCTATTAAAATATGCAATCTAGAACAAGTCCCATAGGCTCAGGTTTTTATCTGTGGTCGATTCAGTTTGGAGCTATGTTTTTTTCTACTGTAACACTCGTCCTAATATCATAATATCATATTAAAGGTAAGAACTGGGCGGAATTGTCCTTTAATTTGAGGTCCTTGACATGAACATGATGGAGAACTGGTGTAGATTAGCTGTTCCTTCACTTGGACTAAAGCTGCATGTTATCATGAACATGATGGAGAATTCACTATTTAACAGAGGCACCAAGTTCTGCGCTATGAGCTTGTATAGATCAGCTATTCTTTGAAAAATCGTGAAAATGGTTGCAAATCTTTGAATAAATATTTTTTTTTAAGCGAACATTTTAAAGCAAATATTTGGCCGCGGACCCCCATCTCAAAATGTGTTGTTCCAGGGACCCCCCCCCCTCCCCCATGAAGCAAAGATTTGAGTTACAAATGTTTGCTTTAAAAAAAAAGAAAACACAAACTTTTAAGATTTTTGAAAAACCGTGACACACACACATAATTAGATTCGATTTTATTGCTAAAATCTAAAATGACACAGATCATTTCCCGGTTAACAGGTTAAGTCACTGTGGTTGTGTTTTGTGTTATTCCATAAGCCATAGTCACTGTATTAGGCTAAAAGGTGATAATGTCCCATTCAATGCATTGATAGCATCCGAATCAGGTGAATCCCATTGCAAATGATGGGCGTTTAGTAAATCCTTTAAGATCTGTTATCTCCTCAGTCTTATAGCAGAGCTGTTTCAGCTGCATATTGGATACTGGACAGATGTTTTATTTTCATTTTTTTGTTGTGGATGTGGATACAAGACGATATAATAGTTTTGCAAGGTGTAGCATGGATGGACAAGCATAGACTCTGGTGTCTAAAAAGGCATATCGACAGGAAAACAAAAAATAAAAATAAAAGGCGTATTGACAGAAAAGGGATAACACATGAAATCAACTGGGACAGTGTGGTCAAGGCCTGTTCTAACAGGTTTTATCTGACAACAACCACTTGTAAAATACAAAATAGTGCCCACTCACCCCCACTGTAGGATAGTAAGCTAGAGCACATACTGCTAATAAACAAAAACATATCATTGTTTATCTATTGATTCATTCAGTCATTATTTTGTTTCCATTGCATATTCATTGCATATTATTCAGTGAGTTATTGATCATTTACATTGTCTCCGCCAGGCCAAGACTGTTTTTCCCCCTTTTCGTCCGTCCGTCCGTCCCTCTGTCCCTCTGTGGACAGCTAATCTCTGGCATCTTTGGACCGATCGGCGTGAAACTGTGCACACGCACTCCCACATTGGCCTGTAGTAGCGCCACCAGGAGGCAGATTTTTACCTTTTAAAAAAAAGAATATTACTGCCAACAGATTGTCAACTAGTTGTCAAGGTGAACTCATATTTGTGGAGTTGCGTCATGATCCAAGGAATCCATGGGAAAAAAACGATTGTGATCGTACGACCTATTGTTCAAGTGTTATAGGCCGAAACGGGAATTGGCCAGTTATAGCGCCACCATGAAGCCGATACAAAAATAAGCTAGGGTGGCAGTTTATCCTTGGCCTAGTGGGAGTGCACCGTGCAAAGTTTCACAGCAATCAGGATTCTACGTTCATGATTTGTAGCATTTGGTGCAGAGCGGCCACTCCCACAACATTTGGAAGGCAACTCTAGCCATTCAGATGATAATATGAAAAATCTGACAGATACGTCTTGATCACATGACTACAGAGATAATGTGTACCGCATTGCGTACACAGGTTTGGACCATATATGTAGGAGAGGTAGAAACAAGAGAGAGATGTACCGAAACCATTTTGTCCTTCCCGATACAGATTCCGATATCCATAACTTGCGTATTGGTCGATATCGAGTATTGATCCGATACCAGTGTGTAATTTATAAAATAATCTATGACAGTGGCTCTCAAAGTGGGGTTCAGGGACCATCTGGGTTCCTTGAGGGGGTTCCAAATGGACCCTTACAGGTCTGTAACTCTGAGTGTTTACAAATGTAACCAAATGGACCCTTACAGGTCTGTAACTCTGAGTGTGTACAAATGTAACCAAATGGACCCTTACATGTCTGTAACTCTGAGTGTTTACAAATGTAACCAAATGGACCCTTACATGTCTGTAACTCTGAGTGTTTACAAATGTAACCAAATGGCCCCTTACAGGTCTGTAACTCTGAGTGTGTACAAATGTAACCAAATGGACCCTTACAGGTCTGTAACTCTGAGAGTGTACACATGGAACATTTTTACACACTCAGTGTTATGGGGGGTCCTTGGAATTAAAAGGTTTGATCTAGGAATAGATACACATTCCATGGAATTAATAATATTTAAAGTGCAGCTAGAAGTTAGTTAAAATAATAATGTGAATAGTACAGTAAGAGTATAAAACAGCAGTGTAACATCAACTGAAGCATTCAAAATACTAAATAATTGATGACTGTAAATTACATATCTATTACATGGTATCAGAATGACATAGACTAGCTGATACAGATACCAGTATTTTAGGCAGTATCGGCAGCTTTTACGATACTGGTATTGGTATCTCTACCAAACATTGGCCTCGTAGTGGCGCTGTAACGGGCCAATTTGAAGATTTGGGGGCAGAAGTTCTTCCTTGGCCTTGTGTGTGTGTGTGTGTGTGTGTGTGTGTGTGTGTGTGTGTGTGTGTGTGTGTGTGTGTGTGTGTGTGTGTGTGTGTGTGTGTGTGTGTGTGTGTGTGTGTGTGTGTGTGTGTGTGTGTGTGTGTGTGTGTGTGTGTGTGTGTGTGTGTGAAGCATAAACCGAGGATAACACGTCTAGCAGGAATCCAGTGACTGGTCACTGCAGTAGCTGTTTGAGCCACCAGGGGGCGTCTGGACACAACAGGATGGTGACACACTGAGACTAAATGGGAAGAAAACTTGTAAAAGCAATAATTGGACAATGTTTTAAAAAGTTATAGAATAAACTACAAAGGTTAAAAACCATCTGTTGGCACTTATAAATAACTAATAATAATATAATAATGATTCATTCATTTCTATGGCACCCTCCATACATAGATTATAGCTCAATGTTGCATTGTGATAGACTCATCCATAGATAGATAGATATCCATCAATACAAAACCAATAAGCAAGGAGAATGTCATTAACAAGCTGTTATCTTTCAAAACAAGACAACCCCCTCCACAATATGACTATCATAAATATCACAGAACATCTTTAACATAATCAAAATATATAACTAAACTATAGAAACTAGTCCATACCCGCCTTTTCCACCCACCGTCCATCCGGGCTATGGGACTGCAACCACAACACGGCTACAGAGCCCATTGGCTGTGAGGACCGTTCACAAAAACGCTAATAAACGTCTTTTTTGGAAAGTGAAAAAACCCACTGAGGAGGAAAATGTGGATCAGACAGAATGACGGACAGAGGTTAGTTAAATGTATAGAAGGATAATGAATGGTATTGACCTGATTATCTGTAGCAGAGATTCTTCCTTAGAGGAGTGGTTCTCAATCTTTTCAGGCAGCGACCCCCAAACATAATCATACTGTATGTGAACTGGGGACCCCCAAAAATAATCATATGTGAACTGGGGACCCCCAACAATAATCATATGTGAACTGGGGATACCCAAAAATAATCATATGTGAACTGGGGATACCCAACAATAATCATATGTGAACTGGGGACCCCCCACCCTGACAATTACTTGGAACGGGCTGAGGCATTACAGTACATTTAGTTTGACTCTACAGATACAAATTTTGAAAATAGCCGATCAGCTAATTTCACAATGTTTGCATCTTTCTAATTCGTAATATTTGACAATTTGGTAAATGTTAAACCATTTTTTTAGTACAGTTTGTTGATTACTTTTGATGCAATGAAAACTTCATTTCAGAAAAATGTCCTAAAAGTCATTAAATTGTCACTTTATAAATGTGCAGATACCCCCCCCCCGCCCCCGAATCATTTGGGGACCCCCTGTTGCGAACCACTTGTATGAGGGGTTGAGTTGACCTGTTGTTCACAACCATTAATTTTAGAGGTGCTAAAAATGCAACATTTTGATAAGACATTTTCTCAGATTTACATTTATTAAACATCATTTAAAATCTTACATTCTTTACTTTCATAATCTGTAAAAAAAAAAGATGAAAAATGACCATGCCCCCCTTGTGGCACAAGGCTTTGGATTTGGACACGTTGAATATTTTGTTAACAAACTGAAATAAAACATTTTGTTTTAGTTACAAAAAGAAAAAAGGGGGGGAAATAGGTAGGAGGGGTCCCTGCTTCATCTCTCTCTCAGCTAAGGGGTCCCTGCTTCATCTCTCTCTCAGCTAAGGGGTCCCTGCTTCATCTCTCTCTCAGCTAAGGGGTCCCTGCTTCATCTCTCTCTCAGCTAAGGGGTCCCTGCTACATCTCTCTCTCAGCTAAGGGGTCCCTGCTACATCTCTCTCTCAGCTAAGGGTCCCTGCTACACCTCTCTCTCAGCTAAGGGGTCCCTGCTTCATCTCTCTCTCAGCTAAGGGGTCCCTGCTACACCTCTCTCTCAGCTAAGGGGTCCTTGGCCTGAACAACGTTGTAGACCCCTGGTATAAACATTAGTCTCTATATAACGTGTCAAGGTGCTCAGGTGGTTCAGTGGTAAAGTACCTGCTCACCACCACACAGTCTGTGGGTTTGAATCCACCGTGGTGAGTCTGGCATCGAGCGTCTATATGAACACAACTGGTCAGTGTTCAGTGTTCAGGGGAGGGAAGCCTGGCGGGAGGAGGAGGAGGAGGAGGAGGAGGAGGAAGAGGAGGATATGTGTCACTCCTATGGGGATGGGGGCGGAGCCAGTCAGCAGGGAGTGTTTGGCGGGAGGAGTAGGACGAAGGCTCTACGTCCTCCCGGTGGGGGCTCCTCATTGGCAGGTGAGTCAGTAGGATATAGCAGTGGCAACACACAGAACACATGTGTGGAGAGGAATTAATGGGCATAACGACTAAATTGGGGAGAAAAAAAGTAATTGTCCCTGTGGGGCACTGTAATGACATCATGGCAATCCCTTATTATAACCTTTACACACACGCACGCACGCACAACAAACACATGATTCCAATTCATGTTTTAAATTCCTAAAATCCTTGTGTCCTGAGGTCATAGTAGTCTATTGTCGTGGACACAAAATATGTTTAATCCTGAAACAGCGAATGAGTGTCCATGTAACACCATGTGTTTAATCCCTGAAACAGCCAATGAGTGTCCATGTAACACCATGTGTTTAATCCTGAAACAGCCAATGAGTGTCCATGTAACACCATGTGTTTAATCCTGAAACAGCCAATGAGTGTCCATGTAACACCATGTGTTTAATCCTGAAACAGCCAATGAGTGTCCATGTAACACCATGTGTTTAATCCTGAAACAGCCAATGAGTGTCCATGTAACATCATGTGTTTAATCCCTGAAACAGCCAATGAGTGTCCATGTAACATCATGTGTTTAATCCCTGAAACAGCCAATGAGTGTCCATGTAACACCATGTGTTTAATCCTGAAACAGCCAATGAGTGTCCATGTAACATCATGTGTTTAATCCCTGAAACAGCCAATGAGTGTCCATGTAACATCATGTGTTTAATCCCTGAAACAGCCAATGCATGTCCATGTAACATCATGTGTTTAATCCTGAAACAGCCAATGAGTGTCCATGTAACAACATGTGTTTAATCCCTGAAACAGCCAATGCATGTCCATGTAACATCATGTGTTTAATCCTGAATGAGTGTCCATTCTTTATTCTTTATTCTTTATTCGGATCCCCATTAGCTTCCGCTGCCGCGGTCGCTAGTCTTCCTGGGGTCCACATAAAACTTCACAACATAAAACAACATACAATATACATACAAACAACAACTGACACTCGTCAGTCCAAAACTAAGCTACATTAAAATGCCAATGATATAGACACTACAGGAACATTGGTTAAACATCATGTACAAAAACATATTGATCATTCTAATTGTCTGATCTCTCTCATTAATATCTGTTTAATAGATTTTTTGAATATATATTTGCTCTTAATTTGTTTAATATTTGTGGATAATGAGTTCCATTGTTCCATGTAACAACCAATCACCCTGTTGAAGTGTCCATGAGCAAGGTTGCTCCTGTCATTGTTCATTTACTTTGAAGTTGCTCTGGATGATCATGTAATAAAACATATAACAGTTAAATAATGATCCAACTGCAACCAACCAATGTGTCCAACTTGTGTTTTCATCTACAGTAAAAACTAAGAACCAGGAGGTTGCCTGGATAGGGAACACCCTTCCATTTCGAAACACCTCCACATCGACGCACCCCCACATCGACGCACCCCCACTTCGACGCACCTGGGGTCCGACCCACCGGGGGTCCGACACATCGCTAGTCCGACCCGAAATGGATATTTCACCCCCCCACTCCGAAAGTGATTTTTCAAGTCTCTGCATATAAACTCATGCGTAAAATCGTGCGTAATATGCAGCTGTGATGCTCAGATTGACAAGCTCTACAGCTGCTCTACAGCAGATCTACAAGCTCATCGAATATTAATATTGTATTATTATTATTATTATTATTATTATTATTATTATTATTATTACAGCAGATCTACAAGCTCATCGAATATTAATATTTTATTATTATTATTATTATTATTATTATTCAATATGTAATATTTATTATGTATTATGTATTATGTATGTATTATTTATTATTATTTGGTCCCTGAGTCCCGATGAGAATATAGACGAATCCACACGCCTATATTTGTTTTATTATAATGTCAATAAAAATATGTATTCTATAAATATTAATATACTAACATTTCCTGAATGAATGAACTTGGTGAAGTGTCTTGTATAGGGTCGGGGTGACATGTTGCTATAGTTGCTATTAATTACCCCAACCAACATCGAAGCACCTGCGTGCATTAATCCTTCATTAATGTCTGTCTGTCTGTCAAAAGTCCGCGCCGCGGCCGTAACACACACACACACACACACACACACACACACACACACACACACACACACACACACACACACACACACACACACACACAAAATAATACATTATATTAAAACCCCTGTATCTATCTATCTATCTATCTATCTATCTATCTATCTATCTATGTAAAATCGCCGATCTAAGTTGTGAGCTTTTAGATCGGCTACTTTTGGCTAAACTTCTCCTCACAAAAGGGATGCTAGTGTTCAAGTGGTTATTATAAAGTTAAAAAAAATCATATCACACAAAGATTTGGCAGACCACTGTAGTGACTCTGAGGACCCCCCTGTGTGTGTGTGTGTGTGTGTGTGTGTACGCACGGACCGCGTCGGCCGTGTGTCCATCCAACCACCACCCCCCCCAGCTCCCGAGGCTATCCGCGAGCCCCCCTCCCCCCTTCCCCGCTCCTCCGGGTGTAACTCATTTTAAAATATAGGCCTACTTAAAGTTTCAAACATAAAAGTAATATAATATTTGAAAATAGCACATCTAAGCTCCTATTGTAAGCTTGTACATCGGCTACTTTTTTTTATAGCCTATAAAATATGGCTCAAGTGGTTCATGTAATAATTTATATCTTCAAAGTGTAGGATTATTATTATTAATATTCTTTGCATATTCCAATACAAACCAATGCTTCAGTGCATGCGCTCCAGCGGTACGCTGTCTGTCTGTCTGTCTGTCTGTCTGTCTGTCTGTCTGTTCACGCCGCGACCGTAACACACACACACACACACACACACACACACACACACACACACACACACACACACACACACACACACACATACATACATACATACATACTTACACGCACGCACGCACGCACGCACGCACGCACGCACGCACGCACGCACAGTTAACCCCGAGACTATGTTCCCCCCAAGGTGAATAAATAATAATTTAAGAAATAAAAAATGATATTAAAACCCCTAAATCTATCTATATATCTATCTACCTAAAATATGTAATATAAGCTCACAACGTAAATCGGCTATTTTTGGCTAAACTTCTCCTCAGAAAAGGGATGCTAGTGTTCAAGTGGTTAAGGTAAAAAAAAAAAAATCACACAAAGATTGGGCGGACCCCTTTAGTAACTCTGAGGACCCCCTAGGGGTCCTAGACCCCCTGTTGAAGACCCCTGAATGATCTACCTACCACCTCTGTCTGTAGCCAGACAGCTACAGGAGTGTGTGTGTGTGTGTGTGTGTGTGTGTGTGTGTGTGTGTGTGTGTGTGTGTGTGTGTGTGTGTGTGTGGAGCAGACGAGCGTCTCTGAGTCTGTGATGAGTCTGTCTGTTGGAATGCACTCCCCAAAACTTTCAGAGATGCGCCCACCTTCCAATCCTTCAAAACCCAGTGGTAAATTGGACACTAACGCAACAGGTTTTTGCAAACTCTCACTGGCCCATGCAGTCCTAACCGGACTGATGTTTCTCTGGAGTGGAAAGGAGCAGACGAGCATCTCTGAGTCTGTCATTCAACACGCACGCAACAGTGGTCCCTCATTTTCCTTTGGAATGCACTCCCCAAAACTTTCAGAGATGCGCCCACCTTCCAATCCTTCCAAACCACCATCAAAACCCACCTCTTCAATATCACTAAGCTAAAAGGTGTAAAACATGAATAAATAGACCGCCTATTATTATTTCTTAATATTTCAAGAGGTTATTCAACTCTCTCCAACTATCTTTTAACTGCTCCCCATTTGCGTCATGCATGACTGACAGCAAGGCTTTCATTTGGTTCATTTAATCAGTAAAGACAGACAGGTCAGTACCATAGACAGCTCCTCGTCATCACTACCGACACACAGGCAGTTCAGCACCACAGGCAGCTACTCATCAGTGTATTAATCATACAGAGATATTCACTTTTAAGTCATGAAGTGAGGCCACAGTTCATTGACTATCAAATGATGGTAACATTGTACCTCTAAGACAAACTGTAGGGTGTTTGAACTACAGTGATTTTTTATATTATCCTGTTAAACACATTCTAGCGCGTTGGACTGTGCAAAAATATTTGACTAATTAACCCAAACCACCACCCCCAATATCTCCTGGATTAAGACAGTCCAATGTGTGCACCCCTGACTTTATCAGTGTTATTACCTTCTGCTGTGTTCACTCTTCTCGATAGCTTAAAATGACTGTCTATCACTGTACTCACCCTCTCTCATCATCACAAGCGTTTTGTGTCCGTGACAATTTACGTGCATTTGTTTGGAGCATGGCGTACTTGCAAGTGGCAAACAGCCGGGGAGGGAGAGCCCTTATTTTGGATAGTTTCCGCTATGTGCGTAATAAGACCACGGCAGAGAAGATGTATTGGCGTTGCGCCCAGCCGGGTTGCAACGTCTACACGCAAACCCAAGTGGTAGATGTAGAGGCAGGCAATGCCAATATTGTAGTGTTGAGGCCTCCTGGTGACCATGGCCACGCGGCGGAGGGGGATCTAGTCGCCACCACAGCGCTAATTGAGCGCATGCTGCAACAGGTGGCGGCTGATCCAACTCTGCCGGTAAAGCGGGTCTACGACCAAGCCATTACTCAGGCCCAAGCGGCAGAGCTGCGGCACATGCCGCCATTTAATGCGGTGAAATCACGGCTGGAGAGACATCGAGCCAGCTTCATGCCTCCCATTCCCCGCACCGTGCAGGAGGTCGACATCCAAGGGGAATGGGCTGTGACCTGGGGAGGGGACCAGTTCCTGTCTAAACACCACCAGCAGCACGGTTTCATTGTCTTTGCCACTGAAGACAACTTTTTGAAGTTGAGCCAATGCCGTAAGGTTAGAACCCCCCTCTCTCTCTCTCTCTCTCTCTCACATAAAACGTCCTGTCATTCAAATGAAATGTAGCCTATTAACAATGAAATTATTAAATGTTATCAATACTTGATCAATCAAAAAGTGCTCAGGCAGATTATTTTTAATAATGTTTTCCCGCAATAATATAATCTAGGTCTAATTTATATGATATCAGTATGATTATAATGAAATTTGTTTTTGTTTTTTTAAGATCTACATGGATGGTACCTTTAAAACCTGCCCAGGGCCATTCTATCAATTCGCTACGATACATGGCCTGTACATGGGCAGGGTGGTGCCTTTTGTAATGGTGCTGATGAGCGGGAAGACCGAAGCCATGTACCGCGCTGTGCTCCGCCACGTCAGGAGGAGGGTGGAGCGTGTTACAGAAGGTTGTGTGTGTGTGTGTGTGTGTGTGTGTGTGTGTGTGCGCTTATAACCTCACAATGTGTAGCATGGCGACGCATTGTGTGAGGTTGTAGATCGGCTATTTTCAAATGGCTGAAATGCATAAGTTAGTGTTTGACTGTTGTTTTGTGGTAATAATCTAAATCTGCAAAATACTAAAGCTGTCAAATAATTGTAGTGGAGTAAAAAATTACAATATTTGCTCTGAGATGTAGTTGAGTAGAAGTAAAAGTACTGAAAATTGCAAATACTGAAGAAATTAAAAAATACTTAAAAGTTGTACTTGAGTAAATGTACTTACTTACTTTACTTTACACCACCGTACTTCTATGCCAACATCCGATCTTTACCGCACCAAATACAACCAGATCTTTAAATGTAATTTAAACGCAATGTTATGCTGCTGCTGCTACTGGCAGTTCAGCACCATGGACAGCGGCCATATGCTACATAGTTCATGGCTTTTCTTTTTTTACTCCCTCTAGTCTTTTGTTTTCTTTAAATACACTTTTAATGCGACTATGTTTATAGCATGTACCATATAAAGCACTTTGAATTAACTTTGTATATGAAATGTGCTATACAAATAACAGAAACTACAATAACCTTGGCTTGATTTGCCTTTGTAACTACCATTGCTTGTGAAAACTGTAAGTTAAAGTAATAGCATAATACAGTAGACTAACTAAGCACAATTTCTCAACTACTGTACTTATGAAAAATGTTGATGTATTTGTACTTTACTTGAATATTTCCAATAATGTGAGATACACTCACTGTATCTCACTGCACCTGGCTTTTTAATATTTTGTGGACAATCGAATAATCCCCTTTTATCCCTCTTATCTACCATCTATCTGTCTGTCCATGCGTCCGTCCGTCCGTCCATCCATCCATCCGTCCGTCCATCCTTCCATCCATCCATCCATCCATCCCTCCCTCCATCCATACATGTACAAGATGGAGCCCTGACTCAGTCCTCACGGACTTTGAGATAGGGCTGATCCAGGCGTTCCAGGCTGAGCTGCCAACAACCCGCACCCAAGGCTGCTACTTCCATTTATGTCAGAGCCTTTGGAGGAAAATCCAGGATGTTGGCCTTGCAGGTCAGTGATGGTGTATTAACAGAACACAACAAAGTGTCATTTATTGTGATTTATTCACAGTAGGTGATGTCTAGGTTATGCCTAGGTTAGGTTATGTCTAGTAGCGTTATATGTGAGTAAAATGAGTACTATAATAATAATCTGACTTTTTGGCAGTAATAATTATATTCTCAAAAGAGTAAATAATGAAAGAAATACATTTGATAATAACAATCATAATCATAACAATAATAATTAACACATTTCGTTAAAGTCATCTTTTTGAATAGGGCCTATACATCAACACATTTCTAACTGTGAAAGAGGTACATGTTACAGATAAAGCAGTATCAGATGTAGGTTAATGTTGCCAATTATAATATTATATATTTTTTATAATAATAATACCATTCATTGGGTCGAAGCTTTTTTTTTTTTTTTTTCAATTATCTTACTATTGAGTGCTGAGTGCTGAAATCAGTATTTCAGTAAGTTACTTTTACTTCTTCACTCAACTTTTGCAGCTCCATTCAGGCAGGACAGGAACCTTAAGGAGTGGGTGAGAAAAGCGATGGCCACAGGCTACCTCCCCGTTCTGCTTCTTCGGCAGAACTTCCGCCGTTTCGTCCGCAAGCCCCTAACCCGCCGTTTGATCCGCCAATACCCCACGTTGGCTGATTTCATCACTTATATGGAGGACACCTACGTGGGGGAGCAGGCCCTGTTCCGCCACCGCTGTGGAGTGTCCATAATCGTCGCTCCGACAACCGGAGCAACAATCGCGTGGAAGGTAAGAACTTATATTTATTAACTTTTCTATTAGTATTATTATTAATATTATTATTAGGCCTTGCATTATTGCTCATTCCAAATCTGATCTATTTGCTGCAATATATATAACGTGGGAATGAAATGTCAATAGGCCATGTGCTATGGGTGCTGCATTTAGCGTAGTTCTTATAAATCTATGATTATTCCAGGTTTCCATCACAAATGGAATAATAGAGTCGGCAGGCGTCACCCTCCCATCTGGGTCTTCATCCGGCGGATGAAGGACGAACAAAGGCTGGTAGAGACCGAATGTGCCACCGCGGAACGTGGGTCGCCACCACCAGCCCAGCGGCGCAAGTGGAGACGGCTGGAGCAGAGGTTTGAGAGTTTCTTTATACTAAGAATAATTAAATAATAAAAGGCTGTGTAGGCATGGGGTCCAGGGAGCAGGAGGAGGATTTGGCCTAAGCTTAGCTTGGTCATTTGAGGAGCATACTTAGGGGGGAAGGAGAAGAAGCACTGACGCAGAGAAGGGGGAGTGACGATCTGAGGCTGAAATGCAGTGGATGGCGTTTTTGGCATGTTATATAGAACTTATTGTGCACGACAAAAATGTGTTCCCCTAACATTTATGTAACTATATTAATTCATTACTAATATTTATGAACTTGTGATTTTCCCCAACAGGCTTAAGAGGCTCCGTCGTCAGTACAGGCATGGAGGGAGGACCCTGGAGCAATTTTGGGATGCGGTCCAGAACAGCATCCACAATTTTGTGTAAGGTTTCTCCCACACCCTGTTCAATTTAGATTTTTTTTTTACTTTTACTAGTTTAACCACTTTAGCCCGTTTGGTTTTTTTTTCTTTTCATTACATTTTCAAATAGTGGTCCAAAGGAACAATGCAGTAGCCTACATGGTACTTAAGTACAATTTTGATTTATTTTTTACTTTAGTTTGACCACTTCAGCCCATTTGGGTATTTTTGTTTTAATTACATTTTCCATACTGCACATGAAGTAAGTCAGTAGGCCTTATACAGTAAAGTACACTTTATTTTTATTTTTTTACTCCACCTGCTCCCTGGACCCCATGCCCTACAGCCTTTTATTATTTAATTATACTTAGAAAGTCTGTGCTACCACTTTAGCCCGTTTGGGTAATTTTTATTTCATTCATTCAATTTGCAAGTAGTGGTGCAAACTGTACATTTACTCACTCAAGTATGGTACTTAAGTACAATTTTGATTTATTTTTCTTACTTTAGTGGAATAATTGAGCCACTTTAGCCCGTTTGGGTAATTTTAATTTATATATATTAGTTGGTGGAGTGATTTGTCTTTTTGATTTCGATAACGAACGAGACTCCACCTTGTTAACTAGTTTCGCGCCCTCATGTGGTCAGCGTTTGGCCACACGAGAAGGAACAATAACAACAGGTATTTGTTTTACTTCAGTGAAGTATTTTAAATGTTCAATACTTTTATTTCGAGTACGACCACCACATCTCTGATGAGAATATTGTACTTTTACTCCAGTAGAATTATTTGAAAACTGTAGTTATGAGTTGCAGTATTTTCATTATATTTTCATTATTACAAAACATACATTACTTGAACCCCATGGAAGCTTTGGGTAATTATTTAATGTGTTATTTAAATCAGGTAAGTTGCTATAATTTGCAATAGAGTGTCACTTGGGTGAATTATTTGTTGTTTTTGAATTATTGTTGCCTTTTCTCTTGCGTGACTGTACTGTAGGCCTACATATTTATATTGTGCCTTTAATCTTCATCTGTACACATGTTTTGGAAACTACTTAGAAATGTGTTTAATACATTAACATTATCATCATTGTTATGTCAGTATCAATGTATTATCTGAAGTGTTATTTTACTTCATACTTTGTGCTGTCAAGGCTTATTGCCATCTATATTAGGTTAATTCATTTTTATTCGACTGTATTGTTTATACTATAATTATTTTCCTATGAAATTATCATTGCTCAGCAATCATAGTTGTTGTGTCTGCTTTGAAATAAACCCCCTCTTGCCTTTTGAAAAGGACATGTCATTGATTTGTTGCTGTGAAATGCTTGTTTCACTTAGAAACTTAATCTGTTGAATATCCATGATGGCGTGTACATCACAGGCTTGTTTAGTTCAATGTTGTACTACCTAAATGAGTCAAATGGAAATAGGCCTATTCTAAATGAATCATTTTAGTCCTTTAGCAAGGTCAATGCTGTCCTATACGTTTTATTAAGTTCAGAGACTATTATGCAATCTTAATTTTTTTTTTCATATAATCATGGGGCTTTGCCTATTTTTTTTTTCTTTACTTGCATTTGTTTCCTAGTTGGTTAGTTATACTTTTGTGTTTGCATGTCAAACTATGACATGGGAATGGACATTTGACCATGCAATATTTGGTGTATTATATATTATAATATTTTAAATGCTCTGTTCTTTTCAATGCCAAAAGCTATATTTTTATAATGTCATTTATGTTATATTTTTTTACCTTTATTTTATTTGAAATGTCTTCCACCTCATTTGTCACTGAGCTGTGAGAGCACATCTTGTAATATTTAGCTCAACATGACCCTCTCAATGATTATGGAATATTATATACATCATGTACCCACACTTGCTGTTTGGGTAACCTGGCGGGTTTCCCTAAGACATGCTGCGTAGGGTCTGCGTGCGGTCCTTACGAAGGGTCTTACGTGCGTCCACACAGGCTGTGCAGATAGCTTCGGGAAACAACGCGCTCGTGGCCTGGGAGAGGCTTCAGTTCACAGCCTAGTGCTGCTGTCCTACGCAGGAGTTTGTATATAATAATAATGAGGTGCGGTGAAAAAACAGTTGGAGAGAGTTGAATAACCTCTTGAAATATTAAGAAATAATAATAGGCAGTCTATTTATTTATGTTTTGACACCTTTTAGCTTAGTGATATTGAAGAGGTGGGTTTTGAAGGATTGGAAGGTGGGCGCATCTCTGAAAGTTTTGGGGAGTGCATTCCAACAGACAGACTCAGATTGCCACATGTCCCCGCAAGGTGAATAAATAATAATTTAAGAAATAAAAAATGATATTACAACCCCTCAATCAATCTATCTATCTATCTATAAATCTATAAATCTATAAATCTATCTATAAATCTATCTACATTTATCTAAATATCTTTCTATTCATCTGGCATCTATCATCTAAAGACCGCTGACTGCTCTGTCTGTATAGCCATGATGCTTCGGAGCTATGATGTCAGCTATATAGCTGACAGTAGCCATATATAGTATCTGATTATTAGGCAGTGCATTTGGCATGTGCGTAAATATGAATCTGGCAGCTAGGGGATAGGGATACATTAATTGACGTTCATTATATACCATAGATATAGGTGTTTTAAGAAAATGTATTATTTCTTGAATTATTATTTATTCACCTGGGGGGGGTGGGGGCCTGTGGCAATAAAGCCTGGGTTAACTGCGTTCGTGCGTGCGTGTGTGTTACAGCCGCAGACTTTTGATAGGCAGGCAGGCAGGCAGGCAGGCAGGCAGACAGACAGACAGACAGACAGACAGACAGACAGACAGACAGACAGACAGACAGGCAGACAGGCAGGCAGGCAGGCAGGCAGGCAGGCAGGCAGGCAGGCAGGCAGGCAGGCAGGCAGGCAGACAGACAGACAGACAGACAGACAGACAGGCAGGCAGGCAGGCAGGCAGGCAGGCAGGCAGGCAGGCAGGCTGTGGGCGCACTGCTGGAGCGCACTCAAGCATTGGTTTGTATTGGACTATGCAACGAATAATAATATAATAATAATCCTACACTTTGCAGATTATTATATTATAACCACTTCAGCCATATTTTATACATAGGATATAAGAAAAATAGCAGATCTACAAGCTCACAATGGGAGCTTAGATGCGCTATTTTCAAACATTGTATTACTTTCATGGGGCGGGGAAGGGGGGGGGGGGTCTCGGATTGCTTCGGGACCAGTGGCGTTCCCAGGAATTACATTTAAGGCAGGCGAGATCCACCCCCCCCCCCCCCCGGGGGAAAACGGAAAAACGTTAATAAAAACAATATGCAAGTATATTCAATGTATGTATTTTTATTCTAAAAAAAGGGCAGCATAACAGAAAAGGCGAACATGATGACCTGCACAAATTATTATATTTGGTAATGAATGGCTAAAGCTGCTCTCAGAGCCCCTTTTATGCCAGGTGAGTACAGGTGATGGCCCAGACCCCCCACACATGGCATTCCTGGCACCCCATGAAAACAAAGGCATACATTTGCATCATAGACGAGGGTCGCTCTACTGACTACGGTAATGATTGGCTGCCTGCCCGCGTGAATGGACGAGGAGGCGGGGGGCTAATGGCTCGACGGCCACTATTTTAATAAAAGGAGGATTAATGAAGGATTAATGCACACAGGTGCTTCGATGTTGGTTGGGGTAATTAATGACTATAGCAACATGTCATCCCGACCCTACGAGACACTTTACCAAGTTCATTCATTCATGAAATATTAGTATATTAATATTTAGAGAATACATATTTTTATTGACATTATAATAAAATAAATATAGGCCTGTGGATTCGTCTGTCTCATCGGGACTCAGGGACCAAATAATAATAATATATCATAAAAATAATAATAATGATACATGATAATACAGAATAATCATCATCATCATCATAATAGTAATATATAATAATAAGGGTAATAATAATAATTATTATTATTATTATTATTATTATTATTATTACATATTATGAATATTCGAAATGGTGGGTCTTCTTTATAATCGAAATAGAGGTGTTTCTAAATAGTGGTGTCTGGCTGTCGGAGTGGCAGGGTTTTAAAAAAAAAAGATCAACCCCCCCACTCCGAACAATGGAAGTCAATGATCGAAGTACCGGTGCGTCGAAATAGCGATGTGTAACCGCCTGGATACTGAAGGTATTTTAAGTACATCAGTCCAGTTCTACATCAACCCAAGATGTTTAGAGAGGCACGTGTCCAGATCACAGAGAATCAATATCATGATTGAACTTGCATCAGGTCCTTTGTGCCTCACTGTGTCGATGACAAAACGTGCCTTGTCGTCTCTCTTCTGCATCCCACCAGCCATCTCCTGCTCACCATTAGTTATAATGCTCCTCTCTAAAAGTTTGTCCAGGAGACCGTTAAGATTGGGAAGAGAAACACTGTCGATGAAGCTGCTCCGCACAGAGAACAGTCTCTCTTCTGCTGGAAGAGTCACTGTGCGCTGAACTTGTTGTCTCCTTAAAGCAGCAGTTGAAAGGTCTACATAGCCTTTCCATGCACAGATGGATGGGTTACTGTCTCTTAGAAGCAGCCTAACACGCGTAAACCTTCCCTGTAAAATCACTTCAAATGTTGAGATGTAATTGTGATAGGATGATTCATCAACTTCAAATGTTTCCTTATCTGGTTCAATTATAATGGAATCATCTTCAGGTGAAACGGAGAGGGTATATTCTTGATTTGGGATTAGTTTACAGGAAGGCTTTTCAATGAAAATCTCTTCTCCATGTCGGCTCCTTCTTTCATTCAGCACTTCCCTCAGCACAACATTCTTAGGCAGCAGCAATGCATTCAGGGTTGATATGGGATGATCATCATCAATCAGTGGTGTATAAAACAGTAACACCAATGCATGGATAGGATTGCAAATGCTTGGAGCTTGTACGAAAAATGATTTCACCCACTCTATTAAACGTGTGAATAAACCTGAGGTTGAAGTTGAATGATTGCAGCTGTTGTCACCAAGGGTGAGACCAAATTTAGAAAATCCAGTTACATTTATGATAACATGAGTTTTTGTGATCACGTCAGGTTTGATCAGCTCAAAGCTATCATCATCCATCACATGGAGAACAGACAAGGATTTGCCTCCACCCATGGAGAGGATCTCACAATGTGGCAAGTGTAACTGACACACAGACCCCTGAGAACCTTTGATGTCAAACAGTGGTCCTGCAGGCCTCTTGTGAAGCTGGGATATAAGCCTTCGGTCCCAGGGGACTGTCCTGTAATTCACATCTCCCTCTGTCTTCATCTTAAACACCAGGTCGGTCACGTTGCATTGGAACAGTCCTGCGTGGGTGCTGTGGAACCTGTAGCCTTCCTCGTTTTCTACAACAATGATATCAGGTGTAATTTTTTGGGTTTTGTCCAGTAGTGTAACATCATTTACGCTGTGGGATCTCTTTGCTCTGAAACTTGTCTTGTTCTCTAAACATAGCATTTGGCTCAGTGAGGGTAAGCTGTGAGAACGAGGCAGAGAGATGGATTCTTCTATCCTCAAACTACTGAAGCATGTACTTAGATCACTTTCATCTTGGAGTTCCATTGAGGCATATGGAGAGGACAGTGACTCTGTAACAGGATGATCTTTTTTAATCTTACCTGACAAATATCCCATATCATATAAAAAAAATGTAAAAAGCAATGCTAAACTTGTACAAACTAAACAAAAACTAAAACCAAGGCTTAGATAACCAAAAAAAATAGAAAACATAACACAAATGGAAACCATGTAAGCAGGCTTTAATCTCTGACCCATGGACTGCATCCACCTCTGACCAGACTGTTTGGCTAAATGCCAAACTATGATCATCTTCTTCCCTACAGAAGAACAACAAATAAACGTTCATTACACACGATGAGTATAGAGGACATGAGGTCTGATACATTGTTTTATGACTGTATATAATATCACTGTAAACTCAATTAACCATATTCACACAGCGGCCATATTGTTCTTACATCATATTTAGAGGTGGCCCCTCCCCCTCCAGTATGAAGTAAGAGTTAAATGGACACAGTGTGAACATGTTAGTTTAACCACATCAACCCTAGACTCACTCATAGACATAACAGATGAACATTCTGTGAAAATATGTGAACATCTAGCAAAGAAGGGAAAAAGGAGTGGACTAAGTACAGACCCCTGGGGGACCCTGGTCAACGAAGTATAACCACTTAAACCTTAAGTGGTTATATATAGTGTGTGTGTGTGTGTGTGTGTGTGTGTGTGTGTGTGTGTGTGTGTGTGTGTGTGTGTGTGTGTGTGGCTAGAACCTTACCCATCTTCATCTGCCTCTTCTCCCTCAGCTCAGACCTCTTCTCCTCCATCAGTTTCCAGTATTCCACCTGTATTTCACACATCAACAGACAATGACAGAGTGAAGCTACATCAAGTGTTAACACACTGTTCCTTAACCAGAGCTGACAACTCTCACACAATGAGCGTGAGACACACGTAAATGACCCTCTTCACATGCACTCACGTCACACATCATATTTCTCACACTGTCATTTCACCCCAGATGGAAAACTGTGTTAACTCATGGACCACTGAGACATTTACTTCTGCCGGTATTTGAGCGATAAAGTGAATTAAATGATTGTATCTGAAGTAGCCCCACCTGTTAGAAAGGCTCCAAGCATAATATTAAGCTGAGTATTATTTGACTAGTATGTACCACCTTAAGAACTGTTCAGAGTAATCTGTACCTGCCACCTTAAGTGCGCAATGCATGGGGCGTTTCGTTCATTCTAGCCAAGAGGAAAATAGCAAGAGTCGCATTCTCCGGTTTACTTCCCGTTTCTCCTATTTTCTGCGTGACGTAGGTGGACACCTTTTTAGGAGACAGGAAGCAAGTTGGAGTCTATTGATTCCAATGGAAGAGTTAACGTGAACACAGCTTCTGAACCATTCTTTAGCTCCATGGTCACTGAACTAAATATTGGAGCCAATCGTCACAAGACAAAAAATATGCACGATTTTCATACTAAAATTGCTTTTTTTTTTGTGACACAACTTAGGAGAAAATCAACTTTGTTATCGACTTTTCTCTATCCCAGCAACACACTCTCGCGAGATTTGGGGAGATATCTGAAGAGTCCAACTCGGTCCATCTGCAGTCTGACGGACGAGACATAGAGGGCTCTCTGTCCCTTATATTATATTTTATTATAATATACGATTTTAACTCTATGCCCTGTCCCCATAAAATTTTATAAAAACTGATAAACTGAGATTCTATATGTGAATGTAGTAGGCCTACGTGAAATCATTATGGACATTTCAAAAATTTAATACATTTTTGTTCCAATGCTCAATAATATAATTTTCCATTATTAACTTTCTTGGTTGATGGGGTATGATTTGGGAATCATGACATTTTGCTAAACATAACATTCATGCTAAACACATTATAGTCTATAGTGGTAAAATATATACTGTATAAATAAAAGGACCTGTTACAATGTTGAGCAGAAACAGGAGCACATCTAGCGTAAGACTGAATAATACGTGTGTGTTTGTTGGGGGAATTTCATAGGTTTCTTATAAGCATCTTTTCCCATAACAGTTTACTTTCAAACATGAAAAGCATTTATTTTCTTTAATGAAGAAAATACACATCCACATGACGTTGTCAGCCAGGGAGAGGGGAGGGGGAGGGGGAGGGTGGTGGGATGGTCGGGGGAGAAGCAAACCACGCCTACTTAGGAGATTTGTAGGATTTGTGTACTACTTCGCCTCTAGTGGCTCCAATGGAGAATGTGTATCTTCCTATATTAACAATCTTTGATTCTAGTAGCAGCAGCAGAGAGCGGTGAATTCCAGCCCAGTTCACCTGCTACAAACTCCTGTCTTTATTTGTACAGCACTACAGTGCCAGTGTGCGTCTTTGATTACTGTAAGTGCATTGTTTAGTTATAGTAATGTCTACTGTATTCTTACCATGCTTATGATAAGTAGTTTATCTGAGTTACTGCTGTTTCTATATGTTTGCTGCTCTGATTGACAGTGATTGATCACACATCCCTTCCATGTTAGTTTGCTACAGTGCGTGCCTTAAGCACACCTTCATAGTATTCATCTGGGATGTAATGTTTTCTGTAACATTTATGAAAGTACATGTAGGACCGATGTATGTATGCATTTATATGTTTAAGCACTTTACAGCAAGTCAGGTCTGGGATATGTTTGGACATGTGTATTCCACGGGCGTCGCCATTACGTCCCGTGCTACAGCTGCGTCAAAGCCAATTAAGCCACTTTAGGGCAGTGCAAGGCTGCAGTGACTACTATTGGAGTCATTGGTTTATGTTTGATGCTAGTGAGCAGCTTGTATGGAAAGGTGTTGTGTGTTGTAATGTTTATGGTGAAGTTAATGCACTTGTTAGAGATAAGTGATATTTATATCTGACCACATACTGTGATAACCTATGTACCTCAGTCAGTGTATGTGCATGCCTAGTATATTGCGTACTATATTATATTATTGCAGTAATGTGATATATTGTGATGTATGGTATTTGTACTTACACCTGTTATTGTTTCTTGTCTGTATTTACTGCAGAACCACACATTGTCATTCAGTGACCCATTGTCACTCGCACTCAGTGCCTGTACCCATCCACATCATTCTGCAACCCATGCCATGCCTATATATGCCTGTGCCTATCTGTGCCTTGAACCTCAGTAAAGCTGCCATATTATACCCTCTTCAATCTCCTGTCCAATTGTGTCCTGATTGACGCCCCGGGGGCGAATGAAGCATAACCCAACAGAACCAGTCCCCCTTATACAGTCCTTTACAAAACCTCACTAACGTTAACTGTAGAGAAAAGCATAAATGTTAGGTGCGTGTGTGCGTGTGTCTCTTGTATGAAGGACGCTGCACACATTTACGTTCATGTCATTCCATTGATCATTACAGTGATATTCCCAGATGTCGCTGACAGGAGGATCAACAACATAGATCTTAAGATGAACTAATGTTCTATGCTCTACACATCCAAAATGTTAGCTGCCGGGTGTACGCTGGAATTTTCTCTGTCCGGTCAAGTTTATAACGTTAGTTTTTATTAACTGAATATGACAGATGTCTAATTATTTAGAACTCCTCTGTGTGTCATGCTGCGCTGCCAAGAGCAGCCAGTTAAAAGGGGGAAGGACCTTTGGATGCATGCATGTGCAAAAAGAACAGAAGAAAAATGAAAGAGAAGAAAAATGTGATGCATTGTTCTATTGCTGAGGTGAGTGATTAAAAGGATTTGACCATTTAGAATTATTTGTGCAGTCTGTCTTGACTTTATAGCTATCAGACTTTTATGGAAATCAATGTGAATATTGAATAGGAAACATATGGTGCAAAACATCAGTCAAGGTGAACAACATGACCAATAGGAGAGTAAGAGTCACCATCTCTACACAGGCTGTTACACTGACTCCTACTGTCACTATATTTATTATGACTGTGAATACACTGCAGTCATTCCCACATACAGTATACACATTATACTCTATTTGATACCTAAGTGATACATTCTAGTTAATTGCATGCAATCATAAAGATATATTAATGAGTGGTTATTATTAAAGATGGCTCTTTAATTGCTTCAGTCATCAAATCAATGTCTTTGTTTAGCTTGTTGATGGATGAAATTAAAACATTTACCCATAATGTTCCCATGTTAGTAAAGCCTGTTAAAGTATCAAACTCCCTGTTAAAATGCACCAGAATACAGGACATTATATCTGCTCTGTTAAAAAGACCCCCCACCAACATGATCACACCCACACTATTAATCTACACCTACCACCAGTTTCTGCCTTAAAATTACTTGATTTCATTATTGAGGGTTAGATTTGGAAAATTAGAGTAAGTACTTTTACTTACTGGAGTATTTCTAATTTCCATTACTTTTACTTCTACTCCACTACATCTCAGAGGCAAAATATTGTACTTTTACTCCACTAAAATTATTTGAAAACTTTAGTTACTAGTTACTTTGTAGATTTTGATTATTACTACAAAACATACATTAACCTCTTCAGCCCTATATACATTTGGCCATTTGAAAATAGCAGATCTACAAGCTCACAATGCGTCGCGATTGTGAGCTTGTAGCTTGATTTGTGAGCTTGATTTTAATACATTTTAGACATAATGATGACTTGTGTAACGAGACCTTCTGCATAATGAGTACTTTTACTTTTGGTACTTTAAGTATATTTTGATGACAATACTTTTGTACTTTTACTCAAGTACATTTTGAATACTGGACGTCTACATTGCAGTATTGATACTTTTACTTAAGTAAAAAATGTGAGTACTTTTTTCCACCACTGCTTGTAAGCCCTGTGTGGGCTGAGCATCTTGTGGTGCAGGAGTCAGGACACTATAATAAAACAAATGCTATTGATCTGTTTATCATGATAAAACATGCCATGCAGGCTCTTTGTGTTCTAAGGACATGCTTACGCCAATACGTCCCATATAACTGTATGGAGCTTGGAAAAAGATTTGTTTGTGTTTTCTGCAGTGGTGTAAAGTAACTAAGTACATTTACTCAAGTACTGTACTTCAGTACATTATTTAGTTTTTTTTTTAATACTTTACTGGAGTATTTCCAATTTTCAGTACTTTTACTTCTACTCCACTACATCTCAAAGCCAAATATTGAAATGGGACATTCTGTATAATGAGTAGGGGAGAGCCGCCAAGATTGTAACGCGTCATGGTTGCAACAAGCATGTTTTCTCTTGATTGTTCAATTTTCTCATAACGTCATCACATCAGTATGTGACCAGTGCTGTAATGAACGTGCCCAGGAAGTAGGAAGTATTTTCATCCAGACTAGAGCAAGTTATCGCAGAAAAACTGATTTATCTTAAAGTTAGTAAAAAAAATCACCTTGAGTATCTTTGGTCTACAAATCTTTCCTTTAATGTTGTCGAGCTAAAATCCACATGGTTTTCTGCGTGTATCTGTTCTTCATCAGTTTACATCGTTTTATTACTCTATGCACGTTAGTTCTGTTCTGTAAACAAAGCCAAAGCAGTGGCGCACAGAGCGACCCGATTGTAACACCCATCTGTTTAGGTGTAATCAATGGATTTTCCCATGGAATTTACACAAACTGCTATCCCGGTAAGATTTAATACATTCCTTACGTTTGATACATTATCTTATCACATCCTTGGTATGAAAACAATGTAAAACAGTTGCTTGAAATGAATATAATTGATTTAAGCTGAAAACTATTTGTTTAATGCCGTTTTTTAGCAGTGTTACTTTTGTAACTATGGCTGTTACAATTAGTCTGATAAGCGCTTAAAATGTAACGTCGGAACAGCGTCCACTTTTGGTTTAATAACTCACGACCTGTTTTATCAATTGAAAAACTTTAAGTGGTTTATGATAGCAGACATGTGTAGGTTCTTTGCTTGAAAATATTACACATGTAGGTAAAACGATCGCAGAGTAAAGCAGTGAAAAATGTTACAATCTTAGCTGCTCTCCCCTACTTTTACTTTTGGTACTTTAAATACATTTTGATACCAAACTTTTATACTTTTACTCAAGTACATTTTGAATTCCGGACTTTTACTTCTAACAGAGTATTCCTATATTGCAGTATTGATACTTATACTTAAGTAAAACATTTGAGTACTTTTTCCACCACTGGGTATAAGAGAACAGTTTAATGTAAGTAGAACACTGTTAACCTCATGAACCCAAGCTTCACTGTTCTGGGGAAAACATGCTGTGGAAATAGCAGATCTACAAGCTCACAATAGTGTGTAGATCTGTAGAGGGACTGTAGAGGGCTAAGAATAGACCCTTGAGGAACCCTGTTCAATTTAAGTATAAAGGGTTCATATTATTAATAATGTTAAACTACAAGTCCACAACGTGTCACATCATGAGGTGTTGTGAGCTTGTAGATCTGCTATTTTCACTACTTTTGAGTGACACTCTTCTATGATGAAATGGGGCATTAAGTTATGGGGGGGGGATTGAAACGTGGAGATACAAAGTTTCTACCCGACAACAACGATAATTAACCCTTTATATATAGTTGGGTCCCCCAACGGGGTCCCCCAGGGCTCTGAACTAGGCCTGATGCTTTATTCTCTCAACACCAAATCTGTTTGCCTAAAATAACCGATCTAAAAGCTCACAATGGGTTGCATTTTGATTCATTGTAAGCTTGTCGATCGGCTATTTTAGTCGAATGTTCACCTCAGAATAAGGACGCTAGGGTTCATGTGGTTCCCTGGCATCCATCCCTACTCTGGACACAGTTTTGTTTATTGTTTGGTTTTTTTTATGTCACTCAATGATGAACAATTAAATCTTACACACTACATTGTAGTTCATGTATTCATTAGAACATGTAAATAAATGTCATGGAGAGAATATTAGGTTCTTACCAGGCTGTTAGCTGACTCATACATGTTCCTCTCTATGTTCTGAGCATCAGTCAGCAGGTTAATGTCCTCAGCTGGGTCTCCTGTTAACATCTCCTCTACACTGCTCACCAACACACAGAGAATGAAAGAGACAAAGTCAGACATCAGATTCAACTCATCATATAATAAGTGATAATAGTTCAGCTGGTCTGGGGTCTAGAAGATGGTGAGAACACATTGTATTGGTTCTGCTTTCTGTGTGATGAACACTCACAGGTCGCGGACATCGTCGTCACGGCTCCACTGTGGATAGTGTTTATGCCAAGACTTCATCATGTCTGCTGCAGAGAGAGGGAGGGCTGTGATGTCCCATCTGAGAGAAAGACAATGATAGAAAAAACAACGCGACATAGAAAGAGGAGGGAGAAACAATGAGGAACACATATTATGACATCATATTCTATAACATATGTAACTGTACATGAGGAAATATGATCTAACAAAGTGTGTGTGTGTGTGTGTGTGTGTGTGTGTGTGTGTGTGTGTGTGTGTGTGTGTGTGTGTGTGTGTGTGTGTGTGTGTGTGTGTGTGTGTGTGTGTGTGTGTGTGTGTGTGTGTGTGTGTGTGTGTGTGTGTGTGTAATTTGACTTCTGGAGGAACTCTGTGAACTGCCTGACCCACCTAGACAGCTTGAGTATATTTTCTTGTATTAGCAGGTTGCTTTAAGTAGCTGTACTTTGCTCCAAAGTATCAGTGTTGTATAGTTGGTTTAGCTTAAAAGTAGTTTGTTATTTTTTGCTTAGCTTATTGTTAGGTCTCAGCTGACAGCCCCATTAAAGGCAGTTTCACCTGAACCAGCTCAATAGTCTTCGATAAATAGGGGAGGGGCGTACACTCCTCGCAGGCGATTAGCAATCAGTTGAAGTGGCCTTAAATACTTGCTCTGAAGGCGTCAGCTTTTAAGCGGCGGCCAGCAACCGAAGGCCAGGCGAACAAAGGCGACAGGCGACTTTGTCAAAGTCCGACTTAGTCAATTTACGACCTTCCACATTGAGTGCTTCTTCTCTTCATCAGCATCAGTGTTTAGTGATATATAGTAGTGTGATAGTAGTAGTATTTATAGTAGTGTGTATATGTTTAGTGATCTACGATGTGTTTTCTTCCTATTCCTGTCCTCTCCTCTTCCTGGTGGTCGCAAAAACACTGGGTTACACCCAGATGTCGCGATACAACTAATCTAATATATTCTCGGCAAACATCGCATCAGTGACGAGGTCCTGCAGATTCCTGCTCTACAACATCAGGAGGATTCGCCCCTTCCTCACGGAGAAGGCAGCCCAGGTGCTCATCCAGGCTCTCGTCATCTCCCGCCTGGACTACTGCAACTCCCTCCTTGCTGGTGCTCCGGCATCTGCCATCAGACCTCTGGAGCTTGTTCAGAAAGCTGCGGCTCGTCTGGTGTTCAACCGCCCCAAGTTCTCCCACACAACCATCCTTCTCCGCTCTCTACACTGGCTCCCCGTAGCGGCTCGCATCCAGTTCAAAACCCTGGTGCTAGCCTATAGGGCAGTGAAAGGAACAGCTCCTTCCTACCTCCGGGCTATGGTCGATGCCTACACCCCTGCCCGACCACTTCGGTCTGCCACCTCGGGGCGACTGATTACCTCGTCGCTCAAGGGTCCTTCTGGCCGATCCACACGGTCACGACTCTTTTCTGTTCTGGCCCCACAGTGGTGGAATGAACTTCCCACTGATGTTAGGACAGCAGAGTCACTGCCCATATTTCGCCGCAGGCTGAAAACTCACCTCTTCAGGAAACACTACCCTTCCTCTCTGCCTGACCTACTTGTTGTTAACTAGTTGTACGAACGCTTGTTTTCTATTGCTGTATTGTTTATTGGATTATTGGATTGTTTATTGGATCTTGTTTAGTCGATACACTTATTTGTTTTAGCTCATGCTCATTTGATTTAGCTATTTTGTCTCATCTGTTTAAGGAAATAGGTAGCTGATATATTGCACTTTTACCTTAGCGCTAGGTATACTCTTGGTTGCTTGTTCTTGGAGAAAATGCACTAAAGACTTCTGGTGATTAGTAGTTTTCGTTCCCTACCTATGTTGAATACACTTATTGTAAATCGCTTTGGATAAAAGCGTCTGCTAAATGACTGTAATGTAATGTAATGTAATGTAATGTAATGTGTGTTTGTTTTGCTATAATATCAGTGGTTCTCAAACCTTTTTCAAGTCAAGCAGGGCTCCTGCACCATTTTGAAAGTAAAATGTAAGACTTTTTAAGACCCTTTTAAGACCTCAACAAATGTAATTTAAGACCCAAATAAATGTCGCAACAATGTCTTCCTATATTGAAATTGGCCAATGGGAGTGCAGGCCAGCGGGTGGTCAAACTTCTATTAATCCATTAAGACCGGGAACGCATCTATGTGTCATTTTAAGATTTTTGAGTATTCAAAAATAGCAGATCTACAAGCTCATAGCGCGGCGCCGAGTGCCGCGCTATGAGCTGGTAGATCTGCTATTTTTGAAAAATCGTGAAAATGTTTGCAAATCTTTGAACATAACATTTTTAAAGCAAACATTTTTAACTCTGTTACAACTTCTGGGGGTCCCTGGAACAAAATATTTTGAGATGGGGGTCCACGGCCAAATACATATAATGTTTTGAGAACCACTGATGTTATAGCAACCTGGTCCTCACGCTGGTCCTCAAAAAACTGTTAGGATTTAGAATACATTCGTAGAATGTATCCCCCAGAAGCAAAGATTTGAGTTACAAAGGTTTGCTTTAAAAAATATACATATTCAAAGACCCACAATTTTTCCAAAAAATAGCAGATTTTTTTTTATCAAAGGCTGTGAGTGTGTTGTTTACTGTATAAGCCTATTACAGATTGATTCTCATCTTATCTCTGGCTGGTAATATAAAATAAATATCACCCTTTTTAAAATAGACATTTGCATTTTTCTAGATCAGGCCTTTAAAAATCAATAAAATGAGTGTGTCTCAAGCATTAGGGTGCTTGTGTGTGTGTGTGTGTGTGTGTGTGTGTGTGTGTGTGTGTGTGTGTGTGTGTGTGTGTGTGTGTGTGTGTGTGTGTGTGTGTGTGTGTGTGTCCTACACCAGTGGTTTTCAAACTTTTTCAAGTCAAGGACCCCCAAATTCACACTTATTAGCCCGCAGACCCCCATTTGAAAAGATAAGCCAAGGACCCCCATAAGAGAAGATTTTTACAGTTCTAGCAGTGATTCTCAACTATTTTAATTTCAAGGATCCCCAGTTAGACATGCATTAGGCTACGGACCCCAAATGGCAGTTATAGTGCTGGGACCCCAATTTATATTGTAAAATCAATGTTAATTTAACTAAAAATTGTACAAATGGTTCCATTTGTACACTCTAGACTCTAGAGTGTACAAATGGAACCATTTGTACAAAAAACTCTAGACTCTAGAGTCTAGAGTTACAGGCCCATAAGGGTCCATTTGGTTCCCAACTATCTATTATTTAGCTGGGGACCCCCTGGAACTCCCTCAATGACCCCTTGGGGTCCCCTGACCCCACTTTGAGAACCACTGCACACACTGGCCCTCATTTATCAACGCAGCGTATAAACCGGCTTATATTTTTCCATATATTCGGCGTACACCAACGTCAAAGTCACATTTATCAACGGATCCTACACAGCCAATCCTGGCGTACATCAGGTCGGAGCTTTGATAAATCTCACGTCTGAAAACGAGCGTCATTTAAATAACACGCCCTTAAATATTCTCAAAACGCCCCAATTTTACGACATGAAGAAGAATCAGAATACGACCAAAGACATCAAAAGCCAATAAGAAAGAGTTTCCCCCGATCGCCTCGCCTCGCTGCCTGTCAAGTCACACACACACACACACACACACACACGCACACGCCTCACCTCTCTCTCTCTCTCTCTCTCACTCACACACACACACACACACACACACACACACACACACACACACACGCCCAACTGTGTCTTTCATGTAATCCGTAGCGGTACAATCTTTGTCACTTAGGCTTGTAGCCTACATGAATGACATATCATGATACCAATCACATCGCCATGAATGGAATACGTTTGTATATTAATTTATTTAACCCATACCGAGCAGTGCACAAGCAGTCATGTAGGATATTCCCCGTGAGACTCGGACGGGCGGCAGTGGTTTCGGTCCGCCACGTTAATAAGAGATTGGAGCGTCGGGTTTATATCGTTAACCCAGCAAGGTTGTAGTCTTCAAAACTCTCTATGACATAACTCCATAACATAGGACAAGCTACTGTAAGTTTGTACACCTCACTGTCCATGAAAAGATCGTCGGGAGTCCCGAAAATGCGCTCGCAGAAGCGCTTTATATTTTGAAAATAGCAGATCTACAAGCTCACAACGAGTGGCGATGCGACCCGTTTTTGAGCTTAGATCTGCTATTTTAACATAGCCAATGCAACTGAATGACTGTTAAAGCAGTTTGTATAAATTAATTTATAAAATGTTATGTTTTCACAGGGATTATTTATTAGTGTAGATATACATTTAGGAGTGGATTATGTGTCCAGATGCCTGTCAGACAGTCAGACAATGCTGCTCCGCAGGTCTAGAATGGAATAAACGGGCGCAGCCAACGTCAACAACTGGTCTCGACCAGACGTGAGATTTCAGCTTACGGTAGGATGAAGCCCAAGTCAGGATATATTGATAAATGCCGAAAGGTGCGGTGATCTCGCCCTACGCCCATTATTTGGGCTGCACCGCGTTGATAAATGAGGGCGACTGTGTGACTGTGTGTGTGTGTGTGTGTGTGTGTGTGTGTGTGTGTGTGTGTGTGTGTGTGTGTGTGTGTGTGTGTGTGCACAGCATCCTAGTTGATTTACTTCTGATCAGTCAAACATTTTTCCTATCACTTGAAACTGTTGCCTGATGACAGCTGAGGGGGAAGCGTTCCTCGTTTTTATTCCACATTGTAACCGGTGACATCCCTATAACATACATTTGTCGTTAGCATTTAGCATTCATTAGCATGCTCTGTAGCAACAAGTACTGCCAAACAGTGCTCAACTAACTATCTTTATTAATGCCCACTTAAATGAGCTTCTGAGCTTACACAGACACCTTGAGCAAATGAATTAACGAGCGCTGACGGCCGGGCAACGACGCAACACAAGCTCGTCGTCAACTCCAGCTGAGTGAGTGAGAGAGAGGGACAGGGGAGGGCGGGGCTATTAGCCTATGGAACACACACTGGCCCTCATTTATCAACGCAGCGTATAAACCGGCTTATATTTTTCCATATATTCGGCGTACACCAACGTCAAAGTCACATTTATCAACGGATCCTACACAGCCAATCCTGGCGTACATCAGGTCGGAGCTTTGATAAATCTCACGTCTGAAAACGAGCGTCATTTAAATAACACGCCCTTAAATATTCTCAAAACGCCCCGATTTTACGACATGAAGAAGAATCAGAATACGACCAAAGACATCAAAAGCCAATAAGAAAGAGTTTCCCCCGATCGCCTCGCCTCGCTGCCTGTCAAGTCACACACACACGCACACGCACACGCCTCACCTCTCTCTCTCTCTCTCTCTCTCTCACTCACACACACACACACACACACACACACACGCCCAACTGTGTCTTTCATGTAATCCGTAGCGGTACAATCTTTGTCACTTAGGCTTGTAGCCTACATGAATGACATATTATGATACCAATCACATCGCCATGAATGGAATACGTTTGTATATTAATTTATTTAACCCATACCGAGCAGTGCACAAGCAGTCATGTAGGATATTCCCCGTGAGACTCGGACGGGCGGCAGTCATTCCGCGGCAGTGATTCCGCCACGTTAATAAGAGATTGGAGCGTCTGGTTTATATCCTTAACCCAGCCAGGTTGTAGACTTCGTAACTCTCTATGACATAACTCCATAACATAGGACAAGTTACTGTAAGTTTGTACACCTCACTGTCCATGAAAAGATCGTCGGCAGTCCCGACCGCGGGACTCCCGAGTCCCGACGCAAAAGCGCTCGTATATTTTGAAAATAGCAGATCTACAAGCTCACAACGCGTCGCGATGCGACCCGTTTTTGAGCTTGCAGATCTGCTATTTTAAAATAGCCAATGCAACTGAATGACTGTTAAAGCAGTTTGTTTAAATTACTTTATAAAATGTTATATTTTCACAGGGATTAATTATTAGTGTGTAGATATACATTTAGGAGTGGATTATGTGTCCAGATGCCTGTCAGACAGTCAGACAATGCTGCTCCGCAGGTCTAGAATGCAATAAACGGGCGCAGCCAACGTCAACAACTGGTCTCGACCAGACGTGAGATCTCAGTGTACGGTAGGATGAAGCCCACGTCAGGATATATTGATAAATGCCGAAAGGTGCGGTGATCTCGCTCTACGCCCATTATTTGGGCTGCACCGCGTTGATAAATGAGGGCCAATGACTGCTGTGTGTGCGTCTCTCAACCGCTCTCAACTCAGTGGGAGAGATGGAGGAGCGTACTGATAATATATCTTTATGGAAAATTCAACACTAGAATACACACAAATATTTATGGCTTTCATTTTCCCATGAGCCTTAAAAACATAATCTTCAAATGTAATACCTACGGTCAAATTTAAGACAAATTAAGACCTTAAATTCCCGATATTTTTTTAAGACAATTTAAGACTTTTTAAGGACCTGCGGGAACCCTGTCAAGGACCACCATGTATTTGCCCGTGGACCCCCGTCTCAAAATATGGTGTTCCAGGGACCCCCAAAAGCAAAGATTTGACTAAAACAAATTAGCTTAAAAAAATAAATATATTCAAAGATTTGCTAAAATGTTAATGATTTAAAAATGAATTCATTCATTGTGTATCAGTTAAGGTTCACACAGATCAGTGATACTTTGAGTCCAGGATCACAACTGAAGTTCAAAGGTTAATCATTTGAACTGTCACTGTTCATAGACATGTAGCTGGATAATCAGAGACATGTTCAAAATGAAAGAAAGAAAGAAAGAAAGAAAGAAAGACAGAAACAAACAAACAAACAAACAAACAAACAAACAAAACAGACATAGGGCCAACGTTACCTTGTGGATATGATCTTTATCATTCTGCAGTATGAGCGTCTGCATCTTAAATCCTGAGCAGTGTTCATGTAGCCACAGCCTCTACAGTACCAGTCTTCATCATCAGTGGTTGGTTTTGCTGGTCGTTTTGTCCTGACAAACAGACAAAGACAAGAGTCAATTTATTTGTGTATAAATTACATTACTTCATATTTAATAATAATGAAATAATTAAAATGATGATGAGACGTGGAAACCGACATGTAATCTACAAGCTCATTCAGTGTGATCCAAAACACATGCTGGGGGGGGGGGGGCGGTGTATACCAGGGTGTATAATATCTCTGATTCACATACTGTGTGTGTGAAGGTCCAGGTTTAGGAGGTTTTCCTTTAGACCGGTCACTCTTCATAGACACACAGCTGGATGTTGGAGACTCTGGTCTGTCAGATCCCTCCTCCTCTCTCTCCACACACTGACTCATCTTTAGGTCTTTATTAAACCTGTCAACGTTACAGTCAATGAAACACATCAGGAAACAGGAAATGATGAATACATGATATGAGTGACATCATGACCATTGAAGCTGAAAAAAACAAACATATCTTTTCTTTTTTAAACAGTAGACTATCTATTATTTTATACTGGTATGTAGCTAAAAACATTGTATAACAGTGTTCTAATATAATCTTCTAGTTATGTCATAGATCATACCCCAAAAAGTCACATAAAGACGCTTTCCCTATAGCATGGGTTTTCAACAGGGGGTCCGGGACCCCTAGGGGGTCCTTAGAGTTACTACATATTTGTGTGATAGGAGCTTTATTTATTTATATTTTTTACATTAAGCACATGACCCCAGCATCCCTATTCTGGGGGGAACATTCTCAACGCGTTGTGAGCTTGAAGAGGTTTATTTAGTGTAGAGTAGAAAAAAGAGCAAACCAAGTACAGATACAAAGGTTTTAACCCAGCAACCCTATGTAAATTACGCCACTGCTGAAAAACGTCCCAGCCCAACAGTAACGTAACTAATAATTGGGCCGCGCGACCCAGAAATTACCGTAATAATCCTAAAACGGGAGCAAAAAAAATATTTGTATTATTATTTTTTTGGGGGGGGGGCCACCGGCCGTCTGGCGGGCGGGATTGGCGCGGCCGTTCTGGAATTTTCCCGAATTTGCCAGTGGCCAGCACGTCCCTGACCCTGACAGAAACTAGTTGTAATTTTAATGTCCTGCTCTGACTTCTACACACACACACACACACACACACACACACACACACACACACACACACACACACACACACACACACACACACGCACACACACACACACACACACACACACACACACACACACACACACGGAGGGAGGGAGGAGGGAGACAGAGGATAGAGCGAGAGATCGGAGCTACAAGGAGACAGACAGACAGACAGACAGACAGACAGACAGACAGTATGACAGACAGACAGTATGACAGACAGACAGACAGACAGACAGACAGACAGACAGACAGACAGACAGACAGACAGACAGACAGACAGACAGACAGGGTAATGAGTAGAAGTGTAAAAACGGCTCCATCCAAAGTTTAGACTAACTTTGTAAACAATACTGAAGGTTTCTAGTATAAGTTATAACACACTTAAACAACATTAACTTTAACAACATAGAATCAGTTATAAAACACATTAAATTCACTTTTAAAACATATAATAAGTCATAAATCTCTCACCCTATATGAACTGATGGAGGACTGTGTTTTTCCTCCTACTTCTGACACTGTTCAGTTCAGTGTTGCCAGATTGTGTGACAGAAACAAGCTGCCAGGTCTATGAACACAAGCCCAAAAGAAGAGACTAGCTGCCAACCCTCCTGGATTCTGCAGAGTCTCCTTCATTTCAACCACATCTCATGGAGGACTCCTGGATTGACATTTTGATTTATCCTGGATTTGGTATCAAACTCCCAAAATTCACCTAAAACACAGGAAATGACATCTGCTCTGTTTAAAAGTTTCTGATGTAATTTCTGTACGCCTACTCTTTGTGTTTTAATGGATGACATTGTACCCATCATTTTACAATGCTAGTAAAACCTGATAAAAGTATTAATCTCACAAAATTCACCACACACAAAGTATTCAATCAATCAATCAATCAATCAATCAATCAAAATCAGTTTAACCTCATACACTGATATACACCAGCTATTTGAAAATAGCAGATCTACAAGCTCACAATGTGTCACAATGAGACACATTGTGAGATTGTAGATCTGCTATTTTAAAGAAAAATAAATTGAGAAAAGAAAGTGGAATATTTAGAACATGTTTGAAACATTTTAACAACACAAATCTTGTATGGGGGTCCCTGGAAAAAAAATATGTTCAGATGGGGGTCCGTGCACAAATACATAGGTTATTATGTTGTCTGTCCTTGACATGAAAATGTTTGAGAACCAATGGTTTAAAAACAACAATAGGAAACAAGCCCAAACAATAAGTAACAACACTTTAGCAACAAGTCCAAACAATAAGTAACAAAACTTTAGAAACAAGCCCAAACAATAAGTAACACAACTTTAGAAACAAGCCCAAACAATAAGTAACAACACTTTAGAAACAAGCCCAACAAACATCTCAACCCACAAATACCAATATTTACAAGAGACGTTACAGCCCAAAAACAAGCCCAGAGTTGCTTATAATAAGCAGACATGGCAACCCAGGGTGTTTCCTACTGCACAGCACAGCAGTGACGTCATCACATTCAGCCTGAGATGGGGGGGATAATTATGCTACAAACAGAGTTTTAATATGTGTATTTATTCTATCATTTACTTATTGTAATGTTCTCTATAATATGTAGTTATGATCATTTTATATCATTATGAGTCAAACATATTCTTCTCATTTTGTCGTACATCATTCCTCTAAAAGTCACACACCCCCCTTTCCTTGTGGTAATGGTTTCTCCCAAAAGTTGCACAATATATGGCAGCATGTACACTGTGCGTGCATGTGTGCGTGCGTGCGTGCGTGCATGTGTGTGTGTGTGTGTGTGTGTTTCACCTCCTACAGGCTGCAGTAGCAATTACACTCCATTCAATTGAAGGAGGTTTTATCCAGACTTTACAATTGATTTTATTTCCTTAATAAACTAATAATAAATAAATGAATCTATAGGTCTATAGATTTCATAGATAGCTTCATAGACATGTTTGACAGCTCTGTCATCAGTGTTGTGTCCATTAATGTTTCTTTGTTTGTTTGCAGAATGTCCCATTTCACAAGTTTTCAAATGTATGACAGTCCTTTGAAAATAGACGATCTACAAGCTCACAACGCACAAGCGACGCATTGTGAACTTGTAGATCTGCTATTTTCAAATTGCAGTATATATTCACAGGAATAGGTCTGAAGTGATTTTGTAATAATAATCTAAATCTATAAAGTAACTAGTAACTAAAGTTTTCAAATAATAGTAGTGGAGTAAAAGTATGATATTTGTCTCTGAGATGTTAGTGGAGTAGAAGTAAACTTATTGAAAATTGGAAGTACTCCAGTAAAGTAAAAATACCTCAAAATTGTACTCAAGAAGTACAGTACTTGAGTACATGTACTGAGGGTTTAAAGCCTACTGCTTATCATGTCTCTGTTTGATTCTGTCAAACAACACGTGACGTGAATGTTGTCAGATCTAATCAGGTTTCTAACATGAAAGCGTGTGATGTGATCTCTCTGTCCCACAGACAGAAAACAGGAACACCTGATGTGACATGAAGATTAATCTGACAGAACTCCCTGTTCCTTTCCACCAAACGCATCTGTGTCATTTTACATGTCTTTGGCTATTCAAAAATAGCAGATCTACAAGCTCATAGCGCGGCACCGAGTGCCGCGCTATGAGCTTGTAGATCTGCTATTTATCTTTTTTTAAATCGTGAAGATTTGTGCAAATCTTTGAATACATATTTTTTTAACACTGAGTTATTACCTTAAAATATACATATGTCTAGTTTGTAAACCTGTGGATAGTTAGGAAAAACAATATGTATTTCTTATAACAATATGATGATGATGATTGGTGATGAATGATGAACAACCATGATGATGTACACATGGAACCAAATGGACCCTTACGGGTCTGTAACTCTTGAGAGTGTACACATGGAACCAAATGGACCCTTACGGGTCTGTAACTCTGAGAGTGTACACATGGAACCAAATGGACCCTTACGGGTCTGTAACTCTGAGAGTGTACACAGGGAACCAAACGGACCCTTACGGGTCTGTAACTCTGAGAGTGTACACATGGAACCAAACGGACCCTTACGGGTCTGTAACTCTGAGAGTGTACACATGGAACCAAACGGACCCTTACGGGTCTGTAACTCTGAGAGTGTACACAGGGAACCAAACGGACCCTTACGGGTCTGTAACTCTGAGAGTGTACACATGGAACCAAACGGACCCTTACAGGTCTGTAACTCTGAGAGTGTACACATGGAACCAAATGGACCCTTACAGGTCTGTAACTCTGAGAGTGTACACATGGAACCAACTAGATCCTTACAGGTCTGTAACTATGAGAGTGTACAAATGGAGCCAAATGGACCCTTACAGGTCTGTAACTCTGAGAGTGTACAAATGGTGTAACTGCTGCTAATTTATTATTTTTGTAATTATTTTGTGTTCTCAAAGTCTTCTTTTATTTTGACAAGCTGTCCGGAAGCTGTGTTGTGACAGCTTCCGGCGGCTCCCCTTATATGGTCTTCCTGGTTAGGAAGCGCATTCACAGCTCAGAGTGTCTGTGACACTCACCGTGCGAGCATGAAATGTTTGTCGTCAGCATGGTCCCAGGACCAAGGTTTGTTTTATTTTACATGTCACACGTTTTTGTCAATGAGTTGTTTTTGTCAATGAATTGTATGTTATGTTTTATTATGAGTTTAATTGATTATTTGCTTTGTTTCAGTTTGTTTGCAGTTGTTTGTTTTGGGCTACCTGAAGGCTCATTCTCTTCTTGATATTATGCAGATATTAAACTGTATCCTGTAAAGACGCAGTTTTGGACATACAAGGTTTCTACCTGACATCAATGACATGAGGAAACAAGTACAGGATGCTCTCTCTCTCTCTCTCTCTCTCTCTCTCTCTCTAAAGCATGTTTATATATTTAAGAATCAAACTCTTTAAAAATGTGAATAAAACCCTAATTTATATGTTCTGTAAACAATCTCAAACGGTGCCTTTTATAAGCCAGATCTCTGTAACTCTGAGAGTGTACACATGGAACCAAATGGACCCTTACGGGTCTGTAACTCTGAGAGTGTACAAATGGAACCAAATGGACCCTTACGGGTCTGTAACTCTGAGAGTGTACAAATGGAACCAAATGGACCCTTACGGGTCTGTAACTCTGAGAGTGTACACATGGAACCAAATGGACCCTTACGGGTCTGTAACTCTGAGAGTGTACACATGGAACCAAATGGACCCTTACGGGTCTGTAACTCTGAGAGTGTACACACGGAACCAAATGGACCCTTACGGGTCTGTAACTCTGAGAGTGTACACACGGAACCAAATGGACCCTTACGGGTCTGTAACTCTGAGAGTGTACAAACGGAACCAAATGGACCCTTACGGGTCTGTAACTCTGAGAGTGTACACATGGAACCAAATGGACCCTTACGGGTCTGTAACTCTGAGAGTGTACACATGGAACCAAATGGACCCTTACGGGTCTGTAACTCTGAGAGTGTACACACGGAACCAAATGGACCCTTACGGGTCTGTAACTCTGAGAGTGTACACATGGAACCAAATGGACCCTTACAGGTCTGTTACTCTGAGAGTGTACAAATGGAACCAAATGGACCCTTACAGGTCTGTAACTCTGAGAGTGTACACATGGAACCAAATGGACCCTTACAGGTCTGTAACTCTGAGAGTGTACAAATGGAACCTTTACATTTGACCTCAGAGCAACTCAGTTATGAACACAGACAGAATAGAACAACAGTTTATAACTAATGTCTCTCAAAGAAACACCATCATGATGTAGAGTTCTCAACAGGCCTGAACATTAAGGCCCGGCCCCGAACTGGGCCTGAATTAGGTCCAAACCAGGCCCGAGAAATGATCATAATTTTAGGACAGAGACCGGCCAGATAGCTCGGAAAAAAAGAGAGAGAGAGAGAAAAAAAGAAAAGTATCAGTGAGTGTGAGAGAACAGACTTATAGTTCACATGTTCAATCGTTCATTCAAAACATGCCAAGTTACACACAATATAAAGTTACATCTGCGTTGCATCCTGGGCTTGTAGATCTGCTGTGTTCGGTGCACAACACCGCCATGCGATGAAGTACAAACCAGGCTTCTGTCTGCCACGAGTCGGCCTCTGTCGTCTGTCTGGTTTATGGCTTGTTTAAGTAACCGATCTACAAGATCACAACGTGTTAGATCGCAATGCATTGTGAGCTTCAGTGAGCTCGTCGATCGAATGGCTATTCAGTGTGCAACACCACCATGCAGTTAAGAGTAAAATAAGTGTGGGAATCTAGGTGAATGGTGCACCCACTGCACCTGACCTAGTCACATGACCAGGAAGTATAAAAGTCTAGTTCCTCCCAGAGAGCCATTTGACTCTGCTGCAGAGGATGGTGTTTCCTCTCATGAAGGGTGAAGGAAAACGCATGGTAGGCCAAAGCTCAACTTTGTGTAGCACATCATAACCATGTGTAAGGCTACCCTTTTGTTTGTTGCAGCTAATGCTACTGCTAGCCTATTGTTTGTTTGAGCACATGCGCTACTGCTGGTCTTTGTTGGCTAGCCTACTGTTTGAGCTCATGGATGCTACCATGCCTATAGCACTTTAATTTGTATCAACATTGTTGTTTTATTCTTATTTTCTTCAAATGTATTTATTTTATTTCAGTTTACAAATGAAGTTACCTCTAGTGAACTAACTGCTGTGCTGTATCTAGACACCTGGATATACTGGTACAACGTATACGTTCTATGCATTGCCTCTTCTGTGTATTTTAATATATTTTTAGTTTTGTAACATCACTGTCTTCTTCTTGTAGCTGTGGTGCTGGAATTGTCCTCCACCCTTGTCCCTGCTTTGTGCTGCATTGTGTGCATTCACTGCAAAGCAAAGTAGGTTTATGCTGTTTGTTCATTTTAATGATTTGAATACAGTGTTTGCATTATGTTGAAATACTAGGGCTGGCAACTAATGTGTTTTGTCTTGTTTCCGTAAAGGGACCAGTCAGTCCAGCCACTGTTTTCCACTGTTATTCTACTTTGATTTGTTGTTTATTTTGAGTTTGTTCATTTGAGGCATATAGTAGGTACGTTAGGCATAGATGTTAGATTTCCTTCATAGTGACATGGTTTTAATAGTTTCTCTCCTCTCCTTATGTTACAGTGTAACCGTGTTCAAGGCCGGGTCCACCCTGTTACACACGCCTTCCATTCCTCTCTTGGGACTGCACTGTGGGACCTTTTGGTTTTATTGGTGTGTATGTTAATTCCTGACACTGCATGTTTTTGTATTGATTAGTATGTTTTATTGCATGAGTTTGGTACCAGGCCTGTCCCCTTCTCTTTCCCCATTAGTACCCTGGTAGTACCGTGTGTACGGGCCGACCCGCCCTTCCTTATTAGGAGAGTAACTGTAACTTGTCACTTTATTTGATAACATCTTTGCCTTACTGACTATTGCCTGATATTTTAATAACCCATGTATTACATAGTTGTTTAATAAAGTCATGTTCTATTTTTACACAAACTGCCTCTGGTAAATTGTTCCTGTTTAAGGGAAGTTGGTGACATCACCGTGTTGAACATTCTAAGGTTTAGGGCATTGGTTCTCAAAGTGGGGTCCGGGGACCCCCAGGGGTACTTGAGGGGGTTCCAGGGGGTCCCCAGCTAAATGATGGATAGGAACCAAATGGACCCTTATGGGTCTGTAATTCTGAGAGTGTACAAACGGGTCCATTTGGTTCCATTTGTACACGCTCAGAGTTAAGTTAACATTGATTTTACAATATAAATTGGGGTCCCAGAGATAGAAATGCCATTAAATGGGGGTACGTAGCCTACTGCATGTCAAACTGGGGGGTCCTTAAAATTAAAATGGTTGAGAATCACTGCTGGAGCCGTAAAATATCTTCTATTATGGGGGTCCCTGGCTTATCTTTTCAAATGGGGGTCCGTGGGCTAATAAGTGTCCATGTGGGGGTCGTTCACATGAAGAAGTTTGAGAACCACTGGTTTAGGGGTTCCTCCTGCTCCCCCTTAGGGGTTCCTCCTGCCCCCCCTTAGGGGTTCCTCCTGCCCCCCTTAGGGGCTCCTCCTGCCCCCCTTAGGGGTTCCTCCTGCCCCCCCTTAGGGGCTCCTCCTGCCCCCCTTAGGGGTTCCTCCTGCTCCCCTTAGGGGTTCCTCATGCCCCCCTTAGGGGTTCCTCATGCCCCCCTTAGGGGCTCCTCCTGCCCCCCTAAGGGGTTCCTCCTGCTCCCCTTAGGGGTTCCTCCTGCCCCCTCCACAAGGTGGCGTAGTCAGGCATATTATTAGCTCCAGTTACTACACATATAATTAATACTGTGTCTCATAAATCCTCATCAAAGTTGGTGACTTTTATACATTGTCAGATACTTAAATGTGTCTTTATATTATCGTCACAAACATATCGTTTCTGTTGGGCAGAAACCTCTTATCTACATATTCAAACTAGTTTTTTTTTTTGTAAATTAACGCCCTACTTGATCACACCACAGTGTCATACAAAAGTATCAAAAGTAGCAGATCTACAAGCTCGAAACGAGCTCTGCTACTTTTGATGAATTTGAGAAAATATGTCTGTTATGAAATCATGTATTTGTAAAATAAATCATGTATAATTCTTGGTACCGCCCCTGATCACCAGGTGGGGCTGATAGACAATTTATCCACACATTTCCGTATATAAAGATGTCATTTCCTGTTGGTTCTTGTTTATACCAAAGATTGTTAATTAAGGAGATCCACCATGCCAAGTGGAGCCACTAGAGGCGACATAGTACACAAATCCTACAAATAGTCTACTAAGTAGGCGTGGTTTCCTTCTTCACCGACCATCCCACCCCCCTCCCCGTCCCCTCTCCCTGGCTGACAACATGAGGATGTGTATTTGTGTATTTTCTTCATTGAAGAAAATAAATGCTTTACATGTTTGAAAGTGCACTGTTATTGGCAAATATGCTTTTTAAGAAACCCATAAAATTCCCCCGACAAACACACGTATTATTCAGTCTTATGCTCAACGTTGTTACGGGGCCTTTTATTTATAAGGAATATATTTTACCACTATAGACTATAATGTGTTTAGCATGAATGTTTAGCAAAATGTCATGATTCCCAAATCCTACCCCATCAACCAAGACGGTTAATAATGGAAAATTATATTATTGAGCATTGGAACACACATTTTATTACATTTTGAATGTGTTCATAATGATTTCATGTACTATATTCACATATAGAATCTCATTTATCAGTTCTTAGAGCATCTTATGGGGACAGAGCATAGAGTTAAAATAAGGGACAGAGTCCTCTATGTCTCGTCCGTCAGACTGCAGATGTTCAGATATCTTCCCAAATCTCGTGAGAGTGTTGCTGGAACAGAGAAAGGTCCTAATTTGTGTCTCTAAAGAAAGCCATTTTAGAATGTAAATCTTGTACATATTGTGTGTCTTGTGACGATAGGGTCCAATATTTAGTTCAGTGACCATGGAGCTAAAGAATGGTTCAGAAGCTGTGTTCACGTTCACTCTTCCATTGGAATCAATAGACTCCAACCTGCTTCCTGTCTCCTAAAAAGGCGTCCACCTACGCATCGCAACGCATTGTGAGCTTGTAGATCTGCTATTTTCAAATGGCCGAAATGTATATAGGGCTGAAGTGGTTAATGAATGTTTCATAATAATCAAAATCTACAAAGTAACTAGTAACTAAACTTAGACGTAGAAGTAAAAGTACTGAAATTGGAAATACTCCAGTAAAGTAAAAAATACCTCAAAATTAGTACTTGAGTAAATGTACTTAGTTACTTTACACCACTGGTGAGTGTACACACGCCTACAGAGACAACAAGAGAAAAAGTGTCGTCATTCATTCATTTATAATGATAGATGATATAAATAACATGACCCTCCTCTGATAGAGATTATTTACATTGTGGTGGAAGAAGTACTAATAAAAGGGCCTGAATTTGAAAATATACTTGAGTAAAACAAGTACAAAGGTATTAAGTACAGTACTGTGGTAAATGTACTTAGTTACTTTACACCACAGGTTGTCAGAGTGTCTGTGTGTTTCTGATAGTAAGACAATGCTGCGTCGCCCTCTAGTGGACGGTTACAACATGTTGTCATTGTCAGTCATCAGAAGCTGATGGACCACTTTACCCATGAGGCCTGTTTTATATATATATACATATATAAGACATGTTGTTATATATATATATATATATATACATATATAAGACATGTTGTTACACCTGGCTGCAGGGACCTCGTTGTTGTTGGAGCCCTTTGATGTTGTTGCTGTGGATGAGAGCAGAGACTGTTTGGTTCATTATATTATTACCTGGCTGTGTTTGTTTCACTGTGTGTGTGACTGATGTCATATTTAGTACAGTATACAGACCTGATTGTATATATTCCTGATTTATTTCAGAAACCACACAAACTGTACACTGTGTATCTGTATGCTGTGTGCCTAAAGCAGGGGTGATGCAACTTTGATGATGTAGAGGAACACTATATTTACACACTCACTCCAGAGGAACACATTACATACTGTCAGAGGGCAGAAACCTCTTATCTCTGTATTTTAACTTTGTTCGTAAATTAATGCCGTACTTCGCCATTCTATGTCACACAAAAGTAGCAAAAATAGCCGATCTACAAGCTCAAAACACGTCGCAGTGCGACGCGTTTTGAGCTTGTAGATCTGCTATTTTTGCTATTTTTGAACTAGAATCCTGAAAAGTAACATTTTTATTTCATTTAAAATGCATTTAGTTATACTTATGTTAACTTTATGAACTTAAATGCAAATACATTGGACATAAAAAAGACAACAGAATGTTAATACTAGTCATTAAGCTACTATAATATAGACTGAAGTAATTAAAGCGGGTCATGTTTGCATGTATGGAATCATAACAGCTGAAATCAATAATATATCACTATTATTATGATATTAACCTGCGGGCCACATTAAGTGAAGGTGGGGGCCGCATGTGGCCCCCGGGCCGCCAGTTGCCCATGTATGGCCTAAAGCCTTCAGTAAATGGTTGAACTTTATATCCAGACTCCTCCTTGTGTTCTGACCAGGGTTTCGGCTAGGCATTTTTTGGGCCGGCTCCATGGCCGGCAGGATTATATTTTACCGGCCAAAGAATACATTTACCGGCCATATATTATAATTAACGTCACATGCGCGTTTGCACTGCATACATGCACCCAACTGATCATTACACCTTGTTACTTTAGAGCTGCGTTTCTTTCCACTTTATCACAGATGCAATCTGTTCCTGTTTTTATAGATAACTAAATTATATGATCTACTATGATCATGCAGAGATGTCGCTTGCCAAAATGAAATGAATAAAGTGGGCATGAGTGAACTGCTGCGCAACGAATACCGCCCGCTCGCCCCAAAACACAGTCGCCCCGGGGAAAATCCGGCTGTATTTGCCTGGTATTCCTAAACATATCAGTAAACTATGCCTAAACCTAACCTTATTCCTAATCTTAACCTCAGTAAAACTATACCTAATCCTAAACCTATTTCTACCCTTATCCTCAGTAAAACAAATACAAGAATACAAGAACCGCTGGTCCGCCTGAAAAATGGGGGCGAGGGTGTTTTGGGCCGAGCTGTGCCAGAGCCTTTCCATGTGCGACACCGTCGCCCAACTTTCACCACTTTATCCATTGCAGACAGACAGTCACTGTGCTTGCATAATATATCCACGACCCACACGTGTTCGGGTCCCTTTATCGACAATTGGGTCCGGTTTGGTTCAGATTGTATCACCTCGGGAAATCCCGGTTCTGTTTATCAACACACGCGAGCGAACCACGCTGGCTGATTAGGAGGAGACACAGCTGTGTCTATCAGCTGTTTTGTGGCGTCAAAAATAGCACACATACAAGCTCACAACGCGGCGCGTTGCAACGTGCTGTGAGCTTGTAGCTCTGATATTTTCAATGCGCGACACCATCGTACAACGAATAGGCAGATCTACTACTGCAGTGCGCAGCAGCAGCAGAGCAGGCTGTCGGGAATTAAACCACAGTCAGATCATGATAAAAACTTTACATGATTATGATTTTAATGGTTGTTTGTAGCCAACTACTTTATCCAAATAATAATATTAATAATAGGCTTAAATGATAAAATAGCCTAATAACACCATTTTCCCGACCGGCCACGGTGGCCGGTGGTGTTTATAATTACCGGCCAATTAAAACTTTTACCGGTCAATGGCCGGTAAATACCGGCTAACGGAATCCCTGATTCTGACCGACACTCCAGAGCGAGTACAACCCTTTGTAAATCACCAGCACCTTCCCTTTCCTTCAGATAGTTATGGTTATTAGTATTATTATTTAAAAGATATTTGTGGGTCTTTTTTGATAGGAGATAGTGAAGATGGACAGGAAACAGGGAGAGAGAGGGAGTGACACGCAGCAAAGGTTGTCGGGAACGGGATTCAAACCCGCAACGCTCCGTCAGGCTACATTAGAGCCTATATGTGGTATGCAACTGGACCGCTAGGCCAGCGAGCGTCTCCCTGGTTGTTATGTTAAGAGATCAGAGCATTTGAAGACGTCAAACTAGCAAATTATGTTCAGAAGCATCTTCCATCATATCTTACTAGTCTCTCTGATATTTCATATAAAAAGCAAAAGGATAAAGCCTCAGTGGTTCTTAAAGTGTGGTCCGGGGGACCCCCGGGGGTCCATAAAGGGTTTCCAGGGGGTCCCCAACAAAACGAGTTAATAAAGCATCTGAATCAGCGTGACCGCTTTAACCTAATGTATACGTAGATTATACAGCTGATCACAAATAGAGCGTGAGTCTGTAGATCTGATATTTTCAAAGAAATCTTGAAAAACAAATGTGGATGTTTGTAATACATTGTAACAACACAGATCTTGTATGGGGGTCCCTGGCACAAAGTATATGTTCAGATGGACGTGTGCGGACAAATACATATTGACCCATTTTAGGCGGGAACCCCTATTTGTAACTCTACCTTTCAGGACAGGAACCTCTTTTAGAGTTCTTGATGCTATGTTGTTGTTATGTACAGGGGCGGCAGTGGCTCAGGGGTAGAGTGGCCGGTAGAGTGAACTGGAAACCGGTTCGATCCCGGGCTCCCCCAGAGTTAGTGTAGAAGTGTCCTTGAGCAAGACACTGAACCCCTGATTACTCCTGATGAGCAGGTTGGTGTCTTACATGGTTTCCTCCTCCATCGGTGTGTGTGTGTGTGTGTGTGTGTGTGTGTGTGTGTGTGTGTGTGTGTGTGTGTGTGTGTGTGTGTGTGTGTGTGTGTGTGTGTGTGTGTGTGTGTGTGTGTGTGTGTGTGTGTGTGTGTGTGTGTGTGTGTGTGTGTGTGTGTGTGTGAATGTGTGAATGTAATGCACAATCTATGTAAAGCTTTGGATAAAAGCTCTATATAAATGCAGCATGTATTTATTTAAGTACAGTATATACAGCAACATACATTTGTTGTCATTTTTGAATAAATATTGATCAGTAAACTGAGGTCAGGATTTAGAATGTGTTTTTAGAATGAGCCTCAGGTATGAATGGGTTAAAGGAGAATCCCACTTGCTGTTTTTCTTACCTTTAATATAATATCCTAGTATGAGTGATACAGTAGTTAACATTCATAACTCCTTCCTGAATCGACTGCAGCTAAAAAGAAAAGCTATTAAAATATGCAATCTAGAACAAGTCCCATAGGCTCAGGTTTTTATCTGTGGTCGATTCAGTTTGGAGCTATGTTTTTTTCTACTGTAACACTCGTCCTAATATCATAATATCATATTAAAGGTAAGAACTGGGCGGAATTGTCCTTTAATTTGAGGTCCTTGACATGAACATGATGGAGAACTGGTGTAGATTAACTGTTCCTTCACTTGGACTAAAGCTGCATGTTATCATGAACATGATGGAGAATTCACTATTTAACAGAGGCACCGAGTACCGCGCTATGAGCTTGTATAGATCTGCTATTTTTTGAAAAATCTTGAAAATGGGTGCAAATCTTTGAATAAATATATATTTTAGTTTTTAGTTTTAGTTTTTTTTAGTTTTTTCTAAAAAGATCAGATCTACAAGCCATAGTCGCTGTATTAGGCTAATCCCATTGCAAATGATGGCCGTTTAGTAAATCCTTTAAGATCTGTTATCTCCTCAGTCTTATAGCAGAGCTGTTTCAGCTGCATATTGGATACTGGACAGCAGTTTTATTTTTATTTTTTGTTGTGGATGTGGATACAAGACGACATAATAGTTTTGTAATGTGTAGCATGGATGGACAAGCACAGACTCTGGTGTCTAAAAAGGCTTATTGACAGGAAAACAGTCGTTGTTGTCAAATAAAACCTGTTAGAACAGGCCTTGACCACACTGTCCCAGGCCTGTTCTAACAGGTTTTATTTGACAACAACCACTTGTAAAATACAAACTAGTGCCCACTCACTCACCCCCACTGTAGGATAGTAAGCTAGAGCACATACTGCTAATCAACTACAAACTCCATTGTTAATATTTAGATTCAATCTGTCATTATTTTGTTTCCATTGAATATTCATTGCATATTATTCACTGAGTTTTGTTCATTTTGATCATTTGTCTCCCCCAGGCCTAGCCCTGAAACGTGTCATAACATGACACGGCCATTTTCTATTCTTTTTTTGTAATGTATAAGAGTGCAATACACCTCCCAACCAGTAGTGTCGCATAGTTGAAAGCATCGGAAAAAAATCTGAGAAAATGGCCGGCGATCGGATTAAAACTTTGTATTGAACAATACAGAATATACAGGTACTTAAGACCTTTGTCGGCTCAACTTGTTACATCCGTGGCCATGGAGGTCAGCACTTTATCTTTGAAATTTGAACGTTTATGTACATGTGAGAGTTGTAAATGTCAACAAATCGAAAACCAGGAACAAGTGGTTCCATGACGCTTGTGACAGACCAAGGCCACTAGGAGGACAGATTTTGTCCAGTGAACTAATGTCAACTAGTTGTCAAGTTGAACTCATATGTGGAGTTGCGTCATGATCCAAGGAATCCATGGGAAAAAAACGATTGTGATCATACAACCTATTGTTCCAGAGTTATAGGCCTGAACGGGAATTGGCCAGTTATAGCGCCACCATGAAGCCGATACAAAAAAAAGCTAGGGTGGCAGTTCATCCTTGGCCTAGTGGAAATGTGCGTGCAAAGTTTCACAGCGATCAGGATTCTACGTTCATGATTTGTAGCATTTGGTGCAGAGTGGCCACTCCCGCAACATTTGGAAGGCAATTGTAGCCATTCAGAAGATAAAATGAAAAATCTGACAGATGCCTCTTGATCACATGACTACAGAGATAATGTGTACCGCATTACGTACACAGGTTTGGACCATATATGTAGGAGAGGTAGAAACAAGAGATGCACCGAAACCATTTTGTCCTTCCCGATACAGATTCCGATATCCATAACTTGCGTATCTGTCGATATCGAGTATTGATCCGATACCAGTGTGTAATTTATAAAATAATCTATCCCAAATGGACCCTTAGGGTCCATTTGATTACATTTGTACACTTTCAGAGTTACAGACCTGTAAGGGTCCATTTGGTTACATGTGTACACACTCAGAGTTATTGGGTTTGAGAACCATTGATCTAGGAATAGATACACATTCCATGGCATTAATAATAGTTAAAGTGCAGCTAGAAGTTAGTTAAAATAATAATGTGAATTGTACCGTAGAGTGTAAAACAGCAGTATAACATCAACTGAAGCGTTCAAAATACTAAATAATTGATGACTGTAAATTACATATCATGTGATACATTACATGGTATCCGAACGGCAAAGACTGACATACTTGCTGATACAGATACCAGTATTTTAGGCAGTATCGGCAGCTTTTACGATACTAGTATTGGTATCGGAACAACTCTACAAAAAAAGGCCTCATGGTGGCGCTGTAACGGGCCAATTTGAACATTTGGGGCAGAAGTTCTTCTGTGTGTGTGTGTGTGTGTGTGTGTGTGTGTGTGTGTGTGTGTGTGTGTGGCATAAACCGAGGATAACACGTGTAGCAGGAATCCAGTGACTGGTCTCTGCAGTAGCTGTTTGAGCCACCAGGGGGCGTCTGGACACAACAGGATGGTGACACATCTAAATGGGAAGAAAACTTGTAAAAGCAATAATTGGACAATTTAAAAAAAACGTTATAAAATAAACTACAAAGGTTTAAAAAAAACATCTGTTGGCACTTATAAATAATGGCACCCTCCACATAGATTATAGCTCAATGTTGCATTGTGATAGACTCATCCATAGATAGATAGATATCCATCAATACAAAACCAATAACCAAGGAGAATGTCATTAACAAGCTGTTATCTTTCAAAACAAGACAACCCCCTCCACCATTATGACTATCATATATAACAAAGTACATATTTAACATAATCAAAATGTATAACTATAAATACAGAAACTAGTCCATACCCGCCTTTTCCACCCACCGTCCATTGATTGATTGAATACTTTATTTAGAAAGACATGGTAACAGTAAATGGAAGTACAAATCACAATACAAGGTCCTCTAAACTGGATCACTCATAAAAGCACTTGGCTTATTTATCCGGGCTATGGGAATGCAACCACGACTGCAGACCCATTGCCTGTGAGGACCGTTCACAAAAACGCTAATAAACTGCTTAAATTTCGGGAAAGTGAAGAAAAAAAACGACTGAGGAGGAAAATGTGGATCAGACAGAATGACGGACAGAGATTTGTTAGATGTATAGAAGGATAATGAATGGTATTGACCTGATTCTGTAGCAGAGATTCTTCTTTAGAGCAGTGGTTCTCAATCTTTTCAGGCTGCGATCCCCAACAATAATCAAATGTGAACTGGGGACCCCCAAAAATAATCCTATGTGAACTGGGGACCCCCCAAAATAATCATATGTGAACTGGGGACCCCCAAAAATAATATGTGAACTGGGGACCCCCAAAAATAATCATATGTGAACTGGGGACCCCCCACCCTGACAAGCACTTGGACCTGTGGGAGTTGAGGTATTACATTTAGTTTGACTCCACAGATAAACATTTTGAAAATAGCCAATCAGCTAATTTCAACATCTTTGCCTCTTTTTGTAGGTAATATTTGACAATTTGGTAAATGTTTGAACTTTTTTTATTGTACAGTTTGTTGATTACTTTTGATGCAATGAAAACTTCATTTCATAGGTATTAAAATGGTCTTAAAAGGTCCTAAAAGTCATTAAATTGTCACTTTATAAATGTGCAGATACCCTGTATACACTTATACTGTATGTTGGTTTGTTTACTGTTGAGTGAGAATTTTTTTTATTATTAAGCTAATCATCTGAGGACCACCCCCCCCACCCAATCATTTGGGGACCCCCTGGGGGTCCCGACCCACAGGTTGTGAACCACTGCCTTCCAATCTCTCATTTCTACTTTTTCCTCCTCTCTATCAGCTGCTAAAGCTGCTTTTTTCTGCACTAAAATTCAGGCTTCTGCTTCCAACCCTAAAAAACTCTTTGAAACTTTCTCCTCTCTCCTGCAACCACCACCCCCTCCTCCCTCCTCGTCCCTCCTCCCCGACGATTTCGCCAACTTCTTTGACAAGAAGGTGAACGATATCCGATCCTCCTTCCCTCCTCCCCCGGCTGGTGCCCTGCGCACTACCCACACCCGTCTGCCTGCCACCCCCCCCTCTCTACCCTCATCTACTCCTCTCCCCCCCCCCATCCCCTCTCTATCCCACTTCTCTCCCCTCTCCCCTAACGAGGTCCTTCTCCTTATTACCTCTAGTCGCCCCACCTCATGCTCTCTGGACCCGGTCCCATCCACTCTGTTGCAGTCTATTGCACCTGAACTTCTTCCCTTCTTAACCCACCTTATTAACACCTCTCTGACATCTGGCTACTTTCCCTCTACTTTCAAGACTGCCAGAGTCACCCCCCTCCTGAAGAAACCGACACTTGACCCCTCTGAGATCAAGAACTACAGACCGGTTTCCCTTCTATCCTTCCTATCTAAAACTCTCGAACGTGCTGTCTTTAAACAACTGTCCTCCTATCTCCACCAGAACGACCTCCTGGACTCCAACCAGTCTGGGTTCAAAGTGGGTCACTCGACAGAGACTGCCCTCCTGGCAGTGACGGAGTCGCTCCATGCCGCTAGAGCGAACTCTCTCTCCTCCGTTCTGATACTCCTGGACCTGTCTGCAGCGTTCGACACGGTGAACCATCAGATCCTCCTCTCCACCCTCGAGGGGATGGGTGTCTCAGGCTCTGCACTCTCCCTGTTTGCATCCTACCTGACGGGTCGCTCCTACCAGGTGATGCTGAGAGGGTCTGTGTCAGAACCACACAGGCTCACAACTGGGGTTCCCCAAGGCTCGGTTCTGGGTCCTCTTCTTTTCTCTCTCTACACTACATCTCTGGGTGCTGTCATCCACTCCCATGGCTTTTCCTACCACTGCTATGCCGATGACACCCAGCTAATCCTCTCATTCCCCCCCTCTGATACCCAGGTGGAGACACGCATTGCTGCTTGTCTGGCTGACATCTCGGAGTGGATGTCGACAAACCACCTGAAGCTCAACCTGGACAAGACCGAGCTGATGTTCCTCCCGGGGAAGGGCTGTCCGCACCGAGACATGGCCATCACCATTGATAATGCTGTGGTGACCTCAACTCGGACTGCGAAGAATCTGGGTGTGACCCTGGACGATCAACTGACGTTCTCGGCAAACATCGCATCAGTGACGAGGTCCTGCAGATTCCTGCTCTACAACATCAGGAGGATTCGCCCCTTCCTCACGGAGAAGGCAGCCCAGGTGCTCATCCAGGCTCTCGTCATCTCCCGCCTGGACTACTGCAACTCCCTCCTTGCTGGTGCTCCGGCATCTGCCATCAAACCCCTGGAGCTTGTTCAGAAAGCTGCGGCTCGTCTGGTGTTCAACCGCCCCAAGTTCTCCCACACAACCATCCTTCTCCGCTCTCTACACTGGCTCCCCGTAGCGGCTCGCATCCAGTTCAAAACCCTGGTGCTAGCCTATAGGGCAGTGAAAGGAACAGCTCCTTCCTACCTCCGGGCTATGGTCGATGCCTACACCCCTGCCCGACCACTTCGGTCTGCCACCTCGGGGCGACTGATTGCCTCGTCACTCAAGGGTCCTTCTGGCCGATCCACACGGTCACGACTCTTTTCTGTTCTGGCCCCACAGTGGTGGAATGAACTTCCCACTGATGTTAGGACAGCAGAGTCACTGCCCATATTTCGCCGCAGGCTGAAAACTCACCTCTTCAGGAAACACTACCCTTCCTCTCTGCCTGACCTACTTGTTGTTAACTAATTGTACGAACGCTTGTTTTCTATTGCTGTATTGTTTATTGGATTATTGGATTGTTTATTGGATCTTGTTTAGTCGATTCACTTATTTGTTTTAGCTCATGCTCATTTGATTTAGCTATTTTTGTCTCATCTGTTTAAGGAAATAGGTAGCTGATATATTGCACTTTTACCTTAGCGCTAGGTATACTCTTGGTTGCTTGTTTTTGCAGATAATGCACTAAAGACTTCTGGTGATTAGTAGTTTTCGTTCCCTACCTATGTTGAATACACTTATTGTAAGTCGCTTTGGATAAAAGCGTCTGCTAAATGACTGTAATGTAATGTAATGTATGAGGGGTTGAGTTGACCTGTTGTTCACACCCAGTAACAGGGCCTGAGAGGTGATACAAAATGCTACATTTTGACAAGACATTTTCAATTTTTGTATTTATTAAACATCATTTGAAATCTTACATTCTGTACTTTCATAATCTGTAAAAAAGCTGAAAAATGACCGAGGTCCCCTTGTGGCAGAAAGCTTTGGATTTGGACACGTTCAGTATTTAGTGTCGACTCTCACATCATTGTTCTCCCACTGCTGAGCCTAAAACCATCATCTAAGCTTTAACACGTTAACAAACAGAAATAAAACATTTAGTTTTAGTTACAAACAGAAACAATTAGATCAAATACAGATCTTGTAGAGTGAAAACAATCACTGCTCTTCACTGTGTTCACTGTATAAACCAGGGGTCTTAAACAGGGGGTCCGAGACCCCTCGGGGGTCCTCAGAGCTACTTTAGGGGGTCCGCCAAATCTTTGTGTGATAGGATGTTTATTTTTTTACATTAACCACATGAACCCTAGCATCCCTATTCCCTATTCTGAGGGGAAACATTAACCGAAAATAGCTTGTACAAGGCGTTGTGAGCTTGTAGATCTGCTATTTTCGGCAAAGATATTTGGTGGGCGGGAAAGGAGCACATCAAGTACTAAGTGCTACATCTCTCTCTCAGCTAAGGGGTCCTTGGCCTGAAACACGTTGTAGACCCCTGGTATAAACATTAGTCTCTATATAACCTGTCAAGGTGCTCAGGTGGTGCAGTGGTAAAGTAGTCTGGGGGTTTGAATCCACCGTGGTGCGTCAGGCTTTGTCCAGCGTCTATATGAACACAACTGGTACGTGTTCAGTGTTCAGGGGAAGGAAGCCGGGCGGGAGGAGGAGGAGGAGGAGGAGGAGGAGGAGGAGGAGGAGGAGGAGGAGGAGGGTGATATGTGTCACTGTATGTGCTCCTACGGGGGCTGGGGGCGGAGGCTGTCAGCAGGGAGTGTTGGGCGGGAGGAGTAAGGACGTAGGCTCTACGTCCTCCCGGTGGGGGCTCCTCACTGGCAGGTGAGTCAGTTTAATTAACACTTCCATGACTGGGGTTTCATCATCCCATACACTGCCTGATTTGGGGATCAAAAACAGTCTTTTTGATCCCCAAATCAGGCTATTCTATTGGTCACTGTCTCCCCTCTGTGCTCCAGACGAGCTGACACCTTCTCCCCCACACAGTGGGGGTTCCATTGTCTTTTAAATAGCTATTAACATTTAAATTGCACTCTGCTCAGTCAGTGAGCTCACTCACATATGTTGTTGCAGACAGGCAGAAACATTATAAAATAGGCTAACTTGTAATGGTAACTGCAGATTCTGTATGTAAAATCTTTATTCAAAAAAGCGTATAAAACAGTGCGATCTGTAGCATTACATTAAACTCTTGAGGGAAACATGGAGCCTATACGAACGCTGAAGCCAAAGCAAAACAAAAGCGTCTCCTCTCCTCCTCCCTGTCAGCGCAACAAGTGTACACATCGCTATGTTCCACAAATGTGCTCATTCCTGCTCTACTCCTGCGCTAAATATCTGATCTACTACAAACATAAAACAGTCGCTGTCTGACGAGCCCTCTGCTTGTAGATCAGATCTGTTGGCGCAGCATTTTAAAACAGCGCGATCTGTAGCGAACACATCGGTATGCTTCACACATGTGCTCAATCCTGCGCGAAATATCTGATCTTCAAGCATAAAACAGTTGCTGCGTGACAAGCCGTATGCTTGTAGATCTGATCTTTTTCCGCCGCTTTGCAGTGAAGTGGGTTGCCAAATTTTGCGAGAGAAATAAGCAGTCAGGTCTATGAAAATGTTACTGCATGCGTTGTGCCCTGAGAAAACAGTGAGGCACGCATGAAGCAGTGTATTTCTGTCTGTCTCCTATATGTCATCATGATTTGTGATTTGATGTGTGAGTCCTTTTTATTATTATTATTTATGTTTATTTGACAAGGACAATACAAAACAATGAGTCAAGTTATAAAAACATGAAACCATTGCATTGTAAATGGGGTTTATAGCCGAGGCTAATTTGCAACCCCAGTCCCTGGTTAGACCTTTCTATATAAATATTTACCTAATGAAAAATCTTTTACAAAAGGACATGCATGAAGCTCTAATCTAAACAAGTATCTGCAAAGTAACTAGTAACTAAAGTTTTCAGATAATTGTAGTGGAGTAAAAGTACAAGATTTGCCTTTGAGCTGTAGTGGAGTAGAAAATGATTACCATTATAATGTAATTATATATATAATTATAATAATAATAATAATAGAAAGACGTGAAAAACAAGCCTAAAGTCGCTTATAATAAGCAGACATGGCAACATAGACAGAGCGCTGGCTGTAGACAGAGCGCATGGCTGCGCGGTCTGCGGGGGGTCTCGAGGTGTCTCGAGGTGTCAACTGCTCTTCCCTGGGGGAGAGAGGGTGAGAGCGGTCAAATTAGCCGAAATATAACGACTGGGATGGTATATATGGGGCTGATTTCATATATATAATACGTTTCAGAAAGAAAGAAAAAACAAGAGATGATTTGTATCAAATCAAAAAAGTCATGAAAGGGGAACTTCCTCGGAGCTTCATGAGAGAAGATAATCGCTAGTCACGCGAGTGTTAAGAGTCAATTAATTGGCATAACGACTAAATTGGGAAGAAAAAAAAACTGTCCCTGTGGCTGCACTGTAATGACATCATGACTAACCTTTACACACACGCACACGCACACACACACACAGACACACACACACACACACACACACACACGGTTCGATGCTCAGCTCCTCCAGACTTTGTATCAAAGTGTCCCTGAGAAAGTCTCCTAACCAATTTTTAGTTGAACTGGGCAAAACAAGAGTTCAGACGAATACAAATACATATAATTAAAAGTAGAGCCTGCTCTGATTTAATCAAAACAAACACATGATTCCAGTTCATGTTTCAAAGTTTTTAAAAGACATTTAAAAAAATATTGTGTCCTGAGGTCAAGTACCTCTGGATGATCATGTCATAAAAACGATAAAAGATAACAGTTAAATAATAATCCAACTGCAACTAACCAATGTGTCCAACTTGTGTTTCATCTACAGAATAACATAAGAATCAGGAAGTTGCCTGGATACTGAAGGTATTTTAAGTACATCAGTACAGTTCTACATCAACCCAAGATGTTTAGAGAGGCATGTGTCCAGATCACAGAGAATCAGTATCATGCTTGAACTTGCATCAGGTCCTTTATGCCTCACTGTGTCGATGACAAAACGTGCCTTTTCTTTTTTTGCCTGCATCTCAGCAGCCGTCTCCCGCTCAGCTTCAGTTAAAACCTCTTGTGTGAAAAGTTTGTCCAGGAGACAGTTGAGATTCGGAAGAGAAACACTGTCAATGAATCTGTCTCTCACAGAAAACAGCCTGTCTTCTGATGGAAGAGTCAGTGTGCACTGAACTTGTCTCCTAATGGGATCTGAAACGCTGTCGATACAGCTGCTGCGCACAGTCAACGGTTTGTCTTTCGCTTCATGACTCAGTGTGCGCTGAACTTGTTGTTTTCTTAAAGCAGCATCTGTAAGATTTACATAACCTTCCCATGGCGGAAGACATATGGAGGAGGTGTTACTGTTGCTTAGAAGCAGCCGAACATGGCTAAAACGTTCCTCTAAATTAATGACAAATGTTGGCATGTAATTGTGGTAGGATAGTTCATCGACTTCAAATTCTGCCTTATTTGGTAGAACTATGATGGAGTCATCTTGAGGGGAAGTGGAGAGGGTGTATTCTTCCTTTGGGATTAGTTTACAGAGAGACGCTTCAATGTAAATCTCTTCTCCATTTATCTTCCTCCTTTCATTCATCACTTCATGCTGCACAACATTCCGAGGCAGCAGCAACACTTTCAGAATTGAAGGGGGATGATCATCATCAATCGGTGGTGTATAAAACAGTGACACCAATGCTTGGACAGGACTGGGCTGGACAGGACTGGGCTGGACAGGACTGGGCTGGACAGGACGGGGCCCGAGCAACATCTCTTGTACGTACGAGACGATACCAAATAAAGATAATCCAGTTACATGTATGATAACATGAGTTTCTGTGATCACATGGGGTTTGATCAGCTCAAAGCCATCATCATCCATCACATGGAGAACCGACAAGGATTTGCCCCCACCCATGGAGAGGATCTCACAATGTGGAAAGTGTAACTGACACACAGACCCCTGAGAACCTTTGATGTCAAACAGTGGTCCTGCAGCTCTCTTTCTAATCTGGGATAGAAGCCCTCGGTCCCAGTGGACTGTCCTGTAAGTCACATCTCCCTCTGTCTCCATATTAAACACCAGGTCGGTCACGTTGCATTTGAACAGTCCTGCTTGGGTGCAGTGGAACCTGTAGCTTTCCTTGTTTTCTACAACAATGATATCAGGTGTAATTTTCTGTGTTTTGTCCAGTAGTGTAACATCATTTACGCTGTGGGATCGCTTTGCTCTGAAACTTGTCTTGTTCTCTAAACATGGAATTTGGCTCATTGAGGGTAAGCTGTGAGAACGAGGCAGAGAGATGGATTCTTCTATCCTCAAACCACTGAAGCATGAACTTAGATCAGTTTCATCTTGGAGTTCCATTGAGGCATATGGAGAGGACAGTGACTCAGGATGATCTTTTCTTATCTTACCTGACAAATATCCCATATCATATAAAAAAAAAGAAAAAAGCAATGCTAAACTTGTACAAACTAAACAAAAGCTAAAACCAAGGCTTAGATAACAACAACAAATAGAAAACATAACACAAATGGAAACCATGTAAGCAGGCTTGGACTGCATCCACCTCTGACCCATGGACTGCATCCACCTCTGACCAGACTGTTTGGCTAAATGCCAAACTATGGTTACCTCGTCACAGAGAGTAAGAGGAGGTGTTGATGTCTGACTCATGGACTTCATCTTCTTCTCTGCAGAAGAACAACAAACACACATTCATTACACAAGATGAGTATAGAAGACATGAGGTCTGATACATTGTTTTATGACTGTACATAAATATCACTGTACACTCAATTAACCATATTCACACAGCGGCCATTTTGTTCTTACATCATACTTGGAGGTGGCCCCTCCCCCTCCAGTATGAAGTAAGAGTTAAATGTGAACATGTTAGTTTAACCACATCAACCCTAGACTCACTATTCTGGGCAGTTCATAATAGATGAACATTCTGTGAAAATATGTGAACATCCCGCGAAAATAGCTGATGTACAAGCTCACAACCCGTCAGCTTGTGAGCTTGTAGATCGGCTAAGAGATTTGGTGTAGAAGGGAAAAAGGAGGGGACCAAGTACAGACCCCTGGGGGAACCCAGTCAATAAAGTATATAGGGTTAAAGGTGAGAGAGAGAGAGAGAGAGAGAGTCTAGAAGCTTACCCATCTTCATCCGACTCTTCTTCTTCTTCTTCTCCCACAGCTCAGACCTCTTCTCATCCCTCAGTCTCCAGTATTCCTCCTGTATTTCACACATCAACAGACAATGACAGAGTGAAGCTACATCAAGTGTTCCTTAACCAGAGCTGACAACTCTCACACAATGAGCGTGAGACACACTTAAATGACCCTCTTCACATGCACTCACGCCACACATCATATTTCTCACGCTGTCAACTCACCCCAAGTGGAAAACTGTGTTAACTCATGCACCACTGAGACATACACTTCTGCCGGTATTTGAGCGATAAAGTGAATTAAATTATTGTATCTGAAGTAGCCCCACCCGTTAACTGTAGTGAAAAGCATAAATGTGTGTGTGTGTGTGTGTGTGTGTGTGTGTGTGTGTGTGTGTGTGCGTCTCTTGTATGAAGGACGCTGCGCGCATTTACGCTCATGTCATTCCATTGATCATTACAGTGATATTCCCAGACGTCGCCAAAAGGAAGATCAACAACATAGATCTTAAGATTAACTAATGTTCTATGCTCTACACATCCAACATGTTAGCTGCCGGGTGTACCATGGAATGTTTTCTATCCGGTCAAGTTTTTTACTGAATTTGACAGACATCTAATTATTTAGAACTCCTCTGTGTGTCATGCTGCGCTGTCAAGAGCAGGCAGTTAAAAGGGGGAGGGACCTTTGGATGCATGCGTGTGCAAAAAGAACAGATCTTCAAGCAAAAAACGCGATGTGTTGTGTTGTTAGCTTAGCTTGTAGATCTGTTCTACAAGCTAACAAGAGAGAGAGAGAGAGTGAGAGTTCTATTGCTGAGGTGAGTGATTTGACAATTTAGAATAATTTGCCGGGGCGGCAGTGGCTCAGGGGTACAGTGGCCGGATCTTTCGATCCCGGTCTCCCCCAGAGTTAGTGTCGAAGTGTCCTTGAGCAAGACGCTGAACCCCTAATTGCTCCTGATGAGCAGGTTGGTGCCTTGTATGGTTTCCTCCGCCATCGGTGTGTGAATGTGTGTGTGAATGGGTGAATGTAATGCACAATCTATGTAAAGCGCTTTGGATAAAAGCGCTATATAAATGCATCATTTACCAGAATAATTTCTGCAGTCTGTCTTGACTTTATAGCTATCAGACTTTTATGGAAATCAATGTGAATATTGAATAGGAAACACATGGTGCAAATATCAGTCAAGGTGAACCATGAGACCAATAGGAGAGTAAGAGTCACCATCTCTACACAGGCTGTTACACTGACTCCTACTGTCACTATAGTTATTATGACTGTGAATACACTCCAGTCATTCCCACATACAGTACAGTATACACATTATACTCTATTTGATATCTAAGTGATACATTCTAGTTAATTTCATGCAATCATAAAGATATATTAATGAGTGGTTATTATTAAAGATGGCTCTTTAATTGCTTCAGTCATCAAATCAATGTCTCTGTTTAGCTTGTTGATGGATGAAATTAAAACATTTACCCATAATGTTCCCATGTTAGTAAAGCCTGTTAAAGTATGAAACTCCCTGTTAAAATGCACCAGAATACAGGACATAATATCTGCTCTGTTAAAAAGACCCCCCACCAAAATGATCACACCCACACTATTAATCTACACCTACCACCAGTTTCTGCATTAATTATTTCCAATTTCCATTACTTTTACTTCTACTCCACTACATCTCAGAGGCACATATTGTACTTTTACTCCACTACAATTATTTGAAAACTTTAGTTACTTGTTACTTTGTAGATTTTGCACATAGCAGATCTACAGATCTACAAGCTCACAATGTGTCGCGATGCGACGCATTGTGAGCTTGTAGCTTGATTTGTGATCTTGATTTGAACACATTTTAGACATAATGATAACTTGTGTAACGGGACCTTCTGCATAATGAGTACTTTTACTTTTGGTACTTTAAGTATATTTTGATGCCAATACTTTTGTACTTTTACTCAATTACATTTTGAATACTGGACGTCTACATTGCAGTATTGATACTTTTACTTAAGTAAAGAATGTGAGTACTTTTTCCACCACTTTTTTGTAAGCCCCGTGCGGGCTGAGCATCTTGTGTTACAGGACACATTAATAAAAAAAATGCTATCTTTTGATCGGTTTATCATGTTAAAACATTAGTCTAGATGGAAAGGGGGGTCCACGCGCATAGGGTGGATTTTTTGACGTCACCTGTTTTTTCTTAATCCTTGAAGGGTGTATTTTAAGATTCTGCCAGGTACCAGGCTGAAAAAATGGCCCATGGGGTTCATTTTTAACCCTTTCTTACACAACTCCTACCCAAATTCGAAAATGTAAAAAAAGACAAAACAGCATAGCTATTCAAATAAACAACCTACAGGGACAAATGAACACATGTTTCCATACAATTAGGACCCAAGGAATTCATAAAATATGTTATTATTAAGATTCAAGCACATCTTGACTCTGTTTCGGGGCAAAAACTGCACAAAAATAGCTGAAAATGGTCGTATCACATCTATTACTTCTCTTTTTTACTAAATTCTTAGATGGATTTTTCCTTGACAACTGTTTTTTCTTAATCCTTGAAGGGTGTATTTTAAGATTCTGCCAGGTACCAGGCTGAAAAAATGGCCCATGGGGTTCATTTTTAACCCTGTCTTACACAACTCCTACCCAAATTCGAAAATGTAAAAAAAGACAAAACAGCATAGCTATTCAAATAAACAACCTATAGGGACAAATTAACACATGTTTCCATACAATTAGGACCCAAGGAATTCATAAAAGATGTTATTATTAAGATTCAAGCACATCTTGACTCTGTTTCGGGGCAAAAACTGCACAAAAATAGCTGAAAATGGTCGTAACACATCTAAATTCTTAGATGGATTTTTCCTTGACAACTGTTTTTTCTTAATCCTTGAAGGGTGTATTTTAAGATTCTGCCAGGTACCAGGCTGAAAAAAATTCCCATGGGGTTCATTTTTAACCCTTTCTTACACAACTCCTACCCAAATTCGAAAATGTAAAAAAAGACATAACAGCATAGCTATTCAAATAAACAACCTACAGGGACAAATGAACACATGTTTCCATACAATTAGGACCCAAGGAATTCATAAAAAATATTATTGTTAAGATTCAAGCACATATTGACTCTGTTTCGGTTTTTTTTTCTTAATCCTTGAAGGGTGTATTTTAAGATTATGCCAGTAGTAGAGGCCCTAGGAGGGGTCCACGCACGACTGTTTTTTTTTTTTTTTCTAGTTTTGATTTTTGGCATCCATAGGACCTCCAGTATAGGGATTTTGATGATCCCAAGAAAAAAGTGGTCCAAAGTGTGTTTTTTTCAATGTTTTATTACCCCTATGAGACCTGCGGGATGGCTGGCTGGAACGCCGGCGAGACTGTCTTTCGAACACTGTGGAACGCTCAAATTTAGAGGCAGCCCAAAGATAGAGATACCATTTGATTCCAGACAACCTCAGGTTTCCAATGAGATCAACCTTGTCATGCTACCTTGTCGGGAAGGTCTAAATACCTAATGATTCAAAGTTAAGACAACATTTTGGCAAGGATTTATTTTTCTTCCAAATGGTCCCTTGAGCTGTCACCTCAATATATGTGAATGGAAATGGGTTATATGGATACCTACAAGCCTCCCCTGTACAGACATGTCAAATTTAAGCCAATCTCATGCAGTTTTGGGCAAGAACCATGCTTCAGTCATCAAATCAATGTCTCTGATTAGTTTGTTGATGGATGAAATTAAAACATTTACCCATAATGTTCCCATGTTAGTAAAGCCTGTTAAAGAGGTGGTGCCATGTTTTTGCACTTTTTCTGTTTTTCATGTGTCTATGAGGCTGATATAACTTCATTAAGCCCCCCGGTGGTGTTTTTATGGTGTTTTATGTCTTCTCTGACTATTTGGAGTTTCTTCCTGGAGGCTGAAACCTTAAGGGTCAAATGTGCCAATAGAGAAACAGCGCTTTAGTGACATCACAAAGCCCACACCCTCCCCCTCATTATCATAACACAACAGGTGTGGGCATGAGGAGGAGGAGGGACTAGGACAGGTGGGTGGTGCTAAGGTGGTGGAGGAGGTGCTAAGGTGAGAACCAGGTATACTTAATGCACTGGTGGGTGTGTCTACATAAAAACAACATTTTAACACTTACTGTACACTTTTTTTTTGTTGAAAAAAATCCTTACATAATAATAATACCTTATGATCAGGTTTTAGGGTTGAAAAATATCATGGCACTCCATCTTTAAAGTATCAAACTCCCTGTTAAAATGCACCAGAATAGAGGGCATTATATCTGCTCTGTTAAAAAGACCCCCCCACCAAAATGATCACACCCACACTATTAATCTACACCTACTACCAGTTTCTGCATTAAAATTACTTGATTTCATTATTGAGGGTTAGATTTGGAAAATTAAGTACTTTTACTTACTGGAGAATTTCCAAATTCCATTACTTTTACTTCTACTCCACTACATCTCAGAGGCAAAATATTGTACCTTTACTCCACAAAAAATATTTTAAAACTTTAGTTACTAGCAGATCTACAAGCTCACAATGCGTCGCGATTGTGAGCTTGTAGCTTGATTTGTGAGCTTGATTTTAATACATTTTAGACATAATGATGACTTGTGTAACGGGACATTCTGCATAATGAGTACTTATACTTTTGGTACTTTAAGTATATTTTAATGCCAATACTTTTGTACTTTTACTCAAGTACATTTTGAATACTGGACGTCTACATTGCAGTATTGATACTTTTACTTAAGTAAAAAATGTGAGTACTTTTTTCCAACACTGCTTGTAAGCCCTATGTGGGCTGAGCATCTTGTGGTCCAGGAGTCAGGACACTATAATAAAACACATGCTATTTATCTGTTTATCATGTTAAAACATGCCATGCAGGCTCTTTGTGTTCTAAGGACATGCTTAGGCCAATACGTCCCATATAACTGTATGGAGCTTGGAAAAGGATTTGTTTGTGTTTTCTGCAGTGGTGTAAAGTAACTAAGTACATTTACTCAAGTACTGTACTTAAGTACATTATTTAGTTTTTTTTTTATACTTTACTGGAGTATTTCAAATTTTCAGTACTTTTACTTCTACTCCACTACATCTCAAAGCCAAATATTGCAATGGGACATTCTATATAATGAGTACATTTACTTGTGGAACTTTAAATACATTTTGATACCAAACTTTTATACTTTTACTCAAGTACATTTTGAATTCCGGACTTTTACTTCTAACAGAGTATTCCTAATATTGCAGTATTGATACTTATACTTAAGTAAAACATTTGAGTACTTTTTCCACCACTGGGTATAAGAGAACAGTTTAATGTAAGCAGAACACTGTTAACCTCATGAACCCTAGCTTCCCTATTCTGGGGAAAACATGCTGTAGAAATAGCAGATCTACAAGATCACAATAGTGTGTAGATCTATAGAGGGACTGTAGAGGGCTAAGAATAGACCCCTGAGGAACCCCGTTCAATTTAAGTATAAAGGGTTTATATCATTAATAAAGTTAAACTACAAGTCCACAACGTGTCACATCATGAGGCATTGTGAGCTTGTAGATCTGCTATTTTCACTACTTTTGAGTGACACTCTTCTATGATGAAATGGGGCATTTAGTTATGGGGGGGATTGAAACGTGGAGATACAAGGTTTCTGCCCGACAACAACGATAATTAACCCTTTATACATAGTTGAACGGGGTCCCCCCAGGGCTCTGAACTAGGTCAGATGCTTTATTCTCTCAAAACCAAATATGTTTGCCTAAAATAGCTGATCTAAAAGCTCACAACGGGTTGCATTGTGATGTATTGTAAGCTTGTAGATTGGCTATTTTCTATTCACCTATATGTGAGGTTTGGACATCGACATTCGCTGCACTGTGATTGGCCACCATTGTACCCCCCCCCCCCCCACCTATTGTACCCCCCCAACCCTGCGCTGTGATTGGCCACCATTGTACCCCCCTAACCCTGCACCGTGATTGGCCACCATTGTACACTATGGTGGCCAATTCAGGACTATTCAGGACTGTGCTAGTGGCTAACACATGACACATGTGCATTAAAAAAACACATTTATGGGTTTTTTTTAAGTTAGGGGTGTACAATGGTTGGTCCACAATATTACTTTTCTTTAAGTGAACTTCCATCACTGTGATGACCACTGTGACCACACCGCCCACTTCACACTGGGTGTGATTTTTGTTTATTGTTTAGTTTTTTTATGTCACTGAATGATGAACAAATAAATCTTACACACTACATTGTAGTTCATGTATTCATTAGAACATGTAAATAAATGTCATGGAGAGAATATTAGGTTCTTACCTCGCTGTTAGCTGACTCATACATGTTCCTCTGTATGTTCTGAGCATCAGTCACCAGGTTAAAGACCTCAGCTGGGTCTCCTGTTATCATGTCCATTACACTGCTCACCAACACACAGAGAATGAAAGAGACAAAGTCAGACATCAGATTAAACTCATCATATAATAAGTGATAATAGTTCAGCTGGTCTGGGGTCTAGAAGATGGTGAGAACACATTGTATTGGTTCTGCTTTCTGTGTGATGAACACTCACAGCATGCGGACATGGCGGTCACGTTCCCACTGTGAGATGTCTTTATGCCAAGACTTCCTCATGTCTGCTGCAGAGAGAGGGAGGGCTGTGATGGAGCTGAGAGAAATACAATGATAGAAAAGTCAAAGGGAGAAACAGTGCGAAACACATGTTATGATATTATGACATCATATTCTATAATGTAACTGTACAGTACACGTGGAAATATGACCTAACGGCAGGGCCGGCCCTAGGATTTTCGTGGCCCTTAGCAAGATTTGTTTTGGTGCCCCCCCCACAAACACCCCCATTATAAAATCATTATGTCATTTTTTATTTCATACTAAAATAATAACGCTAGTTGTTGGATAGGAGATACATGACATAATTACAATATGAAAGCCTAGTGGTTGTGGCCCTAAGCGACCGCTTATATTTCTTATAGCAGCGGCCGGCCCTGCCTAACAGAGAGTGTGTGTGTGTGTGTGTGTGTGTGTGTGTGTGTGTGTGTGTGTGTGTGTGTGTGTGTGTGTGTGTGTGTGTGTGTGTGTGTGTGTGTGTGTGTGTGTGGTAGCCCCCCACCACCAACCAAGGACAAAATAAAAATTATAATAATAATAATGAAATCAAAGAAAACCAATTACATGAAATCCTCCGCCTATAAAGGATGTCTAACAAGGTGGAATTTACCATAAAACGTTTTAGATCAAAAATAGCAGATCTACAAGCTCACGTGTCACATTATGACATGTTGGGAGCTATTTAAAACATAAAGTGTGATTAATTTTGAAAAGTCATTTTCATTTAGTATTGATGTCAATGCCTACGAGAAGACTGTCCGTCAAATAGGGTGGGTCACAAATAAATCATGTAAGTCTGCAAAGTAACTAGTAACTAAAGCTGTCAAATAATCACACTGTACTGGAGTAGAAGTATTAAAATTCCGTACCCAGTACCCATCCTCATCAGCTGCTTCACCATCAGCTCAGATATCTTCTCTTGCATCAGGTCATCGTATTCCTTCTGTATTTCACACATCAACAGACAATGAGAGTCAAATTACATCCAGATGTTAACAGACTGTTCCTTAAGTATAATGTTATGCCAATACTTTTGTTCTTTTACTCAAGTAAAAATGTGAGTAGCCTACTTCCTACTTCCATCACTGGGTATAAGTGAACAGTTTAATGTAAGTATTCTGTGAAAATAGCAGATCTACAAGCTCACACTGAGCTTGTAGATCTGCTAGTTTCAGTGAAGATTTAGTGTAGAGGGGAAAAAGTAAGGGACCAAGAATAGACCCCTGAGGGACCTAACCCCATTCAATTTAAGTATATAGGGTTTAAATGGTTAATGAATCTGATCTACAAGCTCACAACGTTTCACATCATGTGAGCTTGTATGTCTGCTATTTTCCCTATACTTTTGAGTCTCTCTTGTATGATGAAATAGGGCATTAATGTATGAACAAATAAATCAAATACTTTTAAACATGGAGATATGAGGTTTCTGCCCGACAACAACGATAACCACTTTAACCCTTTATACATAGTTGACCGGGGTCCCCCAGGGCTCTGTACTCGGTCCGATGCTTTATTCTCTGAACACCAAATCTGTTTGCCTAAAATAGCTGATACAGCAGGTTGCATTGTGATTCATTGTAAACTTGTAGATCGGCTATTTCCGTAAAATGTTCAACTCAGAATAAGGATGGTAGGGTCCATGTGGTTACCTGGCATCTCTATTTTAGACAAATTTGTTTACATTTTAAAACATTTATTTTGTTGTTTATTTTTTTATGTCACTGAATGATAAATGTTAAATGTACTTAAAGTACCAAAAGTAGGAAGTACTCATTATGCAGAATGTCCCATTTCACACATTTTCAAATGTATAAAATGTATAAAAATCTTGTGTAAATAGCAGATCTACAAGCGCATTGTGAGCTTGTAGATCTGCTATTTTCAAATGGTTGAAATGTATATAGGGCTGAAGTGGTTAATGTATATTTTGTAATAATAATCTAAATCTACAAAGTAACTAGTAACTAAACCTTTAAAATAATTGTAGTGGAGTAAAAGTACAATATTTGTCTCTGAGATGTAGTGGAGTAGAAGTAAAAGTACTGGAAATTTAAAAGACTTCACTAAAGTAAAAATACCTCAAACTTGTAATTAAGTACAGTACTTGAGTAAATGTACTTAGTTACTTTACACCACTGCGGGTCGCGACGCCCCCGGTCCCGTGGGCAGACTGCACAGAGCATAAAAGTTTTTATATCACTAACTCTCAATTCCATTTAAAATAAATAACTAGTCTACCTGTCCACTATTAATCTAATGTAGCGTCATTGTTTGTTAAAGCCAGACAGAACACAAAAATCAAGAGGGAAAAAAAGAAAATAAGAAAAAATAAACGTCCATAACCATACACCCAGTCACCTCTCTGGTTGTACCCACAGGTTATACCCAACCAGCCGATTATCAATTTATCATGACCGCTCATCTTGCTGATCCACCGTGGCCCGCTTGAACAGCCTGGTTGCAAGTCAAGACACGCCCCCAAGACAGTACATACAAATGCTAGCTCTGTTTCCCTGTGAATACTGCAAAAAAAGATTGAGATTGCATAGCAAACACACTGTTGTGTAATTAAAACAGTATTTTTTTTCCTTTATTATAGGAATTATTATGTGGACACAAATAGAATCACAATACAATTATGATTTTTTATTTATTATTTATATTTATTATTATTATTTTCCACTGGAATTAAATCTCAAAAGTTATAAGATCCTTCACAAACGCTAAAGGCATGTCTCTTATGATGCCCAGTGTCCACATACAGTAAAAACTATTTTCGCCCCATTAGTAAACACACATTTTCGCCCCCTATATTGATCTATATGTAGCCGGCTGGAGTTTGAGTCTTAGGGGCCACCGTATAGACGGTGGCACGCTCCATTTCCACATACTTTAGCCCATAGATATTAGAAACCTAGATACCTCATTGGCCTCTGCAGTTCATTGGGGCGACTTGTATCGCAATACACGGCGGCTCTTCCGTCTTCCGCAGGGAACCTGTCACTCAAAGTGACTACTGGCCAATCACAGCGCTCATAGTGCGTTGACTACTGGCCAATCACAGTGCGTCTTTTCCGGGACTTGTCAGTGCAATGGTTCTCAACCAGTGGTCCGGGAACCACCAGTGGTCATTGAGGGGGTTCCAGGTGGTACCCAGCTAAATGATGGAGAGTTGATAACCAAATGGACCCTTATAGATCTTTAAATCTTGAGTATAACATTTCACACTGTCAAGAGTCAAATTGTTAAACATCTGCATTACTTACTATACAGGTACACAATTAGAGAACGTAAAGAATTGTTATTTTGACAACAGCTTATCGAACGATAACATATTCTAAGTTTTGGGTGTGAGAGGCTAAAGCTTATCAAACGGTGTTCCGTGACTCAAATGCTGAATAAATAATGGACCTTGATATGAAAAAGGACCAGTCTCTTATTTGAATTTCACAAATAGAGTGTGGAGTTTGCCAAGTTCCAACTAACTAGATGCTGCGCACAGCTGCTGCCTCTTAAAGGGTTAAGAGCTGGGTTACAAAATGACCCGCCCCCACCTGCCTCTGATTGGCCTACCGAACTTCCGCGTCTGTGACGCACACGGCAGCCCTGCGGAAGCAGGAAGTGCGCCCGAGATACAAACGCTTCAGAGCCGAATGAGGCGTCTACCTTTATATGTCTATGCTTTAGCCGGCTAGAGTGAGCCTTAGGGGCCACCATAATCAGCTGTGCGCTCTACTTCCGCGTTATCAATCTGCATGTTTACTATTTAAATGTTCAGCCGGCAGCCAAACGTTAAGCTGCTCGGTGGTTTCGGCTGCGGGTTTTGCGACCCGGGTCTGATTTATTGTTCCTTTATTTGTCCTTGCCTGGATGAGTAGCACGTTGCAATGTCTGGTTTTAATGTTTTGTACTATTTGTTTTATGTTTTAAAGCAGCATTTGTTTGTTACCACCCAGGTTGAGGTCCGGACGTGACTATCACATCGACGAGAGCCAGGGGGATAATGCGCAGGAATAATTCCATTTAAGGTATACAAACTGTTCATTTAAGTTGTTATGTTTATTTGATTATTTGATTTGTTTGTATACTAAATGTTGTTGTTTCCACCCCCCTGTAGATCTCACCACTGCTGTTTTGTTTACTTTTGAGTTAGTGTTTGTTTTCATTTGTTTGAGCTATTTCTTTCTGTTATACTAATATATGTTTTTGTTTGTTTCTCCCCAAAACACGGTGCTGAGCGTGCTGCTGTTCGGGGCCAACGGGAGCCAGGGGGGGTATTAGCCGACCAGCCTCAGGGGTTCACCTAAAGAGCACCATAGCCCACGACCTTAAGGTTTGATTTGTTGTGAATGCGAACACCTCGTTGCACAGTGTCGCGTTGTTTTATTCCTGTTTGCTGTGTGTTTAACATTGTTGTGTGCATGTTTAGCCTTAGTCTTCCTTGTTGTAGTCTGGGTGAAGGTTAGCTTAGCTTGCTATTAGCTTAGTTCCCCTGTATATGCTCGACTTTTGCCTGCCTGCCCCCCTTTGAACCCGGATGTAGCACCTTTGTTCCTTGTGAGTAATTTATGGTTGTTGCTTGGGATTTACAACATCTGTTATATATTATAGTATGGCTTTTATGATTGATTGCATTCTCACTGAGTTGATATCTTGTAAGTAGCCTTTTAGTAATAAAACAATTGTACTTGAACTGAAATGTTTATGTGCTAAACTTAAATAAAACCTCCTTACGTTTGGGGGGAAACCAAAGCTTTTGTCTCAAGCCTCATTAACGAAACTTGCATTGTTGGGGAGCCCGATTTAAAGGTCTTATTTCATTTATAATTTCCCTGATACAAACATCATCAGGGTGGCGTAGTCATACAGTTGAACAATCCTAATTAATTCCTTGCTCGACACTTGGTTACATATATTATTTATGCATACTAGTGGGCTAGACTACAGCTACAATCATAAACATTTTGTATATGATTGCTGCTATATGATTGCTACTATGTAGGCATATAGTCATTCCAGCTGCAGAAAATGTTCCACTCATATGAGTGACGTCTCGGAAGTTGTGCAATCGCCAGTTTCCCGAAGTAAAGCCACTAGAGAAACTCAGAACTGTTTATAACTTTAAATGTGCCTATGTCTTTATTTTATTTTTTTCTAAAAATGTATTTGGACATCCTTAGGGGGTATCTGAGAGATATGCGTCATTACTTTTGAAAGGAAAGCTCCCTGGTGTTTCCTCTTTAAGATTAACTAATGTTCTATGCTCTACACATCAAAATGTTAGCTGCCGGGTGTACCCTGGAATTTTCTCTGTCCGGTCAAGTTTTTAACGTTAGTTTTTATACTGAATATGACAAACAACTAATTATTTAGAACTCCTCTGTGTGTCATGCTGCGCTGCCAAGAGCAGGCAGTTAAAAGGGGGAGGGACCTTTGGATGCATGCGTGAGCAAAAATAACAGATCTTCAAACAAAAAAACGTGACACGTTGTTAGCTTGTAGATCTCTTCTGCAAGAGAGAGAGTGAGAGTTCTATTGCTGAGGTGAGTGATTAAAGGGATTTGACCATTTAGAATAATGTGTGCAGTCTGTCTTGACTTTATAGCTATCAGACTTTTATGGAAATCAATGTGAATATTGAATAGGAAACATATGGTGCAAAACATCAGTCAAGGTGAACCATATGACCAATAGGAGAGTAAGAGTCACCATCTCTACACAGGCTGTTACACTGACTCCTACTGTCACTATATTTATTATGACTGTGAATACACTCCAGTCATTCACACATACAGTATACACATTATACTCCATTTGATACCTAAGTGATACATTCTAGTTAATTGCATGCAAGCATACAGATATATTAATGAGTGGTTATTATTAAAGATGGCTCTTTAATTGCTTCAGTCATCAAATCAATGTCTCTGTTTAGCTTGTTGATGGATGAAATTAAAACATTTACCCATAATGTTCCCATGTTAGTAAAGCCTGTTAAAGTATCAAACTCCCTGTTAAAATGCACCAGAATACAGGACATTATATCTGCTCTGTTAAAAAGACCCCCCACCAAAATGATCACACCCACACTATTAATCTACACCTACCACCAGTTTCTGCATTAACCCATTAAGACCGGGAACGCATCTGTGTCACTTTAGATTTATTTGGCTATTCAAAAATAGCAGATCTACAAGCGAGTGCCGCGCTACGAGCTTGTAGATCTGCTATTTTTAGAAAAATCGTGAAAATATGTGCAAATATTTGAATATATATTTTTTTAAGCGAGCATTTGTAACTCAATTCTTTGCTTCTGGGGGGTCCCTGGAACACAATATTTTACAAATGTTCGCTTTAAAAAATGTATTTTTAAAGATTCACAAATGTTCTTGATTTTTCAAAAATAGCAGATCTACAAGCTCACTCGGTGCCGCACTTGTTTATCTGCTTTTTTTGAATAGCCAAAAAAATTAGACAGATGTGTTCCCGGTCTCGTTCCCGGTCTCAATGGGTTAATTATTTCCAATTTCCAATACTTTTACTTCTACTCCACTACATCTCAGAGGCAAATATTGTACTTTTACTCCACTACAATTATTTTAAAACTTTAGTTACTAGTTACTTTGTAGATTTTGATTATTATTACAAAACATACATTAACCTCTTCAGCCCTATATACATTTGGCCATTTGAAAATAGCAGATCTACAAGCTCACAATGCGTCGCGATGCGACGCATTGTGAGCTTGTTGCTTGATTTGTGATTGATTTGTGATTTGTGAATACATTTTAGACATAATGATAACTTGTGTAACGGGACCTTCTGCATAATGAGTACTTTTACTTTTGGTACTTTAAGTATATTTTGATGCCAATACTTTTGTACTTTTACTCAAGTACATTTTTAGTACTGGACGTCTACATTGCAGTATTGATACTTTTACTTAAGTAAAAAATGTGAGTACTTTTTTCCACCACTGCTTGTAAGCCCTGTGTGGGCTGAGCATCTTGTGGTGCAGGACACTATAATAAAACAAATGCTATTGATCTGTTTATCATGATAAAACATGTCAGACTCTTTGTGTTCTAAGGACATGCTTACGCCAACATGTCCCATATAACTGTATGGAGCTTGGAAAAGGATTTGTTTGTGTTTTCTGCAGTGGTGTAAAGTAACTAAGTACATTTACTCAAGTACTGTACTTAAGTACATTATTTAGGTTTTTTTTAATACTTTACTGGAGTATTTCCAATTTCCAGTACTTTTACTTCTACTCCACTACATCTCAAAGCCAAATATTGCAATGGGACATTCTATATAATGAGTACATTTACTTTTGGAACTTTAAATACATTTTGATACCAAACTTTTATACTTTTACTCAAGTACATTTTGAATTCCGGACTTTTACTTCTAACAGAGTATTCCTATATTGCAGTATTGATACTTATACTTAAGTAAAACATTTGAGTACTTTTTCCACCACTGGGTATAAGAGAACAGTTTAATGTAAGTAGAACACTGTTAACCTCATGAACCCTAGCTTCACTATTCTGGGGAAAACATGCTGTGGAAATAGCAGATCTACAAGCTCACAATAGTGTGTAGATCTGTAGGGACTGTAGAGGGCTAAGAATAGACCCCTGAGGAACCCGTTCAATTTAAGTATATAGGGTTTCTATTATTAATAAAGTTAAACTACAAGTCCACAACGTGTCACATCATGAGGCGTTGTGAGCTTATAGATCTGCTATTTTCACTACTTTTGAGTGACACTCTTGTATGATGAAATGGGGCATTAAGTTATGGGGGGGGGGGGGTTGAAACGTGGAGATACAAGGTTTCTACCGACAACAACGATAATTAACCCTTTATACATAGTTGGGTCCCCCAACGGGGTCCCCCAGGGCTCTGAACTAGGCCTGATGCTTTATTCTCTCAACACCAAATCTGTTTGCCTAAAATAGCCGATCTAAAAGCTCACAACAGGGTTGCATTGTGATTCATTGTAAGCTTGCCGATCGGCTATTTTCGTCAAATGTTCACCTCAGAATAAGGACGCTACGGGTTCATGTGGTTCCCTGGCATCCATCCCTACTTTAGACACAGTTTTGTTTATTGTTTAGTTTTTTATGTCACTGAATGATGAACAAATAAATCTTACACACTACATGTAGTTCATGTATTCATTAGAACATGTAAATAAATGTCATGGAGAGAATATTAGGTTCTTACCAGGCTGTTAGCTGACTCATACATGTTCCTCTCTATGTTCTGAGCATCAGTCACCAGGTCTTTTATGTCCTCAGCTGGGTCTCCTGTTGACATGGCCGCTACACTGCTCACCAACACACAGAGAATGAAAGAGACAAAGTCAGACATCAGATTCAACTCATCATATAATAAGTGATAATAGTTCAGCTGGTCTGGGGTCTAGAAGATGGTGAGAACACATTGTATTGGTTCTGCTTTCTGTGTGATGAACACTCACAGCCAGCGGACATAGATGTCACGGAGGCTCTGTTTGTAGTCTTTATGCCAAGACTTCCTCATGTACCATGCAGAGAGAGGGAGGGGTGTGGTGGAGCTGAGAGAAATACAATGATAGAAAAGACAAAGGGAGAAACGGTGCGAAACACATGTTATGATATTATGACATCATATACTATAATGTAACTGTACAGTACACGTGGAAATATGACCTAACGGCAGTGCCGGCCCAAGGATTTTCGTGGCCCTTAGCAAGATTTGTTTTGGTGGCCCCCAAACACCCCCATTATAAAATCATTATCATTTTTTATTTCATACTAAAATAATAACGCTAGTTGTTGGATAGGAGATACATGACATAATTACAATATGAAAGCCTAGTGGTTGTGGCCCTAAGCGACCGCTTATATTTCTTATAGCAGCGGAGAGTGTGTGTGTGTGTGTGTGTGTGTGTGTGTGTGTGTGTGTGTGTGTGTGTGTGTGTGTGTGTGTGTGTGTGTGTGTGTGTGTGTGTGGTAGCCCCCCACCACCCAACCAAGGACAACATAAAATTAATAATAATAATAATAATAATAATAATAAAAATTAAATCAAAGAAAACTAATTAAATGAAATCCTCCTCCTAATGGATGTCTAACAAGGTGGAATTTACCATAAAACGTTTTAGATCAAAAATAGCAGATCTACAAGCTCACGTGTCACATTATGACATGTTGGGAGCTATTTAAAACATAAAGTGTGATTAATTTTGAAACGTCATTTTAATTTAGTATTGATGTCAATGCCTACGAGAAGACTGTCCGTCAAATAGGGTGGGTCACAAATAAATCATGTAAGTCTGCAAAGTAACTAGTAACTAAAGCTGTCAAATAATCACACTGTACTGGAGTAGAAGTATTAAAATTCCGTACCCAGTACCCATCCTCATCAGCTTCTTCTCCATCAGCTCAGACAACTTCTCTCTCACCAGGTCATAGTATTCCTCCTGTATTTCACACATCAACAGACAATGAGAGTCAAATTACATCCAGATGTTAACAGACTGTTCCTTAAGTATATTGTTATGCCAATACTTTTGTTCTTTTACTCAAGTAAAAAATTTGAGTATTTCTTCCATCACTGGGTATAAGTGAACAGTTTAATGTAAGTAGACTATACCCTTTTGAACCCTAGCTTCCCTATTCTGTGAAAATAGCAGATCTACAAACTCACACTGAGCGTGTAGATCTGCTAGTTTCAGTGAAGATTTAGTGTAGAGGGGAAAAAGTAAGGGACCAAGAATAGACCCCTGAGGGACCAAACCCCATTCAATTTAAGTATATAGGGTTTAAATGGTTAATGAATCTGATATACAAGCTCACAACGTTTCACATCATGTGAGCTTGTATGTCTGCTATTTTCCCTATACTTTTGAGTCTCTCTTGTATGATGAAATAGGGCATTAATGTATGAACACATAAATCAAATACTTTTAAACATGGAGATATGAGGTTTCTGCCCGACAACAACGATAACCACTTTAACCCTTTATACATAGTTGACCGGGGTCCCCCAGGGCTCTGTACTCGGTCCGATGCTTTATTCTCTGAACACCAAATCTGTTTGCCTAAAATAGCTGATACAGCAGGTTGCATTGTGATTCATTGTAAACTTGTAGATCGGCTATTTCCGTAAAATGTTCAACTCAGAATAAGGATGGTAGGGTCCATGTGGTTACCTGGCATCTCTATTTTAGACAAATTTGTTTACATTTTAAAACATTTATTTTGTTGTTTATTTTTTTATGTCACTGAATGATAAATGTTAAATGTACTTAAAGTACCAAAAGTAGGAAGTACTCATTATGCAGAATGTCCCATTTCACACATTTTCAAATGTATAAAATGTATAAAAATCTTGTGTAAATAGCAGATCTACAAGCGCATTGTGAGCTTGTAGATCTGCTATTTTCAAATGGTTGAAATGTATATAGGGCTGAAGTGGTTAATGTATATTTTGTAATAATAATCTAAATCTACAAAGTAACTAGTAACTAAACCTTTAAAATAATTGTAGTGGAGTAAAAGTACAATATTTGTCTCTGAGATGTAGTGGAGTAGAAGTAAAAGTACTGGAAATTTAAAAGACTTCACTAAAGTAAAAATACCTCAAACTTGTAATTAAGTACAGTACTTGAGTAAATGTACTTAGTTACTTTACACCACTGCGGGTCGCGACGCCCCCGGTCCCGTGGGCAGACTGCACAGAGCATAAAAGTTTTTATATCACTAACTCTCAATTCCATTTAAAATAAATAACTAGTCTACCTGTCCACTATTAATCTAATATAGCGTCATTGTTTGTTACAGCCAGACAGAACCCAAAAATCAAGAGGGAAAAAAAGAAAATAAGAAAAAATAAACGTCCATAACCATACACCCAGTCACCTCTCTGGTTGTACCCACAGGTTATACCCAACCAGCCGATTATCAATTTATCATGACCGCTCATCTTGCTGATCCACCGTGGCCCGCTTGAACAGCCTGGTTGCAAGTCAAGACACGCCCCCAAGACAGTACATACAAATGCTAGCTCTGTTTCCCTGTGAATACTGCAAAAATATTTGAGAATACTGAAAAAAAAGGATTGAGAGTGCATAGCTAACACACTGTTCATATTATTAATATATTATTAAATTTACCCATAATGTTCCCATGTTAGTAAAGCCTGTTAAAGTATGAAACTCCCTGTTAAAATGCACCAGAATACAGGACATTATATCTGCTCTGTTAAAAACACCCCCCCACCAAAATGATCACACCCACACTATTAATCTACACCTACCACCAGTTTCTGCATTAATTATTTCCAATTTCCAATACTTTTACTTCTACTCCACTACATCTCAGAGGCAAATATTGTACTTTTACAAAAACTTTAGTTACTAGTTACTTTGTAGGTTTTGATTATTATTACAAAACACACATTAACCTCTTCAGCCCTATATACATTTGGCCATTTGAAAATAGCAGATCTACAAGCTCACAATGCGTCGCGATTGTGAGCTTGTAGCTTGATTTGTGAGCTTGATTTTGATACATTTTAGACATAATGATGACTTGTGTAACGGGACATTCTGCATAATGAGTACTTTTACTTTTGGTACTTTAAGTATATTTTGATGCCAATACTTTTGTACTTTTACTCAAGTACATTTTGAATACTGGACGTCTACATTGCAGTATTGATACTTTTACTTAAGTAAAAAATGTGAGTACTTCTTTCCACCACTGCTTGTAAGCCCCGTGTGGGCTGAGCATCTTGTGGTGCAGGACACTATAATAAAACAAATGCTATTTATCGATTCTGTTTATCATGTTAAAACATGTCAGGCTCTTTGTGTTCTAAAGACATGCTTACGCCAATACGTCCCATATAACTGTATGGAGCTTGGAAAAGAATTTGTTTGTGTTTTCTGCAGTGGTGTAAAGTAACTAAGTACATTTACTCAAGTACTGTACTTAAGTACATTATTTAGGTTTTTTTTATACTTTACTGGACTATTTCCAATTTTCAGTACTTTTACTTCTACTCCACTACATCTCAAAGCCACATATTGCAATGGGACATTCTATATAATGAGTATATTTACTTTTGGAACTTTAAATACATTTTGATACCAAACTTTTATACTTTTACTCAAGTACATTTTGAATTCCGGACTTTTACTTCTAACAGAGTATTCCTATATTGCAGTATTGATACTTATACTTAAGTAAAACATTTGAGTACTTTTTCCACCACTGGGTATAAGAGAACAGTTTAATGTAAGTAGAACACTGTTAACCTCATGAACCCTAGCTTCCCTATTCTGGGGAAAACATGCTGTGGAAATAGCAGATCTACAAGCTCACAATAGTGTGTAGATCTGTAGAGGGACTGTAGAGGGTTAAGAATAGACCCCTGAGGAACCCCGTTCAATTTAAGTATATAGGGTTTCTATTATTAATAAAGTTAAACTACAAGTCCACAACGTGTCACATCATGAGGCGTTGTGAGCTTGTAGATCTGCTATTTTCACTACTTTTGACACTCTTCTATGATGAAATGGGGCATTAAGTTATGGGGGGGGGATTGAAACGTGGAGATACAAGGTTTCTGCCCGACAACAACGATAATTAACCCTTTATACATTGTTGGGTCCCCCAACGGGGTCCCCCAGGGCTCTGAACTAGGCCTGATGTTTTATTCTCTCAACACCAAATCTGTTTGCCTAAAATAGCCGATCTAAAAGCTCACAATGGGTTGCATTGTGATGCATTGTAAGCTTGTCGATCGGCTATTTTAGTCGAATGTTCACCTCAGAATAAGGACGCTAGGGTTCATGTGGTTACCTGGCATCCCTGCTCTGGACACAGTTTTGTTTATTGTTTGGTTTTTTTATGTCACTCAATGATGAACAATTAAATCTTACACACTACATTGTAGCTCATGTATTCATTAGAACATGTAAATAAATGCCATGGAGAGAATATTAGGTTCTTACAAAGCTGTTAGCTGACTCATACATGTTCCTCTCTATGTTCTGAGCATCAGTCACCAGGTCACTGTTCTCAGCTGGGTCTCCTGTTGACATGTTCATTACACTGCTCACCAACACACAGAGAATGAAAGAGACAGAGTCAGACATCAGATTCAACTCATCATATAATAAGTGATAATAGTTCAGCTGGTCTGGGGTCTAGAAGATGATGAGAACACATTGTATTGGTTCTGCTTTCTGTGTGATGAACACTCACAGCCAGCGGACATAGATGTCACGGATGTCCTGTGTGATGTCTTTATGCCAAGACTTCCTCATGTCTGCTGCAGAGAGAGGGAGGGCTGTGGTGGAGAACAACCTGAGAGAAAGACAATGATAGAAAAAACAACGCGACATAGAAAGAGGAGGGAGAAACATTGAGGAACACATGTTATGACATCATATTCTATAACATATGTAACTGTACATGAGGAAATATGATCTAACAAAGTGTGTGTGTGTGTGTGTGTGTGTGTGTGTGTGTGTGTGTGTGTGTGTTTTTGTGTTTTGCTATAATATCAGTGGTTCTCAAACTTTTTTCAAGTCAAGCAGGGTTCCTGCACCATTTTGAAAGTAAAATGTAAGACTTTTTAAGACCCTTTTAAGACCTCAACAAATGTCATTTAAGACCCAAATAAATGTCGCAACAATGTCTTCCTATATTGAAATTGGCCAATGGGAGTGCAGGCCAGCGGGTGGTCAAACTTCTGTTAATCCATTAAGACCGGGAACGCATCTATGTGTCATTTTAAGATTTTTTGGTATTCAAAAATAGCAGATCTACAAGCTCATAGCGCGGCACCGAGTGCCAGACAGACACACACACACACACACACACACACACACACACACACACAAACACACACACACACACACACACACACACACACACACACACACACGGAGGGTGTTTACCAGAGACCAGGGTGTATAATATCTCTGATTCACATACTGTGTGTGTGAAGGTCCAGGTTCAGGAGGTTTTCCTTTAGACCGGTCACTCTTCATAGACACACAGCTGGATGTTGGAGACTCTGGTCTGTCAGATCCCTCCTCCTCTCTCTCCACACACTGACTCATCTTTAGGTCTTTATTAAACCTGTCAACGTTACAGTCAATGAAACACATCAGGAAACAGGAAATGATGAATACATGATATGAGTGACATCATGACCATTGAAGCTAAAAAAACAAACATATTTTTTCTTTTTTAAACAGTAGACTATCTATTATTTTATACTGGTATGTAGCTACAAACATTGTATAACAGTGTTCTAATATAATCTTCTAGTTATGTCATAGATCATACCCCACAAAGTCACATAAAGCCGCTTTCCCTATAGCATGGGTTTTCAACAGGGGGTCCGGGACCCCTAGGGGGTCCTCAGAGTTACTACATATTTGTGTGATAGGAACTTTATTTATTTTTATTTTTTACATTAAATGAGAAATCCGGACATTTTAAGTGTTATCTTTGATGTGTCGTTACTCACCTACCGACGTAAAAAGTGGCATTGTTTTTTTCCAGAGATTCCCCTGTCGTCATTTTTTCAACCCCCTCCGTTGTCATAATGGGAGCGCGTGGCTTAGGGAAATTCGTCTATTATAACCGATGCAAAGTTATTTTTTTCTCTACTACTACTCATTGTGGAGTCTCATGATAGTCAAACATGCAGTGAAAGTTCCTGAGAGGCTACCGCTAATGCCGAACGAGCTAACGCTAGTTGCTTGTTTCTCTCCCAGAACCTGGCAACTTGGTGTTGCCAGGTAGAGAAACAAGCAACTAGCGTTAGCTCGTTCGAATTTCCCTATGCCACGCGCTCCCATTATGACAACGGAGGGGGTTGAAAAAATTACGACAGGGGAATCTCTGGAAAAAAACAACGCCACTTTTTACGTCGGTAGGTGAGTAACGACACATCAAAGATAACACTTCAAATGTCCGGATTTCTCCTTTAAGCACATGACCCCAGCATCCCAGCATATTCTGGGGGGAACTTTCTGAGAAAATATCAGATCTATAAGCTCATAACGCGTTGTGAGCTTGAAGAGGTTTATTTAGTGTAGAGTAGAAAAAGAGCAGACCAAGTACAGATACAAAGGTCAAATTTACAATAAGTATTGAGTTTAAGTGGTTAAATGTCTGAAAAAACACATGAACATGAATCCAACATATTAATAAAAAACAAACAAACAAACAAACAAACAAAAACATTATTAACTCAACACTGATGATAGATCTGTCAACAAGTCTATGAAACGATCTAAGAAATCTATGAAGAAGTTTAATCTGCAACACAAGCTACAAACTAGTTGTAATTTTAATGTCCTGCTTAGCCCCTACGGAACCTCTCCCTCCGCTAAGTAGCTCCGAGATGAGGTCCCTCGTTGTTTCCTGCCGTTTGCGGTCGACATTGTCGCACATTTTCCACTTTTACATGTTTCTTACCCCTTTCTGCACATCGTATCCAAAAAGCAAAGCATTTGCGCCACTCTCTCAGATGTTTTAAGTTCTAGCGGAACATAACAGCTTCCAACGTGTTGAAGAAAGTATTTAATTTGCATCGGATTTCATCCGGTTCCATAATATTTTGCATTAGAAGATGCAATTCAACATTTGACCAGTAGGGTAATCAGTAATGTTATCTCTACGGGCGCAACTCTTGCGCAATGTCTTAAAAACATGTAACCGGATGAAAACCGAGGCAAATTAAATACTTTCTTCAACACGTTGGAAGCTGTTATGTTCCGCTAGAACTTAAAACATCTGAGAGAGTGGCGCAAATGCTTTACTTTTTGGATACGATGTGCAGAAAGGGGTAAGAAACATGTAAAAGTGGAAAATGTGCGAAAATGTCGACCGCAAACGGCAGGAACCAACGAGGGACCTCATCTCGGAGCTACTTAGCGGAGGGAGAGGTTCCGTAGGGGCTATGTCCTGCTCTGACTTCTACACACACACACACACACACACACACACACACACACACACACACACACACACACACACACACACACACACACACACACACACACACACACACACACACACACACACACACACGGAGGGAGGAGGGAGACAGAGAGACGGAGCGAGAGATCGGAGCTACAAGGAGACAGACAGACAGACAGACAGACAGACAGACAGACAGACAGACAGACAGACAGACAGACAGACAGACAGACAGACAGGGTAATGAGTAGAAGTGTAAAAACGGCTCCATCCAAAGTTTAGACTAACTTTTGTAAACAATACTGAAGGTTTCTAGTATAAGTTATATAACACACTTAAACAACATTAACTTTAACAACATAGAATCAGTTATAAAACACATTAAATTCACTTTTAAAACATATAATAAGTCATAATTCTCACCCTATATGAACTGATGGAGGACTGTGTTTACTTCCTACTTCTGACAGTGTTCAGTTCAGTGTTGCCAGATTGTGTGACAGAAACAAGCAGCCAGGTCTATGAACACAATCCAAAATAAGTGACTAGCTGCCAACCCTCCTGGATTCTGCAGAGTCTCCTTCATTTCAACCACATCTCATGGAGGACTCCTGGAATGACATTTATGATTTCTCCTGGATTTGGTATCAAACTCCCAAAATTCACCAAAACACAGGAAATGACATCTGCTCTGTTTAAAAGTGTCTGATGTAATTTCTGTACGCCTACTCTTTGTGTTTTAATGGCTGACATTGTACCCATCATTTTACAATGCTAGTAAAACCTGATAAAAGTATTAATCTCACAAAATTCACCACACACGCGTGCTCACACACACACACGCGTGCTCACACACACACACACACACACACACACACACACACACACACACACACACACACACACACACACACACACACACACACACACACACACACACACACACACAACACACACACACACACACACACACACACACACACACACACACACACACACACACACACACACACACACACACACACACACACACACACACACACACACACTAGTGAATCAAGCCGAAAGGCTTATTTGGGTTTTTCATCCTTTTTAGTTCACCTTGTATTTTGAACTGTACTTCCATGTGTTTTTTCTCTCTGCAAACTCTTAAATAAAGTATTCAATCAATCAATCAATCAATCAATCAAAATCAGTTTAACCTCATACACTGATATACACCAGCTATTTGAAAATAGCAGATCTACAAGCTCACAATGTGTCACAATGAGACACATTGTGAGATTGTAGATCTGCTATTTTAAAGAAAAATAAATTGAGAAAAGAAAGTGGAATATTTACAACATGTTTGAAACATTTTAACAACACAAATCTTGTATGGGGGTCCCTGGAAAAAAAAAATCAGATGGGGATCTGTGCACAAATACATGTTATTATGTTGTCTGTCCTTGACATGAAAATGTTTGAGAACCAATGGTTTAAAAACAACAATAGGAAACAAGTCCAAACAATTACAACACTTTAGAAACAAGTCCAAACATAATTGCTTATAATAAGCAGACATGGCAACCCAGGGTGTTTCCTACTGCACAGTACAGCAGTGACGTCATCACATTCAGCCTGAGATAGGGGGGGGATAATTATGCTACAAACAGAGTTTTAATATGTGTATTTATTCTATCTTTTACTTATTGTAAAGTTCTCTATAATATGTAGTTATGATCATTTTATATCATTATGAGTCAAACATATTCTTCTCATTTTGTCGTACATCATTCCTCTAAAAGTCACACACACCCCTTTCCCTGTGGTAATGGTTTCCTCCAAAAGTTGCACAATATATGACAGCATGTACACTGTGCGTGCGTGCGTGCGTGCGTGCGTGCGTGTGTGTGTGTGTTTCACAGCTACAGGCTGCAGTAGCAATTACACTCCATTCAAGTGAAGGAGGTTTTATCCAGACTTTACAATAGATTTTATTTCCTTAGTAAACATATTCATAAATCTATACAGTAGGTCTATATAATATGTAATATATATTATATATTATTATTATATATATTATTTCATAGATAGCTTCATAGACATGTTTGACAGCTCTGTCATCAGTGTTGTGTCCATTCATGTTTCTTTGTTTGTTTGCAGAATGTCCCATTTCACAAGTTTTCAAATGTATGACAGTCCTTTGAAAATAGACGATCTACAAGCTCACAACGCACAAGCGACGCATTGTGAGCTTGTAGATCTGCTATTTTCAAATTGCAATATATATTCACAGGAATAGGTCTGAAGTGATTTTGTAATAATAATCTAAATCTATAAAGTAACAAGTAACTAAAGTTTTCAAATAGTAGTAGTGGAGTAAAAGTATGATATTTGTCTCTGAGATGTTAGTGGAGTAGAAGTAAACTTATTGAAAATTGGAAGTACTCCAGTAAAGTAAAAATACCTCAAAATTGTACTCAAGAAGTACAGTACTTGAGTACTTGTACTGAGGGTTTAAAGCCTGCTGCTTATCATGTCTCTGTTTGATTCTGTCAAACAACATGTGAATGTTGTCAGATCTAATCAGGTTTCTAACATGAAAGCGTGTGATGTGATCTCTCTGTCCCACAGACAGAAAACAGGAAAACCTGATGTGACATGAACTCCCTGTTCCTTTCCACCAAACTTATCTGTGTCATTTTACATGTCTTTGGCTATTCAAAAATAGCAGATCTACAAGCTCATAGCGCGGCACCGAGTGCCGCACTATGAGCTTGTAGATCTGCTATTTATCTTTTTTTAAATCCTGCCTGCAGGCAGGCAGGCAGGCAGGCAGACAGACAGACAGACAGACAGACAGACAGACAGACAGACCAGGTGGAGAGGCATACAGGAACACATCTACTCAGGCTCACCACAGACAGTTTTCAAATTGCTTGATTCAGTATTTAGATATTTGATATTTATCAGACCCTAAGTCGTCAATTATTGTCTTAGGAATGCGACAAAAACAACAAAATATCCATGATTTCAAGTGTCCATTGGGTGACTAATATAAGTCATTTTTGGGGTGAACTATCCCTTTAAAATGAGACCCAAAACATGTTAAGTGAAATATCCCTTTAATGGGCGGTTCCTCCATTCAGAGCTCTGGAGATAAACCATGTCTCTGTGAGCTGACCGCCTCACATTCTACTGGACCTGAACACAGACACACAGAAAGACAGACAGACAGCCTGTCTCACTGCCTGCCTGAGGGGTAGACAGACAGACAACAGACAGACAGTTCCATGGGGGTCCTCAGGATGCTGAGGAGGGGTCCACCACAGATGGCTGTGGTCCTGAGACCACCAAGAGGGATTCTGCAGGACAGCAGGTCCAGGATTTACAGCAAATCTCTTAAAAACAAGATCTCAGCTGGGGTGAGTCTCTTCTGTCAGAGAGAGAGCTTCAATATAATGAGTTTTAAGCTACAGCAGGGGTGGAAAAAGAACTCCCATTTTTTTAAAGTATCAATACTTCAAGGCAGAAATACTCTTTTACGAGTAAAAGTTCCAGAATTCAAAATGTACTTACAAAAGTATAAAAGTATTGGGATCAAAATGTAAAAGCACCAAAAGAAAAAGAAGTCATTGTGCAGAATGTCCCGTTTCAAGTTTTCAAGTGTATAAAGATTTTAGAAACTAGCAGATCTACAAGCTCACAATGCCTCGCATCATGACGCATTGTGAGCTTGTAGATCTTCTCATTTCAAATGGCTGAAATCCTAGGGCTGAAGTGGTTAGGCTACAATGTATTCAGTTTGTTAAAATAATAAAACTTCATTGAAATGTACATTTTAATCAAATGTATCTCTCTCTCTCTCTCTCTCTCTCTCTCTCTCTCTCTCTCTCTCTCTCTCTCTCTCTCTCTCTCTGTATTTGTTCTACAGCTAATGTCACAGACTCATATATGAGTCCTTGTCCATGCGTTGTGAGCTTGTAGATCTGCTATTTTCAAAACAAATTTATACATTTTAGACATAATGATAATGTGTGAAACAAGCCATTCTGCATAACGAGTGCTTTTACTTTTGGTTCTTTAAGTATATTTTGATGCCAATACGTTTGTACTTTTACTCAAGTCAATTCTGATTACTTGTAACGTATTCCTGCATTGCAGTATTGATATTTTTACTTAAGTAAAACATTTTGAGTACTTTTCCCACCAATGAGCATGATGCTATAGGGCATAGCAGTAGCGGCCATTTTCTGGTTCCACTTCAAAATAGTCAATGCATTTTTCCCATTGACATTTCCAAAAATATTTATATCAATTATTTTAAGCCTAGAATCAAGCCATCCAGGGTCCTGGTGAATCATGACCATAAAACGTTTGATTCTGTGAAAAAACGTTTTTGAAAACGGCAAAACAAAGGGTATTTATTAAATATAGTATATCATATAATCAAATATAAAATAAAAACACAGTATCAAATGTTTTATGGTCATGATTCACCAGGACCCTGGATGGCTTGAATGCATTGACTATTTTGAGGTGGAACCAGAAAATGTCCGCCACTGCTATGCCCTATCTGGTGTCAGTGTAAACAACACGCACGCACGCACACGCACACGCACACGCACACGCACACACACACACACACACGCTCTCTTTCAGGAGGTTGTATTTGTTAAGGTTTTTCCACAGAGCATCATCATCACCCTCCACACTCTGTACTTTGAGTTGCATTGTGATTTAAAATGTGGATGATAGCGCGCTCTGGCGGTTGAAAGCGGAAAAGCTTGCGTGACGTCAGACTTTGGACGCTTAACTTGACGCGCAGAGCATGATTTTATTTTGAAAACCCTCCGGAAGTGACCGGAAGACTACTCGCTTTTAACAGAACATTTGACCTGACTCATTGTGTTTACATCCGGTAGCCTGTTAGCCTGCTAGCCAGCTATCTTCCAAAATGTAGCTAGCTAGCTAGCTAGCTATCTTCTCAAATGATGTAAAAACAAGTCCTGTATTTGTTGTAAAACTTTTTTTATTTCAATCGACAGTTGAGTTAAATAACCTTCTGTCCTTTAGTGCAACAATAAAACACGTAACACCTGATAATAGATATGAGGATAAAATAAAGCTAACTGAAGCCAAAGCTAACGCAAACTGCGCAAAAGCGGAAATGCTTTCGTGACGTCAGACTTTGGACGCTTAAGTTGACGCACAGATCATGATTTTATTCTGAAAACCCTCCGCCGGAAGTGTCCGGAAGACTGCTCGCTTTTGACAGAACATTTGACTTGACTCACTGTGTTTACATCCGGTAGCCTGTTAGCCTGCTAGCTTCTAAAATGAAGTAGAAACGTTCTGCATTTATTATGAAACTGTTCTTTATTTCAATAAATATGACAGTTGTGTTAAATAATCGCCATTCTTGTTCTACAAGAATAAAAACCCAGGTTATTATGAAGCTAAAATAACACAAACAATAAATAAAGCCAACGTTTTATATTACATAGACGTTTTAGATCAACCGCCAGAGGGCGCTATCATCCACATTTTAATGCATTTTGCATCAATCAACGCAACTCAAAGCGACACTGAGCCCTCGTCCTTTTCTGAGTGAATATTAATCGATATGTTCTGTGTTTTAATTTAGTTAGTCAGTCAGTCAGTCTGTTAGTCTGTTAGTTGGTTAGTTGGTTGGTTGGTTGGTTGGTTGGTTGGTTGGTTGTAAAAGTACAATATTTGCCTCTGAGATGTAGTGGAGTAGAAGTAAAAGTATTGAAAATTGGAAATTCTGGAGTAAAGTAAAAAATACCTCAACATTTTGAGGTACCTCAACAAAAAATATTTTTGACATTTTCAATAAATAATAAAATAGCAGATGTACAAGCTTGCAGCGCTGTGAGCTTGTAGATCTGCTATTTTTTTTGTGAATAGCCAACGTGTAATTGGATAACGTGGTTAAAATGATTGTGATGTTGTATTAACACATTTTTGCTGAGGACCCCCTGGAACCCCCCCAGCCCCAAGGACCCCTTAATATTGTATTGAGCTTGTAGATCGTCTATTTTCAAATGGCCGAAATGTATATGGGGCTGAAGTGGTTAATGTAGGTTTTGTAATAATAATCAAAGTAATTAGTAACTAAAGTATTCCAATAACTGTAGTGGAGTAAAAGTATAATATTTGCCTCTGAGATGTAGTGGAGTAGAAGTAAAAGTACTGAAAATTGGAAATACTCCAGTAAAGTAAAAGTACATCAAAATTGTACTTAAGTACAGTACTTGAGTAAATATACTTAGTTACTTTCCACCACTGCTTCCTCCTGCATGTTGCAGAGGGGTTATAGAAGGTAATGGCCCTCTTGGTACCACAAAGCTTCTCATTGAGCTGGAGAAGCTCTCCATCCACGCAGATGTTCTTTGCACCGTGACAGATGCTCAACCATCCCTTTGTCTTTTCTCCATTTCCAGCTCCCTTTTCTCTAAGAAAGGTTTAGTTTTACGGGCCTGTGATGTTTGGTTTTGTTGTGTGGGTTTAACGCTGGTAAAAAGGAGTGTTTCTGGGGGCCACGCCCTGAGCATATGGCCTTGTCTCTCTGTGAGGAGGTGGGAGGAGATTTATGTTATAGCTTCAAGGGGAGAGATGAGAAAGGAGGCGCGTCGCATCACATCACAACCTCCTCCCTGTTTTCTTCACTGTGGAGGAGTGTGGGCAATGGCATACATGGGCAACTGGCGGCCCGGGGGCCACATGCGGCCCCCACCTTCACTTAATGCGGCCCGCAGGTTAATATCAGAATAGTGATATATTATTGATCTCAGCTGTTATGATTCCTAACATGCAAACATGACCCGCTTTAATTACTTCAGTATATATTAGTAGCTTAATGACTAGTATTACAATTCTATTGTCTTTTTTATGTCCAATGTATTTGTATTTAAGTTCATAACGTTAACATAAGTATAACTAAATGCATTTGAAATAAAAAAAAAAAGTTACTTTTCAGGATTCCAATAAAAAAATATAGCAATAGCAAAAATAGCAGATCTACAAGCTCAAAACGTGTCGCACTGCGACGCGTTTTGAACTTGTAGATCGGCTATTTTTGCTACTTTTGTGTGAGAGACTGGCGAAAGAAAAGTTAAAATACAGAGAGACAGTAAATGCAACGTGGCCCTCTGGAGTGAGTGTGGAAATATAGTGGCCCTTTACATCATCAAAGTTGCATCACCCCTTAGACTACGCGTAACCAACGTAGTCTTTATCTCTGCGTTGTGTTGAATGGATTAGGTGAACCCAGAACTGTCCTTGGAGACAATCTCCATTTATTCTGACAATAAATAACATACAACACAAATGGACTGATGGACAAAGGGATGGTTGCATCTGTCACGGTGTATATAGCTTGTAGATCTGCTATTTTCAAACAGTACCCTTTTTTGATACCTTAAGTATATTTTGAGGCCAATACTTTTGTACTTTTACTCAAGTAACATTTTGAACACAGGCCTTTTTACTTGTAACAGAGTATTTTTATATTGTGGTATTGCTACTTTTTACTTAAAGGGATATTTCACTTTCAAAAAAACTTTTGGTCATTTTATCGTCTACTCAGGCTTTTATGAGCCCCCCAGACCGTTTTTAAGTTGCTTGATTTAGTATTTAGATATTTGATAATCATTTTATCAGACACGCCCCCTTCCTATACAAACCCATTATAACTTAAAACTCAATTTTTAACCTGTTAGATTCATCAAAAACACCCGTCCTTGGTTCTGGTGACTCACCCTGCCCTCCTAATACGCGAGGGGGCCGTGTTTTTTCGATTACTTTTTTCATTTTTTTATTTTTATATTTTTAATGTATTTATTTTTTTCCATTTAAAAAAAAATATATTATCGAAAAAACACGGCCCCCTCGCGTATTAGGAGGGCAGGGTGAGTCACCAGAACCAAGGACGGGTGTTTTTGACGAATCTAACATGTTAAAAATGGAGTTTGAAGTTATAATGGGTTTGTATAGGAAGGGGGCGTGTCTGATAAAATGAATATCAAATATCTAAATACTGAATCAAGCAACTTAAAAACGGACTGGGGGGCTCTCAAAAGCCTGAGTAGACGATAGAATGACCAAAAGTTTTTTTGAAAGTGAAATAACCCTTTAAGTAAAAATATCGGAGTATTTCTTCCACCGCTGATCTACGTGCATGTGAGGAAATGGAGGTGGGAGGCACTCATTATTCATAAATCCATCCACGCAAACAGACAAACCCCATCGTAGAGAGAGAGCACAGGCATCAGGGCCCCGAGATGGCTCAATGCGTGGCTCAGGGAAAAAAAAGATGCCTGAGTGTTTTTAACGCATTAAGACCGGGAACGCATCTGTGTGTCATTTTGAGATTTCTTTGGGGCTATTCAAAAATAGCAGATATACAAGCTCACAGCGCGGCACCGAGTGCCGCGCTGTGAGCTTGTAGATCTGCTATTTTTGGAAAATCGTGATAATGTGTGCAAATCTTTGAATATAAATATATATATTTAAAGTGAACATTTTTACTCAAATCTTTGCTTCTGGGGGATTCTACAAATGTCTTGTAAATATGTCACGGTGTATATAGCATGTAGATCTGCTATTTTCAAACAGTACCCTTTTGATACTTTAAGTATATTTTGAGGCCAATACTTTTGTACTTTTACTCAAGTAACATTTTGAACACAGCAAGGCCTTTTACTTGTAACAGAGTATTTTTATATTGTGGTATTGCTACTTTTTTACTTCTGGGGGATTCTACAAATGTCTTGTAAATCCTAAATTTGTTATTATTATTTTTGTTACTTCTGTTGCTACGATATCTGTGGTTCTCAAACTTTTTTCGTGTCAAGGACGCCCCAAAAATGATATGTATTTGTTCGCCGACCCCCATCTCAAAATATGTTGTTCCAGGGACCCCCCCCCCCAGAAGCAAAGATTTGAGTAAAAAATGAATATATATTCAAAGATTTGCACACATTTTCATGATTTCTTTTTAAAAAATAGCAGATCTACAAGCTCATAGCGCGGCACTCGGTGCCGCGCTATGAGCTTGCAGATCTGCTATTTTTGAATAGGCCAAAGAAATCTTAAAATGACACAGCTGCGTTCCCGTATGGAATGGATTAACGGACCCTATAATGGACTGTGGTTGTCGTCAATGAGCATCTGCTGCTGGAGTCCATGTTTTATGGCCCACGTCCTTATTGTCTCTCTCCTCTGACTGACTGACTGACTGACTGCTGGAGTTCATGTTTTATGGCCCACTTCCTTATTGTCTCTCTCCTCTCTCTGACTGACTGACTGACTGCTATGGGAGAATGAAGGTCTCTCGGGAGTCAAGGCAGCAGACCTAACGTCTGCTGAGCTTTAGATTACCCTAACCCATACATGGGCAACTGGCGGCCCGGGGGCCACATGCGGCCCCCACCTTCACTTCATGCGGCCCACAGGTTAATAGAATACTGATTGATATATTATTGAATTCAGCTGTTATGATTCCAAACATGACCCGCTTTCATTACTTCCGTCTGTAGTAGTTAGTAGCTTAAAGGGTCTACACCATGAAAATCAGTTTTTTGTATTTTTTGGGGTCCCCAGTGTCTCTTGTTTTTTTTTTTAATTCAGTCATTCCTTCTCATTTCATGGATTTCCAGAATGGGCGTGTCTGAACAGGCGATCTCAGAATGGAAATGTTTATGATGTCATGAACATTAATGATGGCAAACCCAATGTTAAATGAAAAGTGCCCGAATCGCTCCGAAACTTTTTCTACCCCCCCTAAGTGGGGGTCTACGAACAAATACTTCGGGCTCGGATTTTGGCTCCGCCCCCCGGAAGTGGGTGAAACAGGCACCTCAAACACTTGGTGGAATTGTTCAAAAATGTTCAAAGTGTTTTTTTTTCGATTTTGTATTTTTCTTAGATGCTTCTTTTTATGCAGAATTTTTCCATATTTTTTAATACATTTTTTTATTAATTTTTTTTATTAACAGACAGAATTGTTCAGTAGCCCCCCCCTGCACAAGAGGACGTTTTGGTATTGCAGCTGAAAGTGCTGTATAAGCCAGAGACAATTGACTTGGGATGAGTATATCTGAGTGATGATTTAGGCTCAAACCTTTTGAAAAAGTTTTGAGGGACATACACCATATGATATTAAATATCAAATATTTATTTTAAATTCATGGTGTAGCTCCTTTAATGACTAGTATTACAATTCTATTTACTTTTTTATGTCCAATGTATATGAGTTAAAGTTCATACAGTTAACATAAGTATAACTAAATACATTTGAAAATAAATACATTTTTTACTTTTCAGGATTCCAATTCAAAAATAGCAGATCTACGAGCTCAAAATGCGTCACACTGCGACACGTTTTGAGCTTGTAGATCTGCTGTTTTTTGCTACTTCTGTGCGAAGTACGGCATTCATTTACGAAAAAAAGGAAAAATACGGAGATAAGAGTTTTCTGTACAGTATGCAATGTCCCCCTCTGGAGTGAGTGTGGAAACATAGTGGCCCTCTATATCATCTAAGTTGCCCACTCCTGCCTTAAAGGTTTAATGACATTCACTTTTACACCACATTCAAAGTCTTTGTCCTGGTCCTTCAAAAGTGTACAAAAAGTTTTAAGTGAAAATTCCACTCCAGTGATCCATGGCAGGTGTTTTTCTCTCACATTTCTAAAGCCTTTTCAACTGCAATGAAAAAATAAATCTTTGCCTGCGGGTGTCGCTGGTGAGGGATTTTGCCTGTCAATCATCGCCTCTGCTCCGCCCCCCCCAAAGGAAAGGATAGGGGAGGGGAGGGGCGAGGAGGAGAGTGGGCGGGATTATTCGACAGTGACCTCACTGTCGAAGGGCCAAGCTCAGATTACTTTTCAGCCTAATTATTCAGAAAACCCCAGACCACAGAAAATCCACTGAATGTTTTAAGTTCAGGTTTTTTGGGTGTAATTGAGGTCATAAAACCCCAAATAAAACATTGAAAATAAAAAAAGTGAAAATGAATGTCATGAAACCTTTAACCCCACTGACAGATCCAATTTAAAAGGCACCACATCAGATCTGGGTAAATATAGCATTAGGGCCAAGTTCTTTGAATGCAGCTTTCCTAAAGCCATAGCGTTTTGTCTACAATTGTGTCCCAAAAGGCAACACGGACACTGACTGTATATACTGTACCACGAATGCATCAACCACTCTCTCTCAATACTATATAAATGTTCACTTGTGAAGTGATGCCTCCTGGGCTTGAAACTGTCAGCAAAATCATCACGTTAGCACAATTTACCTTCTACCTTATGTCTGCCTGCCTGCCTGCCTGCCTGTCTGTCTGTCTGTCTGTCTGTCTGTCTGTCTGTCTGTCTGTCTGTCTGCCTGCCTGCCTGCCTGCCTGCCTGTCTGTCTGTCTGTCTGTCTGTCTGTCTGTCTGTCTGTCTGTCTGTCTGTCTGTCTGTCTGTCTGTCTGCCTGCCTGCCTGCCTGCCTGTCTGTCTGCCTGCCTGCCTGCCTGCCTGCCTGCCTGTCTGTCTGTCTGTATGAATTTGAAGACGAGAGAAAGTTATTTTCATAAGTTTAGAGTCTTATAAATCTCAAACTGCATGCTGATACAAACCGCATCAGGCAGATACTAAGTTGTATCCTCACAGAGTAAACACAAGAAGACATTATGCCACGTAAAGGACCATGATTTAGAGGGCAGGAGGAGCTGCTGCACTAATGGAATATCTAATGCTTCCCATGTCCCACACTTTAATCTTATGGCGAGACGTCCGGGCTTGCACACTTGCCATATAAATCAAAGACACTACACAGGGCAGAGGATGCATGGGCCCGCTCTGTAAGTTACAGCCCAGAGAACCCCCCCCCCACACACACACACACACACACACACACACACACACACACACACTCTATCTCCCTCTCAATAACACACCTACACATTGCTCACACTTTCACCCTGTTTAGCAGCCTCCATTGACTCAAAAGTGGGAAAACTACCTCACAATTGTACTCATAAGTACAGTGTCAGCACTTAGAGTACATGTACTTAGTTACTTTCCACCACTGCATTTTGACTGGAGACATGGCTCCCTGCTCCTGTCTCCAGGGTGTGTTTTTAAAAAGGCCAGTGGGTACAGGATGCTGTGTTTACTCATTTTTACTCCTTTTATTTATGGCATAATACGTATGTCTGGACTTTTATGGCGTGTCATAAACAGGGGACAAAATGACAAACTATAAGGCATTCTGAGCAACACATAATTATCATCCACCCCCTGATCTACAAAGTGAATGCCAACAACAATACAGAGTCATTCATGTGATTCCACTGATAGCGAAGTGACAAACATGGCAGTGTCTTTCTCAAAGGTATGGAAGATATTATTGGTCTTTATTATCTTCAAAGCGCAAAAACTAATCGCACATTTTCCATTGATCACTTGTATTTTAGGCCTAGCAAAATACATTACATTACAGTCATTTAGCAGACGCTTTTATCCAAAGCGACTTACAATAAGTGCATTCAACATAGGTAGGGAACGAAACTACTAATCACAGAAGTCTTAAGTGCATTCTCTTCTAAAACAAGCAACTAAGAGTATACCTAGCGCTAAGGTAAAAGTGCAATATATCAGCTACCTACTTTCTGTAACAGATGAGACAAAGTAGGAAAATTAAATGAGCACGAGCTAAAACAAACAAGTGTATTGAATAAACAATAAACAATATCCAATAAAACAATAAAACATACATATACAAATACAAAATGTAAACTTTGTAATCTTTAAAATTGAGCTCTGTAATTACAAGTTGTAAAATATTCCATACAAAGTCACACTGAGCTGCTCGTGAGCAACTAGCGAGTTTGGGGGAGCTGATTATGACAACAGTACGCTGGGTTGGTGGTCCTGGATCGGTGGTCCTGGGTCGGTGGTCCTCAAGCTTTTTCATGTAATGCCAAGGGCCCCCAAAATGTATATGTATTTGGCCGCGGACCCCCAATCTGAAAATGTTTTGCCAGGGAACCCCAGAAGAGAAGCTTTATGTTAAAAAGAAATATCAAAATTATTCCGAATTATTCAATTCGATATTTTTCAAATGTTTTAAAAAAATAGCAGATGTACAAGCTCACAGCGCATCACTTCGTGCCGCGCTGTGAGCTTGTAGATCTGCTATTTTTGAATAGCCAACGTATGAATGGATAAAGTGGTTTAAATGATTGTGATGTTGTATTAACACATTTTTGCCGAGGACCCCCTGGAACCCCCCCCCCCCCCCCCAAGGACCGCTGCCCTAGGGGGCATACCACATTCTCACACACACATACACGCACGCACACACACACACACACACAAATAACCAATGCAAATAATTTGCATTGGGTTTCTTGCAATATGGGAGACAAATGTGTTTAGAATACTGTATGAGAATGTCTTCTCTGCAGATCAGTTGGAAGGAAGAATGTTTTCCATTTTACAGTTTTCTCTTTCAGAGGAATGTCTCCAAACCAAAGCAGCAGCCTGCAGAGATGTGGCAGATAATATGCTGAGTGTACAATGTGGGCAGAAACCACAGACTGAAGACTGGAGCTCAAAACAAACCGATCCTATTATTACAGAGGGGGGACTGGGGGGGATTCTTTCCTGATAATGCTGAAGTATACACATGATTCATATTCAAAAAGGAAATGTGCCATGCACATTTAATATACTCATATATGGCCAGTGGTGTTGAAAGGGGTTGAATGCGTTCTCCTGCTATGCAACAAAAAATGTGGAATGCCCCACCAAAAGGAGTGAAGGAGTGTAAAACCCTACTCACTTTCAAAACTGCCCTAAAAAGAGTACCTTCAGGAGGCTGCGATTCGAAACTGGCCCCTGTTAAAGTCATAACATAGCGCCCCCCATATTTTTAGTTTTTCTTACGTTTAAAATGTATCTATATTGTTCTGCATAGTAGTGTATGTCTGTCATTTAATGTCTCCATGAATTGAGTATGTGAGAACCCTATTTGAAACAAGCCATTGCGGCTTTTCTGGGCTTTTCAATCTTATTTAGTTGACCTTGAATTGTGAACTGTACTTCCATGTGCTTTTTTTCTCTGAAAACTTCTAAATAAATTATTCAATCAAAAACCAAAGGTGTAAAGTAACTAAGTACATTTACTCAAGCACTGCACTTAAGTCAACTTTTGAGGTATTCGTACTTTACTTGAGTATTTCCAATTTCCTATGCTTTTTACTTCTACGCCACCACATCTCAGAGGCAGAATATTGTACTTTTTACTCCACTACAATTATTTGAAAACTTTAGTTACTAGTTACTTTTGTAGATTTTGATTATTATCACAAAACATACATTAACCACTTTGGTTAAGCCATTTAAAAATAGCCATTTGAAAATAGCCGATCTACAAGCTCACAATGCGTCGCGATGCGACGCATTGTGAGCTTGTTGATCTGCTACTTTCAAAAGATTTTGATACATTTTATATATTTGAAAACTTAGCCATAATGAGTACTTTCTACTTTTGGTATTTTATGTAAATTGTGATACCAATGCTTCTGTACTTTTACTCAGGTAAATTTGTAATCCCGGACTTTTACTTGTAACAGAGTATTTCTGCATTGCAGTTGTTAGAGAGGCTCCAAGCATAACATTAAGTTGACTATTATTTGCCTATTACTTTACATTAAAGGGACAGTTCAACCCCAAAATGACTTTTTTCCTATGGATCAGTCACCCCACATGGAGACTTGAATTCATGGATATTTTTTTGGTTTTTTGTCTCATTCCTAAGACAATAATTTGATGGGCGGCGGAAAGATGCTAATGTGTCCGGTAGGAGATGCACCCGGTCATCCAATTATTGGCTCAGGAATGGGTCAAAAACTAAAGAATCTCCATGAATTCAAGGCTTCCAGGGGTCCTTGGGGGGGGGGGGGGGGGGTTCCAGGGGGTCCCCAGCAAAATGTGTTAATATAGCATCACAATAATTTTAACCACTTTAACCTTTTATACTTTGGCCATTAAAAAAATAGCAGATCTACACGCTCATTGCCGCGCTATGAGCTTGTAGATCTGCTATTTTAGAAAAGTCGTGAAAATGTGTGCAAACCTTTGAAAATATATATATATTTTAAAGCGAACATTTGTAACTCAAATCTTTGCTTCTGGGGGTCCCTGGAACAAAATATTTTGAGATGGGGGTCTGCGGCCAAATACATATCATTTTGGGGGTCCTTGACATGAAAAAGTTTGAGAACCACTGGTGAAATCGATAGAAAATAAGTAATTTTTTTGGGGTGAACTACTCCTTTAAGAACTGTGTTCAGCGTAATATGTACCTGTCACTTTAAATGCGCAATGCATTGTGGGTTATTATTTATTCATTCCAGTAGCAACATAGTAGCAACCGCAGAGAGAGCGGTTTGGTTACTAAAGGATAGTTACTAAATACATTAAATAGTTACTAAATACAGTTACATTAGCCGTTAACCTGCTACAAAGTATCCGCCTTCATCATTACAGCACTGCAGCGCCAGTGTGCGTCTGTGACTACTGTAAGTGTCTGCTCTATTCATTTACCATAGCCGTGGAACATGGTCATGGAACCACTTGTCCCTGGTTTGACAATATTTTACATTTAGAACTGCTACATCTACATAAACGTTCAGATTTTAAATATAAAGTGCTGACCCCCATGCCACACGGATGTTACAAGTCAAAGCGCCCGGGTCTAAGTACCTGTATTTTCCGTATTGTTCAATAAAAAAAACATTCTAATCCAATCTGTGGCCATTTTCTCCGAATCGTCTCCATATGCTTTCAACTACCCTATTGGTTGTGAAGTGTATTGCACTCTGATACATTATTAAAAATATAAAATAAATGGCCGCCGACCAAATTATAATCCTTTTTATTGAACAATACTGAAGATATGGGTACTTAGACCCGGGCGCTTTAACTTGTTACATCCATGGCTTAGGGGTCAGCACTTTATATTTTAAATGTGAAGGTTTATGTAGATGTAGCGGTTGTAAATGTAAAATATTCTCAAACCAGGAACAAGTGGTTCCATGACGCTTGTGACAGACGAGCGTAATTGAACAATGGCTATCATTTACCATGCTTTATCTGAGTTACTGCTGTTTATACATGTCTGCTGGTCTGATTGACAGTGATTGCTTGATCACTCCTTTCCTTTTCTTGTCAGTGTCTACATTGCGTTGTCTTAAGCCAGTGGTTCTCAACCAGTGGTCCGGGGACCACCAGTGGTCCTTGAGGGGGTTCCAGTGGGTCCCCAGCAAAATGGGAATGCATTTTCACCCCTTTATCCATATTGTATAGGTTGGCGATTCAAAAATAGCAGATCTACAAGCTCGCAGCAACGCGCTGCGAGCTTGTAGATCTGCTATTTTTGAACATTTAAAAAAAAAACTTGAGAAAGCCTTGAGAAAGCCCTCTGGCACGGAGTCTGAAAAGAGTCTTCAAAGGGCCCTATAAAGTGCCATACTGGCTAAACCCACTAATTTGGCATTTAGGAGGGCGAGAGGGGCGTTCGCCCGCTATTAAGTTGCTATTTTGGGACACCTGCCTTACCCAGCCCGAACATTTTTGCAAATCTTTGAATATATATATTTTCTAAAGCGAAAATTTTTAACTTAAATCTTTGCTTCTGGGGGGTCCCTGGAACAACATATTTTGAGATGGGGGTCCACGGCCAAATACATATCATTTTGGGGGCCCTTGACATGAAAAAAGTTTGGGAACCGCTTATTATAGCAACGTAAGTTTTTTCCAAAAAAACTGTTAGGATTTAGAAGACATTTGTAGAATCCCCCAAAAAGCAGAGATTTGAATTACAAATGTTCACTTTAAAAAATGTATATTTAAAGATTTGCACACATTTTCCCAAAAAAATGCAGATCTACAAGCTCATGCACTCGGTGCCACGCTATGAGCTTGTAGATCTGCTATCTAAAAATGACACAGATGAGTTTCCGGTCTAAAAGGGTTAAGAGCAGGCAGCTCTAATATGCTAACTCCACAACACACAATCCTTTCAGCATGGAGCTCCTCCCCCACTCTGGTCGCTCGCAGCGTTTTTCCAAAGGAGAAAATGCGTTGCTCGTGCACGAGGTCAAGAAGAGGCAGGTGAGGATCTTCGGGTCCTCGACGACCGGGCCCGCCACGAGAGACGGCGCCCGGCAGGCGTGGCTCGAGGTCGCGGCGGCCGTCTCTGCTTTCTCCGGCATCCAGAGACACGTGGAACAGGTTAAAAAGAGATACGACACGACGAAGAGAATCGGGATAAACGGGATAAAAAAGGTGTGTTGCCTGTATTGACTGTATACAGTAGGTGGCCAGTATGGCTGTCAAATTAACTCAGAAATGATATTCAAATATTGGTCTTAAAAATGTGCAGATATTCGAATATTATTATTATAAAAAATATTTTTTTTCAAAATAAAATGTTTAAATGTTTTTGTTGTTGACAGAAACAGTACAAAAAACTATGTATTGAGTGCTTGGATCCAATAAAACATATATTTTGTTTGTTTTTATAACGTCCCTGTCAAATAAACAAAAAAACAAAAACAAAAAAAAAATCGAATATTACTTTTCATATTCGAATATACATATTTTCCCAATATTCGAATAATATTCGAATATAGAATATTCGTTTGACAGCCCTAGTGGCCAGTGACTTTGTCCATTTTCCTTCCACACCTCCTGCATGGAGCGCGTGACCCGAGATGATGTTGGTTCGAATCCAGCACCCAAAACTAATGGTTTTGATAATGTGGATTGTGGAGGTGGATGAATGGTGGATTTGTGGATAGGACTCTATATGAACGAACTTGTTATATCAACAAAACACATCGCATTCTGTTTGTGTGACATGCATGATGCAAAGGTTTTGAAAGTGAAACTGGCCAAAGTCACTGGCCACCTACCTACCTTATGTGTCATTTGGAAAATGATGGAATTGTATTGAATACTTTATTAGAAGTTTGCAGAAAAAAGCACATGTAAGTACAGTTCAATACAAGGTCAGCTAATAGGAATAAAAAAAAAAAAAAAAAACAAGAAAGCCATTGACTTGTTTCAATTGGGGTATTCAATTCATAGTAGGGCTGGTAACTTTCCTCAGAAATGATATTCAAATATCTCGTCTTCAAAATTGGTAGATATTCGAATATATTCGAATATTATTATTATAAAATAATGTGTGTGTATGTATATATATATATATATATATATATATATATATATATATATATATATTATTATTTTTTTTATGTTTATTTGACAGGGACAATGCAAAAACCAATGTATCAAGTGCTCGGATCCAATAAAAAATATATTTTGTTTGTTTTTATAACTTGATGCACTGTTTTTTGTATTGTCCCTGTCAAAATATATATATATCGAATATCAATTTTCATATTCGAATATACACATTTTCCCCATATTCGAGGAATATTCGAAATTCGAATATTAATTTACCATTTAGCAGCCCTAATTCATACATAGTGACATTAAATGACAGACAGATATACACTACTATGCAGAACATCATAGGAACAGTTTAAAAAATAAGAAAAAACAAAAATATATACAACTAGAATGCGCGGCAAAATAAAGTTTATCTAGAAATAAAGTCGGTAGAGTAACTATAGTCTGGTTGCCCATTCGGGTATTCGGGCAACCACACTAATAATCAGTTTGAGAAGGAGAGGGGGGGGGGCTAGGATATGACTTTTACAGGGGCCAGTTTGGAATGGCAGCCTCCTGAAGGTACTCTTTTAGGGAGGTTTTGAAAGAGTTTTACACTCCCTCACGACTTTTGGTAGAGCATTCCACATTTTTGGTGGCATTAGCAGGAGAACGAATTCAACCCGTCGTTTGTGCCAAATCTGGGTCGGACGTGATCAGTGGAGCTATACCTCTGGTGTTGTGATTGTGGACTTCATTTATGTTTTTTTGAAGTATGTTTTTTTTTAAGTACTTTGACAGTGACAGGTACATGGCTATCTTCGGTCCATTAAGACCTGGAACGCATCTGTGTCGCTTTAGATTTCTTTGGCTATTCAAAAATAGCAGATATACAAGCTCATAGCGCGGCACCGAGTGCCGCGCTATGAGCGTGTAGATCTGCTATTTTTGAAAAATATTGTTTTGTTTTTTTTCAAAAAACTGTGAAAAATAATAATAATCGGCCTCAGGCCTTAATGGGTTAATCCATAGGGATTTTCCCTTCTTATCATACTGCTGTACCTTAAAATTGTCAATAAAATAATGACTTTAATCACTCCCAAGGCCGCCGCTAACGGAGGCGAACGACTGGCCTCAGGAGGAGGACAAGCTACGGCGGCGGAGCTCCTCGCCGCCTCCACTCTCTTCCCAGATACTTACTTCCCAGAGTATGGCATCATGGGACCAGCGGAGGCCGAGGGAGGTAATACATTCAATCATTTTGCCACTTTGCACCTGGTTTTGTTTTAGGTCTATTTATTGGGAGTGTAAGGCCGCGCTTAAAGGGATATTTCACCCAAAAGCCATTATTTTTTTGATAACCTTTAGTATCTCCTACCGGAACCGCTGCCTACCGGTTCCGCTGGTCATCAAATTATTGTCTTAGGAATGAAACAAAAAAATGAATTCAAGTCTCCATGGGGTGACTAATCCATAGAAAAAATGTCATTTTTTGGGTGAACTATCCCTCATTCATTGCCAATGAAATACAAAAATAATTGCGAAATGTGCCAGCAATTTTTCACATTTCTTATGCCCTTTTCAAGTATTCACAGAATATTTATCTCCAGTATGATCGATCCCCTGATGGGTGCTAATCACTGAGGGTTGCACTGTGTGGTTTCACAAATGTTTTCAGTGTGCCATTAGTGCCAATGACGTCTTTTGACGTCACCTACATTTTTTTTTTTTCAAAATAAAACTTTTAAATTTTTTTTTTTTTTTTTTTTTAATCTCAAAGGAACTAGGAGAAAACGATTTTCAAAAAGTTAATGCTCCATCCACTTCAATGTTAAAATGTAAACGGAGAAAATAATTTCTCCGTTTGATCCATAATGCCTGTGGCATGTGGATCAACAAGCTTGAAATAAGCCTGGCAGTGAATGTTAATTGTCTGCCTTTTGAAAGTAACATAATAACATTGAAAAATACATAGTAAAAAAAAAAGTGCTCAGGAGCTGAGATACAGCCTTTTTCAGTAATAAGTTAAACAAGAAGTGAATGGAGCAGCAAATCTTCAAATGATGATATCTTGGGTTCTGAACGTTTAAAAAAAATAATAATAATACAAAAAAAACACGTGAAACACGTTGCCGTGTTTCGGTAAAACACGTGAAACACTTCAATGGCGCTCAAACATTTGAGTACCGGTACTTTAACCACCCACTGCAGATGAACAGTGGTGGAAACCACTTCAGGAGGAGACGGAGCAGGAAGCCACGGCGGGAGAGGGAGGAGCCGAGGAGGAGGAGGAGGCGGATCCGGGTCCAGGGCCGCCGTCGTCGGGGGTAGCGGCGGCATCAGCAGGACCGGGGGGTCCCAGGCAGAGACCCCGCCGATTCAGGAGCAACGTGGTCGGACCGGAGGAGGAGGAGGAGGAGGAGGAGGAGGAGGAGGAGGAGGACCACCACCCGATTCTTGAGATCCGACGGGGTGTCTGCAGCCTTAAAAAGGCAAGGTGCGGTTCGGGCGTGGCTGCACCGATCAAACTAAACGGCGCGCCAGGTAGGCCTGTCACAATTATTACATCATCGTCTAATATCAATTATTTTTGCATAATCGTCATAATCAATTCCGTGTTAAAAAATGTCATATATTTTCAAAAAAATAACAAAAATTTTGGAAATAGCAGATCTACAAGCTCTGAGCTTATAGATCGGCTATTTCCACTATTAAAGGAGGAGTTCACCCAAAAAAAAACTTATTTTCTATCAATTACACACCCCATGAAGCCTTCATTTCATGGATTTATTTTTGTTTTTGTGGCATTCCTAAGACAATAATTTGATGACCGTGTGTATTTGTGGATACATTAGCCGGTAGGAGACAGGAATTAAATTATTAGCTTAGGAATGCGTCAAAAACAAAAAATAATCCATGGAGTCAAGGCTTCATAGGGTGTGTCATTGATAGAAAATAAGTAATTTTTTGGGTGAACTCCTCCTTTAATGTTTATTTTTAAGTATAAAGTAATTAAATATGTGCTATTCGTCATATCTGCCCTGTGGGACTTTAGTTTACGAAAGCTAAAAGCCAAACAGAAATGTCATTTTTATTCATAATGTTTCATTAATTTTCAACGACAGGAAACGCAATTAAATCGTTAATCGCAATTATTTGAGTGATAATTAATCGTCAACGTAAATTTGTAATCGTGACAACCCTAGTGCCAGGTGCCTTTGCCCTGAGGAGCAGAAGGCTGCACTGTGCTAAATCCACGACGCGCAATCATTGGGCGCCGGCAGGACGGCGCTCGCAGCGTTTCTCCGAAGGCGAGGTGAAGCTGCTCGTGCACGAGGTCAAGGCGAGGCAGGCGAGGATCTACGGGTCGCCGACGTCCGGGCCCGCCACGAGAGACGACGCCCGGCGGGCGTGGGTCGAGGTGGCGGAGGCCGTCTCGGCGTTCTCCGGCATCCAGAGACACGTCTACCAGATCAAGAAGAAATTCGACACGACGAAGAGAATGAGGAAAAGAAGGGTTTGTTTTGCCTGTATTTATGTGTGTGTCATTTCGTCACCTTCTTAACACATTCAATCCGGGAACGTATGCTCATAACGTTATCTGGGCTGGACGTGATCAGTGGAGATATACCTCTGGTGTTGTGCAGTGGTGGAAAAAGTACTCACATTATTTACTTAAGTAAAAGTATCAATACTGCAATATAAAATTACTCTGTTACAAGTAAAAGTCCAGAATTAAACATTTACTTGAGTAAAAGTACAAAAGTATTGGCATCAAAATGTACTTAAAGTACCCAAAGTAAAAGTACTAAACTGATTGAAAATAGCAGATCTACAAGCTCACAACGCGTCGCGATGCGACGCGTTGTGAGCTTGTAGATCGGCTATTTTCAAATAGCCTAGGTATAAAATATGACTGAAGTGGTTAATGTATGTTTTATAATGTAATAATGTATATCTGAAATGTAATTAGTAACTAAAGTTTTCAGATAATTGTAGTTGAGTAAAAGTACAATATTTGCCTCTGAGATGTAGTGAAGTAGAAGTATTGAAAATAGGAAATACTCCAGTAAAGTAAAAGTCCCTCAAAATTGTACTTAAGTACAGTACTTGAGTAAATGTACTTAGTTACTTTACACCACTGGTGTTGTGATTGTGGACTTCATTTAGGTTTTTTGAAGTACTTTGACAGGTACATGGGTGTCTTAGGCTTGACTCAAGCCTTTGTCCTCGCGATTCATCCATTGGGATTTTTTCCCTTTTATTTGATCATACTGCTGTACCTGTCAATAAAATAATTCCTTCCATCACTCCCAAGGCCGCCGCTATCAGGCGGGAACGACTGGCCGCAGGAGGAGGACAAGCTACGCCGGAGGTCCTCCTCGCCGCCTCCGCTCTCTTCCCAGAGAGCATGTATGGCATCAGGGGACCAGCGGAGAATGGAGGAGCCGAGGGAGGTAATTCAATCACTGGCTGGCAGTGTTGATTTCATCCACTAAAACTATGACGAAACATGTTGGTCGACTACCTTTTTTTCACTAGCGAAAACTAAATAAAAACTAAATAAAAACTAAGCTATGATGACTAAAACTAAGACTAAATGTGTTGACAATTTCGTCAACAAATAAAAACTAGACTAAAATGTCAGTGAGGGATCTAGTGGAGAAGAGATCCAGTAGAACTAAGAGACAAGTAATTTTATGCTTGGTTGCGCTCGGGTGTTGCGCTCTGAAAATAGCAGATCTACAAGCTCACAACGCGTCGCGCTGCGACGCGTTGTGAGCTTGTAGATCGGCTATTTTCAGCATGCAACCAAGTGTGAAATCGGCCATTACGACGCCATCAAGGCACCGCCAGAAAACATTTTAGTCGACCAAATCAACTGTAGATTTAGTCGACTATAATCTTATGATATTTAGTCGACTAAAACTAGACAAAAACTAAACATTTCAGGTGTCTAAAATACGACTAAAACTAAATGGAATTGTATTCAAAAGTCTATGACTAAAACTAAATCTGAATTTGCTGTCAAAATCAACACCGCCCACAGATGAACCACCTCTTCAAGTGAAGAGTGAGGAGGAGGACCAGGGAGGAACCGGGGCCGAGGAGCGAGCCGAGGAGGAGGCGGATCCGGATCCGGACCCAGGTGAAGGTGAAGGTCCGTCGGGGGTCGCGGCGGCAGAACCGGGTCCCAGTGCCGCCAGGCAGAGACCACCCCGACCCCGCCCATCCAGGAACAACGTGGTCACCGGACCGGTACCGGAGGAGGAGGAGGAGGAGGACCATCACCCGATTCAGGAGATCCAGCAGGCCGGGTTCCGCATGGTGCAGCGGGAGTTGGGCGCCCTGCGGCGTGGTCTCTGCAGCCTGAACAGCAGGCTGGTCAGACAGGAGAGGCTCATGGCCCAAGGCGTCACGGCGCTCCAGCGCAGCGCCGCGGCCCTGGAGCGCCTCGCCGGGCTGCAGGGGCCTACGGCGGCTCCTCCGGTGATGATGATGATGGCTCCGTCTACCCGGGAAACGGCCGCGACGCCAGATGCACCACCATCACCACCAGCACCAGCACCAGCCAGTGCCGGCCCTGAGTAATTTGGTGCCCTAGGCAGGATTTTACCTGGCTCATGGTTGGTTGGTTCATTGATTGAATAATTGTTTTTTATTTATTTTATTATTATTTTTGTATACGTTTTTTGTGTGTGGCTTTTTCTGCCTTTTATTTATAGTTCTATAGTAGAGATGGACAGGAAACAGGGAGAGATGGGGAGAGACATGCAGCAAAGGCTGGGAACAGGACTCGAACCCACGGTGCGCTGTCAGGCTGCTTATGAGCCTAGGTGCCCGGACCTCTAGGTCAGGTCCGGGCCTGATTGAATAAGTTTGCAGAAAAAAAGCACATGTTCAATATAGGAATTAAAAAAACCCAAGAAAGCCATGGGCTTGTTTCCATTGGGGTCCTTTGTATTCAATTCATAGAGACATTAAATGACAGACGGATATACACTACTATGCAGAACATCATAGAAACAGTTTAAAACATAAGACAAACAAACAATATGTACAGTAAACAGTTCGAGAGGGGGGGGGGGGGGCTATGTTATGACTTTTACAGGGGCCAGTTTGGAATTGCAGCCTCCTGAAGGTACTCTATAAGGGCAGTTTTGAAGGAGAGATTTTGGTGGCATAGCAGGAGAACAAATTTCAACCCCCTTGCTTGTGCCAAATCTGGGTTGGACGTGATGTCCTCCCAACACCAGAGCGGGCTACCAGCCACCACCTCCTTCTCCTCCTCCTCGTCTCTACGTGGCGGGCCGTCCCGTCGTGGCCCAACGCCTAGGAGTGAGGAGAGGAAGAAGAATGCCTTGACCGTGACCTCATGAACGACCATTTTTAGTTCTTTCGTTTTGCCGAAACATTTGGAGGCCTGTTTTTGTTCATGATTATTGAAGGCCTGTGTTTGTTAAAGGGATAGTTCACCCCCAAAATGACCTTTTCTATCAATTACAAACCCCATGGAGACTTGAATTCATGGAGATTAATTTATTTTTGTCGCATTGCTGAGCCAATCATTTGATGACCAGAGGTGGCTCCGGTATGGAGACACAAAGAGTCAACTTTGAGTCTCCTACCGGTTACATTAGCATCTTTTCGCCAGTCATCAAATTATTGGTTTAGGAATGCAACAACATTTTTTATTTGAGCCTTCATGGGGTGTGTAATTGATAGAAAATAAGTAATTTTTGGGGTGAACTATCTCTTTAATTATTGAAGGCCTGTTTTTGTTGTTTGTTTTTGTTCTGTCTGAATGTTTGGTAATAAAAACCATGTGTGTTATTATGTTGATATTGATCCCTCTGTGCACCACCTGTATTTGAGGTTATTGGGATATAATGCATATATAGTTATTAATATTGACCTTTCAGCACTGCAAGGTAACAATGACAGAACAGAAGTGTCAGCATAATAACTAATAACAAAGTGTCTCTATAAGCACCAGGCTCTCCCTTCACAACCACAACCTGATGATTCAACAGTATTGTCACAGGCTTTGCAGTGTTGCCAGATTGTGCGAGAGAAACAAGGAACCAGCCAGGTCTATGAAAACAAGCCCAAAAGAAGCGACTAGGCCAAATGAGCACTAGTGGCCATTTGTAAATGGCAGATCTACAAGCTCACAACGCGTCGCATCGTTGTGAGCTTGTAGATCTGCTATTTTCAAAGGATTTTTACACATTTTATACATTTGAAAACGTGTTAAATGGGACCCTCTGCATAAAAAGTAATTTTACTTATGGTACTTTAAGTATATTTATAAAAATCTTGGGGCAAAAAGGGGAAAATGTGGAATTTTTTAAAACATTGTTAACAACACAAATCTTGCATGGGGGTCCTTGGCACCAATTACATATACATTTTGGGGCCCTTGACATGAAAAGTTTTGAGAACCACTGGTTTAAACAACATTAGGAAGCACGCCCCAAATAAGCAACTACACTTTAGAAACAAGCCCAAAAAAAAACAGCCCGCAACTACCAATATTTATAAGCCAAGCCCAATTTGCTTATAATAAGCAGACATGGCAACACTGCTGCTTCGCTACATGACACTGTAATTTACAGTGTGCCCGCCTCACTGTCTAATTCCTACTAATACAGAGTTAGAGGTTATTACGGTGCGAACAGCAAATCCTGGTGCAAATTGTTATGCTACAAACCACTGAGAGTTTATATACTGTTGGTGTTTGCAAAACAAGAGTAACAGGTTAATTTAGCAGGAGCTCTTTATCAGTGGTGTAAAGTAACTAAGTACATTTACTCAAGTACTGTACTTAAGTACAATTTTGAGGTGCTTTTACTTTACTGGAGTATTTCCAATTTTCATTACTTTCTTTTACTTCTACTCTACTACATCTCGGAGGCAAATATTGTACTTTTACTCCACTACAATTATTTGAAAACTTCAGTTACTAGTTACTTTGCAGATATAAATGATTATATTATAAGACAGACATTAACCACTTTAGGCGTACTTTATACATAGGCTATTTGAAAATAGCAGATATACAAGCTCACAATGTGTCGCAATGCGACACATTGTGAGCTTGTATTTTCAAACATTTTAGTACTATTACTTTTGGTACTATAAGTATATTTTGATGCCAATACTTTTGTACTTTTACTCAAGTAACATTTTGAACACAGGACTTTTAACATCTGCCGATGCGTTGTCAATGCAAACGCATGGATTCATGAAAAAATGCGCAAGACCATGAATCCACACATTTACATTGAAAAAGCATTGGCAGATTCCGCCCCAGAGGTAAAATAAAAGTGCGGTGAGAGCGCGCCCTTAGCACTGCACTTTTATTTTACCTCTGGGGCAGAATCTGCCAATGCATTGTCAATGTAAATGCGTGGATTCACGCAAGAGCAGATTTTTCCGCTTGTCGCGCAGACCTTGCGTTTATCTGCTCTCCGCGACTAAGCATAAAACTGCTGGAGGCAGGAGCCGATTTTCTCCCTCTGTCCAATCGGGTGAGTTGAAGGCGGACCGTCCCAAGATTCAGGAAGCACCATGGTGCTCAAGGCAGCAGGCGGTGCGGGCTACGGGGACGGTCTTGAATGTGAGTGTCAGGTGCGTCACAGCGTTTTTTTTAATCCGCTGGCTGCAAAAAACTGTGCACAACCTGCGTTTAACAGCGGCCAGCCAACTCTTGGTGGGAGCGCGCCCTAACAGAGTTTTTCTACATTGCGGTATTGCTACTTTTACTCAAGTAAAACATGTGAGTACTTTTTCCACCACTTGAGTGACTTTTGTCATTAGTCATGCACTGAGGTGTTCCTCCCCCTGGGAGTTATCACCAACTTCACAACTTCAAATATCATTCGTTTAATGAAAATCTAAAGACGGTATGAAACGCTAGAGGGCTTTTCAGCGTGCCAACTGTAATAGGAATGAATCAAAGGCAGCATACCTAGACATGCTTTAACCTGTGCTAATAGTTTTATGCTCCAAAACATTGACATAATAGACATCAGGGAGTGAACAGATCCACTTACTATCGTTGTGTGAAGTTTATTGCTTGTATCTAACAATGTTTCTCCACTAAACCTGCCATTTTTTCACCTCTGATATATCAAAGCACAAGCTCCTTGGCCTGTGTGTACCACTCAATGTTCCTGTGTGTACCACTCAGCAGTGTTGCTTTAAAATAACAGGATGAGAAATGGATCAGGTGCAACACACACTACTATTACTTTAACCCATTAATACCTGGAACGCATCACTTGTCACTTTAGATTTTTTTGGCTATTCAAAAATAGCAGATATACAAGCTCATAGCGCGGCACCGAGTGCCGCGCTATGAGCTTGTAGATCTGCTATTTTTGAAAAATCGTGAAAAAATATTTTTCAGATTTTTTTTCAAAAAACTGTTAGGATTTAGAAAACATTTTTAAGAATCGCCTCAGGTCTCAATGGGTTAACAAGTGTCTGTGTGTGTGTTCAGACAGTACAGACAGAAGACAGTGGCGTAACGGAGGGGTAGCAAGTGATGCGGTGCGGGGGGGGGGCACCAGCAGGGGGGGCCCCGCCTGCGCTGATACAAATATTTTTACAGCAAAAAAAAAGAAAAAAGTTGATTTATATTGGTCAAATAGAACCGAATTAGACCTGAATTAGACCCGAAATTTTTCAAGCGCACGCGCGCGAAAAATGTGTGTACGTGGGCCTCACGTGAAACTCCCGCGGGGAGGCCCCGCGATTCTGCGTTACGCCACTGACAGAAGACACTGAAATGGCAACAAAAGTAATCAAAAACGTCAACAAAAGAACAAGATTTTTGTACAGGATCTCTCCTCTGGTCAGTAGGAATACATTGAGGACTCTTAACAGGAGCACTCATCCAATGTCACTTCGACTATATGCATGCACCCCATGGTACCACGGCACCACTAAGGCCTTAAAAACAAGGCTCCAGACATCCCAGAACAAACTGGTCAGGATACTCCTTGGCCTCATACCTACAACTCATCTAACCCCATGTCATTTCACTAGGCTGGGGTGGCTCACCGGCTTCGAATGCTATCAATGCATTGAATGGGAGATTATCACGTTTTATCAGACCTTTGAATGGGCGAGTAGGCGACGAGTAGGCGATATACTGACCTACCCCGCGATTTGTCAGACCATTCATGGGGCGTAATCAGGAGCTACTGACCTACTTGGAGGCGGAGCAGTCCCCACAACAATATTTACGATTCTGTGCCTATCGGTACATAACTCGAACGGCGCTGAGTAGGCTCAGGCGAACGTCACACCGTTCAGGACGGCAACTCGGTCGCCTTAGCTCCCTCGGTGGTCCTTCACGGGGTGACAGTTCGCCTGTGACTGCGTGCCTCCGTCATGGTCCGAAACCAAAACCAAAACCGAAACGGAACTATTTAAGTCATCTCCGTTGGTAGGTCAGTATGTCTTGATAACACCCAATGAATGGTCTGATAAATCGCGGGTGGGTCAGTATGTCGCCTATTTCGCCCATTCAAAGGTCTAATAAGAGGTGATAATGTCCCATTCAATGCATTGATAGCATCCGAATCAGGTGGGATGGCTCAGGGTAGAGGACAGAGTACAGCAACTTGCATTGGGCCTGGTCTGCAAGATACACTACACCACAGAGACACCCATGTATACCTGTCACACTACTTCAAAAACCTCAATGCCGTCCACAATCACAACACCAGAGGGAGCTCCACTGGTCACGTTCAACCCAGATTTGGCTTTAACAAGGGATTCAGTTCGTTCTACTGCTATGCCACACACATGTGGAATGGCCATATACCAACAGTGATAAAAACATGCAAATCCTTACTCTCCTTCAAAACCGCTCTAAAAGAGCACTTACGGTGGCTGCAATTTGGAACTGTTTACTGTACATTTCAGGTTTTCAAGTGTATACAAATATTTTGAAAATAGCAGATCTACAAGCTCACAAAGCGTCGCGATGCGACGCTTTGTGAGCTTGTTGATTGGATATTTTCAAATGGCTGAATTGTATGTAGGGCTGAAGTGGTTAATGTATGTTCCGTAATAATACTCAAAATCTACAAAGTAACTAGTAACTAAAGTTTTCAAATAACTGTAGTGGAGTAAAAGTACAATATTTGCCTCTGAGATGTAGTGGAGCAGAAGTAAAAGTATTGGAAATTGGAAATACTCAAGTTAAGTACAAATACCTCAAAATTTTACTTAAGTACAGTACTTAAGTAAATGTACTTAGTTACTTTCCACCACTGTCTATGGGTATAAGTAACAGTGTCTCCGCCATATATGGCCAATTATAGCAGAGACAGCGCAATACTTTGCCAGCCTTTTGCCTCCTTATTCTAACAACCAGTCTGTGGTTATGTCCTATAGGCTGCCAAATGTAAAAGCAAATAGTCTGCACCTATAGCCCAGCTCTGAGTTGGTATGTAGGAGTGGTTGTTATTTAATGACCTTATGGTCATAAAGGCTTCCTCTAGGCTAGAGTAGGATATCTCTAATACAAACACTTATCTGGACACACACACGCACACACACGCGCACACACACACACACACACACACACACACACACACACACACGCACACACACACACACACACACACACACACACACACACACACACACACACACACACACACACACACACACACACACACACACACACACACACACACACACACACACACACACACACACACAAAGCAGAGACACAAATATTTCTAACAATTGGAGATACATATATCTGAAGATGACAGGTTCATAATGAAATTGTAAATGTGGTTGACAATGTGGAACCTGTGCCAAAGTAGCAATCACTCACAGTGATACAGTGATTCCACAGCTTCAGAACATTTCCTTTTTATGGCGGTTGATATTTCCTATTACAGTAGATAATGTCACAGTATGTAATGTAATGTTCTCAGTTATTATGTCTCCTCATTGGAACGAGAGATTAATTTGGAGAAGAGGCGTTCTGGAAAACGGCTGCGTATAAAACTGTCACATGTTAAAGAGGCCTCCTCCTTGAATAGCTGAAAGTAGCAAAATTAACCATTATATTCGCCCGACTGGCCGCATGTCTGAGTCCTGTGTGCCTACAGCACGTGACCACGGTGAGATATTTACTCTCAGAGCGGTGCAGTTGAGTGTTCAGAAAGAGGATGATGAACACTCAATGTACTGTATTTTCTCATTAACGTCCAGTATAGTTGAAGTCAAGTTTGCATCCAGCATCATGTTCTGTGATAAATTGCCATGGACATCAATTTCTACATTGGAGCGAGACTGCACCCTGGACAACGCTCCACACGTTCCCAGGGGCGGCCTTTCCTATGTTTCACCCGTTTCAATTGAAACGGGCCCCGAACCTCAGGGGGCCCCCGATTTTTTTTTTTTTTTCTAAATAAAATGTTAGATTTTTTTTCAAATATTATTATATATATTTTTTCAAATATCATTATTATTATTTTATAAAATAAACTGTTTTTATATTATATTATTTATTATAATATATTATTATTATATATAATAATATATAATAATATATATATATATAATTATTATATATTATATATATATTTTATATTATATATATTATTTATTATATATTATTTTATATAATATATTAAAAAAAAAAAAAAAGTTTTTAAAAAAGAATTTTTTTCTGGGGCTGGGGGGGTTGCATAGGGGGCCACATATTAGCTCTTGAAACGGGCCCCCAGATCACTAAGGCCGCCCCTGCACGTTCCCATACTCGTCTCCCTTCTGGCTCCCAAACTGTGGAATTAACTCACCGTTGCGGTTAGAACTGCAGACTCACTCCAGATCTTCCGCCATAATCTGAAGACACACCTCTTCAGACTCCACCTCAGCCCGTAGCACTGGCCTATAGCCTCGACCACCATGCAGGGCCTACGAAAAGGTTAAAATGTGATTTAGATAGCATGTTATGTAGCCCCTTTCGGGACCCTGTTTACCTTTTTTTATATTTGGGAAGGCGGTATCCAGGGTCCCTTGTCACTCAAAACACTCTCTCTCGTACTGGCGGCTACCACTGTCTGGTCTCGGGCTAATAGCTCGTCGCTTAGAAGTTGCAGAGATATCTCAAAGGTACCAACAAGAGCAATACTAACGCGCCAGAAAGCTGCACTAACTGACAAGCTGCGCGTCCTACCATAACTCTATGGTCCTACGTTACTGCCTCTGATTGGCGAGCTCCTACATGCTTGCATGACAATCACAACGCGGGGAGGCGGGACATGGGCAGTGGAGCAGAGTGTGAGAGAGGAGCTTAAGTTTTACTAAATTATTAAAAATGTTAAACGGCATCGCCGATCCGTGCGGATTAATGCAGCTTTCTGGCGCGTTAGTATTGCTCTTGTTGGTACCTTTGAGAAATCTGTGCAACTTCTAAGCGACGAGCTATTAGCCCGAGACCAGAGTGTGGTAGCCGCCAGTACGAGAGAGAGTGTTTTGAGCGACAAGGGACCCTGGATACCGCCTTCCCAAATATAAAAAAGGTAAACAGGGTCCCGAAAGGGGCTACATGTTATGTAGACAGATGCCAGGTCATTTGTTGACTTGGCATCCTATAGTGTGTATAGTTTCAATATACAGATTATAGATGTGTTTGTTATACTGTTTAGACTGGTGATAGGTTCTTGGTTTACCAAATCACTATTTCTATGCATTTAATGTGTTACCTCTTGTTTACTTTGCTTACTGTAAGTCGCTCAGGATTAAGAGCGTCTGCTAAATGCCTCAATTGTAAGTTGCTTTGTTTGGTTTCAGTGGTACAACGTACTTTGTTTTTGTATGGATTTGGTGTTTGTGGGTTTGTATACAGATTTTAGGAAAATGTTCCATTCCTTACCAACTGTGTGTCTATGTGGGCGCATGCGAGCGTGTATGTGTGTGTGTGCATGCGTGTGTGTGTGCGTGTGCGTGTGCGTGTGCGTGTGCGCGTGCTTTAAGTGCTTATGTGTGCGGTAGGCCTATGTGTGTCTGGGCATGTTTTACAGTTCAACTTTACTTGCAATTAAGAAGCTATTTCCTGTACTCTCTATTGTTTACTGACGGCACTTACAGTACCATCACACATCACTGCCTCCAGAGCAGACAGTCCTGTTATAATACACCAGTTAATTACAGCTCAATCCTCATTACTTGAATTTGTTATGCTTGCCTGTAAAGCTCTTCAGCCACTCATCGACAGTGTTGCCATGTCTGCTTATTATAAGCGACTTTAGGCTTGTTTTTGTCCTGTCATGACCTGAAAAACGAATATTCATTATTCCACGGACCCCCCATCTGAAAATGTTTTGTGTCAGGGACCCCCTCCCAATACCAAATTTGCGTTAACATTTTTCAAAAATATTCAAAACTTTTCACATTTCTTTGAAAATAGCAGATCTACAAGCTTGTGAGCTTATAGATGGGCTATTTTCAAATAGCCGATGCATATAGGTTTAAACTTTAAAGCGCTCATGTGGCCTATAGTAATAGTCGCTTATTTAGGGCTCGTCTTCATAGACCTGGTTGCTTATTTCTCTCGCAGGATCTGGCAACGGTGCTCCTGCGTAGCCCTCAGAGGAACATTACTGGGATGCTGTGGTTAACGAGGCAAAGCATCCTGATCTAAGCTGCTCCTTTTTGGGGTCAGAGATGAATGCTAACAATTGTTTCAGATTAGCTTAATATAGATTCAAAGGAAGAGAAGAAAAAAAACATTCACTGGCATTCAAGGCAAATTGGTATGAAGCCACAGGCCTTAACCACTGAGAATGAGAGATTGGTTGGTCCTTCTTGGACATACTAGATCTGCTTGTTTCAGAGGCTTCACTATGTCACTTGTCTAAAGCAGTGGTTCTCAAACTTTTTCATGTCAAGGACCCCCAAAATGATATGTATTTGGCCGTGGACCCCCATCTCAAAATATTTTTTTTCCCCAGAGGACCCCCAGAAGGAAAGATTTGAGTTACAAATGTTCGCTTTAAAACTATATATATTCAAAGATTTGGACACAGTTTCAAGATTTTTCAAAAATAGCAGATCTACAAGCTCATAGCGCGGCACTCGGTGCCGCCCTATGAGCTTGTAGATCTGCTATTTTTGAATAGCCAAAGTATAAAAGGTTAAAGTATTACAATTATTGTGATGCTATATTAACACATTTTGCTGGGGTTGAGAACCAATGCTATATGTCACTTGTCTAAAGACATGTTCTCCAAGTGCTTCCCATTTCTGGGTCATGTTTTTTGATGGTTGAAGTGTGAAAGTATAGCACACTACACTATTAATTGGTATTTTAAAAAAAAGCGACAGTCTTCTATTCTGCATGGCAACCACATGAATTGCTCATTTGAAGGAAGTGTGTTTGATGAACAAGAGTGGAGAAAGACAGAGGCATGAGAGCAAGAGACAGAGAGGCAGAGTGCATTACAACATTAGACTGTGAAAAATAAGGAGATTTTCTGGTGGGGCGGGTCTGACTTAATACTCACTTGGTATTCACTGACTTAGTATTCACTTATTCACTGACTTAGTATTCACTTATTCACTGACTTAGTATTCACTTATTCACTGACTTAGTATTCACTTATTCACTGACTTAGTATTCACTTATTCACTGACTTAGTATTCACTTATTCACTGACTTAGTATTCACTTATTCACTGACTTAGTATTCACTTATTCACTGACTTAGTATTCACTTAGCATTCACTTACTTAGTATTCACTTAGTATTCACTTACTTAGTATTCGAGCACTGTTTGTTCACTGTCTTGTTGTGTATAGCATGGAATGTGTGTATCGCCTGCATCCTGGCCAGTGCATAGGCTACTTGTCAAAGAGACTTATTTGTCTCAATTTATTTTTTATACGGGACTTAGTATTCACATAGTATTCATTGACTAAGTATTAACATTATAGCCCTGCATGGCTGCATATCAGTGGGGTGTGTATCACCCATGGGCATGCACACTTTGACTATATGGAGAAAATAGAGTCTGGGTTGAGTTGGCCAAAGATTTATGATATTTTTCAGGATAAATGTACAATTCAGAAGCAGAGCAGCAGAAACTAAGGGTAAAAATTGCAGGATCCTCCTGCTAAATTCAGGAGTGTTGGCATGTGTGGCAGAGTGTTAAGCCTGATTTATACTTCGTGGTACGAGGGTACTTTAGGCTACACAGAGTAGACATGAGAGATGTCTTCTATTAAAGAACCTCAGTGTCAGACAGTCTGTGGTTGCATTTTGGGGGAAATGAAATAAAGATTGAAGGGGTTCATTCTACCCCTCTCTCTCTCTCTCTCTCTCTCTCTCTCTCTCTCTCTCTCTCTCTCTCTTGCCTGTTGCATTCTTTGCATAATAATAGTAATACCCACACTGTTGACAAGGAGGAGGAAGAGGGAGGGAGCAGCAGGGGAGAGGGGGGACAGTAAAGTAACTAAATACATTTACTCAGCCACTGTAAGTAGTACACTTTTGTGGAGTATTTCCTCCTCTCAATACTTTATAGGCTACTGTAGTACATCTCAGAGGCAAATATTGTACTTTTACTCCACTATAATTATTTGAAAACTATAAAGTTACTAGTTACTTTATAGATTTGGATTATTGTGAGATTGTAGATCTGCTATTTAAAAAATGTAAACTTGTGAAAAGGGACATTATGTGTAATGAGCACTTTTTACTTTTGGTATGTTAAGTATATTTCAATGTGAATTATTTTGTGTACTTTTACTCGAGTACATTTTTGAATGCCAGACTTTTATTTGTAACAGAGTATTTCTACATTGTGGGTGTTGGTACTTTTACTTATACAAAGTTTGAGTACTTCTTCCACCACTGGTGTTGACAAGGAGGAGGAAGAGGGAGGAGGAAGCAGGGGAGAAAGAGGAGGGAGGAAGAGGGAGGAAGAGGAGGGGAGAGGAGGGAGGAAGAGGAGGGAGCAGCATGGCCCTAAAACATGTCTGTCATATAATGACAGTCATGGCGGAACTTCAACCTGGATTTGACATTTCTCCGTTCCTGGGTGTTTGCACTTTCTTTCTTTACAACCCGTACATCTACATAAACGTTCAGATTTCAAATATAAAGTGTTGACCCCACGGTCATGAATGTAACAAGTTGAAACGGGTGGGTCTAAGTACCCGTATCTTCTGTATTGTTCAATACAAATCATTTTAATCTGATCGGCGGTCATTTTCCTCATAGAGTTATAATGTATCAGAGTGCAATACACCTCACAACCGATAGGGTCGCGTAGTTGAAAGCAAATGGAGAAAATTCGAAGAAAATGGCCACCAATCAGATTAAAATGCCTTTTATTGAACAATACTGAAGACACGGGTACTTAGACTCACCTGTTTCAACTTGTAACATCCATGGCCACGAGGTCAGCAATTCATATTTGAAATGTGAACGTTTATGTAGATGTACGGGTTGTAAATAGAGAAAGTGCAAACACCGAGGTTGAAGTTCCGCTATGACTGTCATCATGATTGGTATGTCGTCTTTCATACCATGACAGTGTCATGTCATGGTATGAAAGACAGTCATGTTTCAGGGCTAGGGAGGGACAGTGTAAAGTAACTTAGTACATTTACTCAAGTACTGTGCTTAATTACAATTTGTAGGTATTTTTTGACTTTACTGGAGTATCTCCAATTTGAAAAACTTTTACTTCTACTCCACTACATCTCAGAGGCAAATATTGTACTTTTACTCCACTACAATTATTTGAAAACTTTAGTTACTTTGCAGATATAAATTATTATATCATAAAACATACATTAACCACTTCAGCCTTATTTTATACCTAGGCTATTTTCAAACATTTTAGTAGGCCTACTTTTACTTTTGGTACTTTAAGTATATTTTGATGCCAGTAATTTTGTACTTTCACTCAATTAACATTTTCAACACAGACCTTTAACTTGTACAGGGTATTTTTTATATTGTGGACGGTATTGCTACTTTTACTTAAGTAAAAATATCTGAGTACTTTCTTCCACCACTAGGGGAGGGAGGGAACAGCAGGAGGAGAGAGAGAGCTCGGGGAGGAGACCGTGTCTTCAGACTGAATGCTTCATGTCAGAGAGAAGAACTGATCAGGACTTCATGGGACAACAACTGGAGGAATGTTAGATCAGGACAGGACTACAGTAGGACATTGACCAGGACAATACAGAGACAGGGCAGCCTAACGGATCTAACGACGACTAACGGTTTTCCCTCTGTCTCCTATAATAACTTCAAAGAGCAAACAACAGCAGAAACAGTTGTAGTCGTATAGGTCTATATTTATGGAGTCAAAGCTTTTTCTTTTCCCTTCCAAAGGATAAGAAAGATTTTAAAAAGGAGAAAAGCAAAAGAAACGGCAACAATCTTTGTGTGGTTTCGGACAGTAACGTGGTATTCCTGCGTGTCTGTGAGTAAAGAATGTAGAGTATTTTCTTAACGTAGCTCTGTCACTATGCCACGTTCATGATGACATTCCTGTCTCTCTGATGATGATGTGATCTAATGGGCTGAACGAAGACAAACATCCTCCCACTGAGACTCTGATACATTGTTGCTAAACTAAACGGACACAAAGTTGCGATCCTTTCATTTGTTGCAACAATCGGAGCGACTTGGTGTTCGACTTTGAAGTGTTCCAGCCAGCGTTGCCAGGTATACGCTCATTATAAGCGACTTCTGGGGACCTTGTTTTTCTGTAAAGTTGCTTGTAAATATTGGTGGTTGTGGGTTTTTTGGGCTTGTTTCTAACAGTGGTGGAAAAAGTACTCAAATTCTTTACTTAAGTAAAAGTACTAATACTGCAATATAGAAATACTAGCTGTTACAAGTAAAAGTCCAGAATTAAAAATTGACTTAAAAGTATACAAGTATTGGCATCAACATGTACTTAAAGTACCAAAAGTAAAAGTACTAAAATGTTTGAAAATAGCAGATCTACAAGCACACAACATGGTGAGCTAGATCGGCTCTTTTTAAATAGCCTATCTATAAAATAGTGACTAAAGTTTTCAAACAATTGTAGTGGAGTAAAAGTACAATATTTGCCTCTGAGATGTAGTGGGGTAGAAGTAAAAGTACTGAAAAGTAGAAATACTCCAGTAAAGTAAAAATACCTCAAAATTGTATTTAAGTTCAGTACTTGAGTAAATGTACGTAGTTACTTTACACCACTTGTTTCTAAAGTGTAGTTGTTTATTTGGTCTTGTTTCTAAAGTGTAGTTGTTTATTTGGTCATGTTTCTATTAAAATAATTGTAGTGGAGTAAAAGTACAATATTTGTTACTTTACACTGTGTGTGTGTGTGTGTGTGTGTGTGTGTGTGTGTGTGTGTGTGTGTGTGTGTGTGTGTGTGCTTGTTTTCCTAGACCACCTGGTTGCTTGTTCCTCTCACAACATCTGGCAACAACACTGGTGTCCAAGCAGCCCAGCAGAGCAGAGTGTCCACTAGTGGTCCAGAATGTCCAGGATGCTGGACTAACGGGGCTCCTCCTGGTGGTTCCCAGAGGAATTACATCACTTCATGGCATCGGCCGTGTTCCCCGGGACGTCAGTGGTCAACATGTTCGTGGTGGACTGCTGGGTGAACGGGGTCCGCAGGCTGATCATCAGCCAGAGAGAGAGAGGAGGAGGAGGAGGAGGAGGAGGAGAGGAAGAGGAGTTCTACGAGATCCGGACCCAGTGGTCGGACAGGAACATCGTGTATCTGCACCGGAGCTCCAAGGATCTGGGGAGGCTGTTTAAGAGACTGATGGAGTCCTTCCCCGAGGACAGGAGAGAGCTGTCCAAGAGTCCTCTCATAGAAGGTTGGTATAATATAGAACATACATGGGCAACTGGCGGCCCGGGGGCCACATGCGGCCCCCACCTTCACTTAAAGTTGTACAATGCAGAATCACAAATAACGATTTTTAGCAACCTCTGCTGGTCACTACCGTCACTGCATACAATTTCCCTAGTCCTCGATTACCCAGAATTCCATTCGTTTTCACCGGAAGCCGGAAGCGTTTCAAAAAGCGATCTTTTAATTGTTTTATACTATCTACGGATCGTTTCTCTTAGCCAGTGGAGCATTAGTTACCATGAGCTGTGCTTTCTTTTTCTGTTCTTTTTCGATCTTCCAATCCTACATTATCTTAAAATCAGCGTGAGGTTCCTTTTTGTTAATAGCGCGGTAGTTCCTGGCCAAACAGGAAACCGTTGCGGTAGTTCCTGAGGACGTCGGCCACGACGTCATGACGTTGGCCAGGAACGTCATTTTCCCGGGAAAGTCCCCCCCGTCCACGTTCAATAGAAAATATATAAATAAAAGGCTTCCGGGGGTGAAATTCACGGAGTGGGTGTTGTGAAACTTTTGCCACTCGCAAAAGATATACAATTTAACTTTAGTTTTGTTGAAAACGTTACCTAGTATTACTTTAATGCATCCTGCAGGTTAATATCAGAATAGTGATATATTATTGATTTCAGCTGTTACAATTCCAAACATGCAAACATGACCCGCTTTAATTACTTCAGTCTATATTATAGTAGCTTAATGACTAGTATTAACATTCTGTTGTCTTTTTTATGTCCAATGTATTTGTATTTAAGTTCATAAAGTTAACAAAAGTATAACTAAATGCATTTGAAATTAAATAAAAATGTAACTTTTCAGGATTCCAAAAAAATAATCGGAATTGGAAAAATCTTGATTCCAATTCAAAAATAGCAGATCTACAAGCTCAAAACGCGTCGCACTGCGACGCGTTTTGAGCTTGTAGATCGGCTATTTTTGCTACTTTTGTGTGACATATAATGGCGAAAAAAGTTTAAATACGGAGATAAGAGGTGTTTGCCTGACAGTATATGCAATGTGTTCCTCTGGAGTGAGTGTGGAAATATAGTGGCCCTCTATATCATCAAAGTTGCATCACCCCTGATATAGTATATAGACCAGTGGTTCTCAAACTTTTACATTTCAAGGTCTCCTCTTAACTTTTGTCAGTGTACAAATGGAACCAAATGGACCCATTAGGGTCCATTTGGTTCCATTTGTACACTGACAAGAGTTACAGACCTGTAAGGGTCAATTTAAACCTCCCTAAAGGACCCCCAAGAGACCCTGGACCCCCACTTTGAGAACCAGGGACATAGAGTAGACTTTAAGCATATAGTGTGTTGTTTGACAGTAGGTGATAAATAACAGATCGGGTGATGGCAAAACAACCCGCCTAATAATAACTATAGGCTACTCTAAAACGGCCAGGGACCCCCCTAGCTGACAGAGAGATGAAGCAGGGACCCCCACCCCCCACTACATATTGTATAAAAGTTGCAGATTAAACTTTTTTCATAGACAGCCTTATAGACTTGTTTGACAGAAACTATCAATGTGTAGCATTGTGTTGGATTCATGTTAATTAGGGATGGGTATTGGCAACAATCTCACGATACGATACGTATCACGATACTTGGGTCACGATACGATTATATTGCGATACGCATCACGATACTTGGGTCGTATCACGATATTGTGATATATTGCGATATATTGCGATATATTGCGATATATTGCGATATATACATATATCACAACTACATATTGTTTATATATATACACTACATATTGAGTAGCTGCAGATCTGTGATAGGTTCTTTGAATGTTTTTCATAAAGCCTGTATCTGAAAAAGCAAAAAAAAATAAATAAAAAAAATCTTTTTTTTTTATCGCGATACAGTATACAGTATCGCGATACAGTATACAGTATCGCGATACAGTATACAGTATCGCGATACAGTATACAGTATCGCGATACAGTATACAGTATCGCGATACAGTATACAGTATCGCGATACAGTATCGCAAAATAAAATATCGCGATATATCGTGATATCGATAATATTGCCCATCCCTAATGTTAATGTGTATTTTCAGACAGTTTAACCACTTAAACCCTCAATAATTGGAAAACGTGTACTTGGTCTGCTCTTTTGGTCCCTCTACACCAAACCACTTGGCAGAAAACAGCAGATCTACAAGCTCACAACGCCTCGCAGCGCGAGGCGTTGTGAGCTTGTAGATCTGCTGTTTTCGGCTAAAGTTCTCCTCAGAACAGAGATGCTAGGGTTCAAGTGGTTAATGTAAAAAATAAATATCCTATCACATTAAGATTTGGGCGGCCCCCCTGTAGTAACTCTGTGGAGTTACTACTCGTTGCGCGCTTGTAGATCTGCTATTTTTGAAAAATCGTGAAAATGTGTGCAAATCTTTGAATATAATATTGTTTTAAAGCGAACATTTTTAACAAATCGTTGCTTCTGGCGGGTCCCTGGAACAGAACATTTTGAGATGGGGTCGGCGGCCAAATACATATCATTTTGGGGGTCCTTGATATGAAAAAAGTTTGAGCACCATTGATATAGAAACAGAATACTGTTGCGATTTAGAAGACATTCGTAGAGATCGGCTTCAGGTCTTAATGGGTTAATTATTAACAAAGTCCAGTTTTAGGGTGTCATGTCACAATACGCTGTGACATGGCTGCACTTTGAACCACAAACAAACAAAGAGTTCAGACTAATGAGGGTTGTTTATTCTACCAATATTTGCTGTGGACCTATTAGATAGATATGTAAAGAAAATAAGTTTCATTTAGCCTAAAACATAGGTCTAATAGTAAAGTTTTTTTGGTTAAGCTTAAACAAATTGTAGCCTATAGGTTTATTAGCAGTCAGAAACATTTCAACCAATTCAATCCGTGAACGCATCTGTGTCATTTTAGATGTCTTTGGCTGTGTAGATCTGCTATTCTTGAAAGAAATTGTGAAAATGTGTGCAAATCTTTGAATATATATACATTTTTAACTTTATCTAACTTTTGAGATGAGGGGGGTGATAAATACATATAATTCTGGGGGTTCTTGACATAAAAAGAAGTTTGAGAACCACTGATATTATAGCAACGTATACGTTTAAAAAAATATTATGTTAGGATTTAGAAGACATTTATTTGTAGAATCCCCTGAAGCAAAGATTTGAGTTACAAATGTTCACTTTAAAAAACATATATATTCAAAGACTTGCACACTCTTTCAAAAATGGCAGATCTACAAGCTCGTAGCGCGGCACAGAGATGCTATTCTGAAATAGGAGTTGTTTTGCTCCAAAGTTCTATGCAGTCTATAATAGTTCCAAAGGGGTTTGGTTTGGTAAAAGCAGTGCTTGCTTTTCATTGGGCTAAAGTTCGTGCCAAATGTAGCCCATAACCATAGCCTTGAATCTGGGCCTCTGTCACTATATGGTGTAAAGTAACTGTCTATACTTTTACTTCTACTCCACTACATCTCAGAGGAAACTATTGTACTTTTACTGCACTACAATTATTTGAAAACCTTAGTCACTTTGCAGATATAAATGATTACATTATAAAACATACATGAACCACTTTAGCCCTATTTCATACCATAGGCTATTTGAAAATAGCAGATCTACAAGCTCACAACGCGTCGCACCGTTGTGAGCTTGTAGATCTGCTATTTTCAAACATTTTAGTACATTTACTTTTAAGTACATTTTGATACCAATACTTTTGTACTTTTACTCAAGTAAATTTTTAATTCCGGACTTTTACTTGTAACGGAATACTTCTACATTGCTAGTATCGATACCTTTACCTAAGTAAAACATTCGAGTACTTTTTCCACCACTGCTTGAATCTGGGGGCCCCTGTCACTGTGGTGTGGTGGTGGTAGCCCCCCAGGCCCCACACGGGGGTTTGGCAGAATGTTCAGTATGTGTCTGCTGGGTCTATTATCTCCCACCACTGTCTCCCTGGCACTTCTCTTTTTGTCTGTGCCAACGTCTGCCAACATGAGCCTATAAGTATATTTTGGAAGCATGCCTTCGGTGGCTTCACTTCCTTCCTCCCCCCTAACACTGAAATAGCTGAGAAGTCGTCAACAGACTACAGTTACTTTGGCTGCTCCATATGAACCTCTGCTAAAATGTGCTGTTTGTCTACATTATGGGCAGTGTTGCCAGGTTTTGCGAGATAATTAAGCAAACCAGGTCTATGCAAACGCGAGCCCCCAAAAGAAGCGACAAACACATGAGCACTTTAAAACCTATGTACGATCGGCTATTTGAAAATAGCAGATCTACAAGCTCACAGTGCGTCGCGATGCGACGCGTTGTGGAGCTTGTGGATCGGCTATTTTCAAAAAAGATTTGTGGAAAAAAGGGATTTTTTTTTATATTTTTGAAACATTTTTAGAACATAAATCTGTTACGGATGGAGATACAGGGACAATGATATATTAATTAGGGGGTCGTTGACATAAAAATGTTTGAGAACCACTGGTTTAAACAACATTTAGAAAACAAGCCCAAAATAAGCAACTCGCAAACTACCAATATTTACAACTTATGCAACTTTACAGAAAAACAAGCCCAAAGTCGCTTATAATAAAGCGGACATGGCAACACTGATTATGGGAAGAGATTTGTCGGGCTGACTCATGACTGACTGACTGTCAGTTTGCACTTCTTGTTTTTTGGATCTCTTTTAATACACCCTTCTCTCTCAAACTGAAAGATGAATTGCGGAACCTGCGAGAACAGTGTTGATGTGTAGATGTGTTCTGGGCACTACTACTTCAGCAGTGCCTCTGATATATAGCTTCTTTGACATCTCCAGAGATGGATTGCTGCTGCTAGCCACACATGAATCCCCCCCCGTCCTGTCCTGTTCTGTTGAGCCTTTTTCTAATTCCCACCTCAGCTCCATATTTCATTTACATCCTCCCTATAACTGCTGCTTGGGACAGGACGTCCTGCTAGTAGAGCGAAGTAGCTTTGTGGCCTTCGTCACCTCGCCTCAACCAACGCTCCAGCAGTGGTGGAAAGTAACTAAGTACATTTACTCAAGTACTGTACTTAAGTACACTTTTGAGGATTTTTTTTTTACTTCACTGGAGTATTTCCCATTTTCAATACTTTTACTTCTACTCCACTACATCTCAGAGGCAAACATTATACTTTTTACTCCACTACAATTATATGAAAACTTTAGTTACTACTTTGCAGATTTTGATCATTATCACAAAACATACATTAACCACTTCAGCCCTATATATCCATTTCGGCCATTTGAACATAGCCGATCTACAAGCTCACAATGCGTCGCATCGCGACCCATTGTGAGCTTTTAGATCTGCTATTTTCAAAATATTTGTATGCATTATGAACTTGTGAAATGGGACATTCTGCGCGATGAGTACTTTTACTTTTGGTACTTTAAGTACATTTTGATACCAATACTTTTGTACTTTTACTCAAGTACATTTTTAATACCTTACAGAGTATTTCTACACTGCAGTATTGATACTTTTTTACTTAAGTAAAACATTTGAATACTCTTTTCCGTCACTGCCTGCTAGTATAGAGAAGTAGCTTTGTGGCCTTTGTCACCTCGCCTCAAAACCAACGCTCCAGTCTCTCTGCATGGCTCCTGGCCTCTGGTTCATGTTTTCCTGTTTCTGTGCCGTTGCCCCGGGCAACCAGGGAGGCGTGGAAGAACTTTCAGACTGATGTCATGATGATGAGAGGGAGAGAGGGAGATAAACAGGGCTGAGGAGAGGAGAGGAGGAGGGAGAGGGTGATAAACAGGGCTGGGAGAGGAGAGGAGGAGGGAGAGGGAGATAAACAGGGCTGGGAGAGGAGAGGAGAGGGAGGAGAGGAGAGGAGAGGAGAGGAGAGGAGTGGACAGAGCCTATATTTAGACGCTGTAGGTTCTCTCTGTGCGTGAAGAGTTTTTCAAACTCCTCATAACCATGCGTGTGCACACATAGACATCAAAGGGGGCTTGAGCCCCTGCCCTTTTAACCGTCTGTAAAAAGTGCCCTCTCCAGACCATGAAGGCAGTTTTGTACTATGGTGAAAAACATTTAAATGCCCCCTTTCCATGCCATACCTGAAGGCAGCATTCAAGAGAATTGCCTTTTCCAAACTCTCCTGACTTTGAATGCAGCATTTTATGTTGAAAGAATTGCCCTCTCTGTGTAGAAATCCATGCCGTACGCCACATCTCCAGTATTGGCTTGATTATGCTTATGTTCAGTGTGGTATCACGCACCGAAAATAGCCGATCTCCAAGCTCACAACGCGTCGCACTGCGACGCGTTGTGAGCTTGTAGATCGGCTATTTTCGATATTTTCACCAAAAGTGCCCCTTTTAGAATTTCAGAATTTCAGCCCCTGCCTCTCTAACATACTCTGCTCGTCCCTGCTCATAACAGTAGGCTACGTCTACACATGACCCCAGAGTCAGTAGCTGCATGGCCTATTATAGAATGTCCAACCAACAACAGATATCCCAGGTTCAATACATGCTGTTAGTGTTGAAAGTTTGTGAAACGAGTCTGTAAAACTAAACCAACTGATCACTCTTTGTCAATTTTTCGGGAAACGGATGGACAGTCATAGACAGGCAGTGATTGCACAGGGGCCTGTTGCAATTATTACATAATCGCCTAATTGCAATTATTTGAGAGTTTCAAAAATAGTGGAAATAGCAGGTATACATGCAAGCTCAAAACGTGTGCGTTTTGAGCTTGAAGATCGGCTATATCCACTATTCATTCAATTATTTGAGCAACAATTAATGGTCAAGTAAAGTTTCATAATTGTAACTATTGCACAGATTGTGTTTGTTCAGCTCATGATTTAGGCAACACAGGCATATAAACTCGGACAAGAAAGGTCTCAACAAGTTAATTTAGGCATCAGAATTGTTACAGAATTCTTGTTACAGACACACAGTGAATAGCAGGACAAGCAGATGTGTGTAATGACTTTAGCCTGGACCTGGTGTGTTGATGGAACAAGCGAGAGTTTTTTGGCTATTCTAGAATTATTTTGGCTATTTCTTTGGCTATTCAAAAATAGCAGATCTACAAGCTCATAGCGCGGCACTGAGCTTGTAGATCTGCTACTTTTGAAAAATCTTGAACATTTTTGCAAATCTTTGGTTTGAATATATGTATTTTTGTAACATTTGTAACTCAAATCTTTGCTTCTGGGGGGATTCTACAAATGTCTTCTAAATCCTAACAGTTCTTTTGAAAAAAAAATGATGTTGCTATAATATCAGTGGTTCTCAAACCTTTTTCATATCAAGGACCCCCAAAATTATATGTATTTGTCCGCCGACCCCCATCTCAACATATATTGTTACAGGGACCCCCCCCCCCCCCCCCAGAAGCAAAGATCGGAGTTACAAATGTTCACTTTAAATATATACATACAGTATATCAAAATATTTGAACAAATGTTCAGGATAAAAATAAATAAAAAATAGCAGATCTACAAGCTTGTGAGCTTGTATGTCTACTATTTTTTTAATTGCCAAAGAAATCTTAAAATGACACAGATGTGTTCCCGGTCTTAATGGGTTAATAACTTTAGCCTGGACCTGGTGTGTTGATCATGGAACAAGTGAGAGTTTTTAGCAGTTAGATGATTATCATGGTGTCATGGTGTCATGGTGTCATGCAGCTGACTGGCTCTTATCTGATGTGGTGCAGGAGGTAGAGGCTGCTTGTGAAACCGCTGTTTGTTTGGTCTGATGACTGTTGAGATAGCGTGGTTGAGGATCAGTGTACTTGAGTACAGGTACTGCAATTAAGTACCTGTACTCAAGTACTGTACTTAAGTACAATTTTGAGATATTTCTACTTTACTGGAGTATTTCCAATTTTCTGTACTTTTACTTCTACTCCACTACATCTCAGAGGCAAATATTGTACTTTTACTCCACTACAATTATTTGAAGACTTTAGTTACTAGTTACTTTGTAGATATAAGTATTATATTATAAAACATACATTAACCACTTTAGCCCTATTTTATACCCAGGCTATTTGAAAATAGCCGATCTACAAGCTCACAACGCGTCGCAATGCGACGCGTTGTGAGCATGTAGATCTGCTATTTTCAAACATTTGAGTAGTTTTACTTTTGGTAAGTATATTTTGATGCCAATACTTTTGTACTTTTATTCCTGTAACAATTTGAACACAGGCCTTTTACTTGTAACAGAGTATTTTTTTATATTGTGGTATTGGTACTTTTACTTAAGTAAAACATCTGAGTACATCTTCCACCACTGTTGAGGATGACATGGCATAGCGTCTCCGGTGCCCTAGAACATTTTATCTTCTTCTTTAGCTTATCTCTGATGTTATCTGTCTGGTCTGTTGTTGTTAAAATGTCATGATAGCTGATGGTTATGTCCTCGCTCCACCTTTATGTAAAGAACAGCATGAGCAACGCTCTCATACAACAAAGTATTAGTTACAGTTACTGCCATGTAGTTGATGTGTAATTGCTGTTTTGGTCGTAGCGTTTGGTCCATGTAGTTCATTGCTTCTCAAAGTGGGGGGGGGGGGGGGGGGCAAATCCTTGAATATATATATATAGATTTTTAAAGCGAACATTTTTTAACTCAAATCTGTGCTTCTGGGGGTCCCCGGAACAAAACATTTTCAGATGGGGGTCCGCAGCCAAATACATGGGGGTCCTTGACGTGAAAAAGGTTGAGAAGAACAACTGATGTACAGTAGTAAACGCAGGTATAGCTTAAAGGGATAGTTCACCCAAAACAAATCTTTTTTTCTATGTATCAGTCACCCCATGTGAACTTGAATTCATGGATATTTCTTTAGTTTTTGTCGCATTCCTAAGACAATAATTTGATGACCAGTGGACCGGTAGGAGACATAAAGAGTCTACTTTTGAAGCGGCAGTGACTCAGGGGTAGAGCGGCCGAATGGTGAACCGTGAGGTTCCCAGTTCGATCCCGGGCTCCCCCAGAGTTGGTGTAGAAGTGTCCTTGAGCAAGACACTGAACCCCTAATCGCTCCCGATGAGCAGGTTGGTGCCTTGCATGGTTTCCTCCTCCATCGGTGTGTGAATGTGTGTGTGAATGTGTGAATGTATAATGCACAATCTATGTAAAGCGCTTTGGATAAAAGCGCCATTTACCATTTACTTTGTGTCTCCTACCGGAACCGCTGCCTACTGGTCACATTGGGGGTGTTTTGGGTGGGCTAGCCCTTTAAAGGTATCATGACATTCATTTTCACTTTTTTTATTTTCAATGTTTTATTTGGGGTTTTATGACCTCAATTACACCCAAAAAACCTGAACTTAGAACATTCAGTGGATTTTCTGTGGTCTGGGGTTTTCTGAATAATTAGGCTGAAAAGTAATCTGAGCTTGGCCCTTCGACAGTGAGGTCACAGTCGATTAATCCCGCCCACTCTCCTCCTCGCCCCTCCCCTCCCCTATCCTTTCCTTTGAGAGGGGCGGAGCAGAGGCGATGATTGACAGGCAAAATCCCTCACCAGCGACACCCGCAGGCAAAGATTTCTTTTTTCATTGCAGTTGAAAAGGCTTTAGAAATGTGAGAGAAAAACACCTGCCATGGATCACTGGAATGGAATTTTCACTTAAAACTTTTTGTACACTTTTGAAGGACCAGGACAAAGACTTTGAATGTGGTGTAAAAGTGAATGTCATTAAACCTTTAACCCTTAACTTTATCTTGGACTGATTTGTCACAGTGAGAGGAATAGTATGCAGAATGCTAGGAAAGCATCAGGATTATTTGTCCAAATGATCAGAGCTGTGAATAATGTCACAGAGAAACATAACGTCAGCATGCTGGGCAGCTATACGACCAGGAAGCTCAGACAGACAGGAAATGGACACTGACAGGAAATTGGAGAAAATACACTTAAAACTAAAAGGAAGCCTAAAAGGAAACCAGACCGCTGCTTTTGTTTTCAACAACTAGCCCTGGCCTGTGGGGTTAGGGCGCGCTCCCACCAAGAGTTGGCTGGCCGCTGTTTGCAGAATCTGCCAATGCATTGTCAATGCAAATGCGTGGATTCACGCAAGAGCAGATTTTTCCGCTTGTCGCGCAGACCTTGCGTTTATCTGCTCTCCGCGACTAAGCATAAAACTGCTGGAGGCAGGCGCTGATTTTCTCCCTCTGTCCAATCGGGTGAGTCGAAGGCGGACCGTCCCAACATTCAGGAAGCAACATGGTGCTCAAGGCAGCAGGCGTTGGCTACGGGGAGAGTCCTGAAAGTGAGTGACAGGCGCGACACTCCCGTTTTTTAGAATCCGCTGGCTGCAAAAAACTGTGGCCGCGCACAACCTGCGTTTAACAGCGGCCAGCCAACTCTTGGTGGGAGCGCGCCCTTAGTATACTATCAGCCAGGTGATTATTAGTGATAATTAGTGGATCGTTGAGGATTTTAATCCCTCCCCAATTGGCCTTCTCCACACTCTAAGGTAGAAATTCCACCACACATCACTAACCACGTTTTGGGGAAGATAGTGGTCCCCTGATACTAATTCTATATGAATACATTTTATGTACTGTTTTTAATTTGTTTATGGCACATGGTTTCCTCTCTTCTTACTTTCATAAGCATTATAGCAGGCTGTGTGCCCATCTTTAAAAAACATACAGTATTATACAAATTCCAGATGTGGGAGACTCTTTATAAATACTCTTTCACTCGGTTAGCAGAGAGAGCTTGAAATGTGCCTTTTCTCACTGTCAAACCTGCTATAGGGTTGGCTCTACTAAACCAGTAAGTGATTGATTGGGATTCCACCAACTTTAAAGGTAGTGTGAGTGCTGTGTAGAGTGTTTGTTCAATGACAGCGGTCTCACCATCTCTCCAGCTCTTTAAAGGTTTCATGACGTTCAGTTTTACCACACATTAAAAGTCTTTGTCATGGTCCTTCAAACGTGTATAGAAAGTTTTAACCAAAAAATTCCACTCCATTGATCCATGGCAGGTGTTTTTCTCTCACATTTCTAAAGCCTTTTCAACTGCAATGAAAAAATAAATCCTTGCCTGCGGGTGTCGCTGGTGAGGGATTTTGCCTGTCAATCATCGCCTCTGCTCCGCCGCCCCCCCCCCCCCCCCCCCCCCCCCAAAGGAAAGGGTAGGGGAGGGGAGGGGCGAGGAGGAGAGTGGGCGGGATTAATCGGCTGTGACCTCACTGCCGAAGGGCCAAGCTTAGATTACTTTTCAGCCTAATTATTCAGAAAACCCCAGACCACAGAAAATCCACTGAATGTTCAAAGTTCAGATTTTTGGGGTGTAATTGAGGTCATAAAACCCCCCAAAAAACATTTAAAAAAAAAAAGTGAAAATGAATGTCATAGAACCTTTAAACCTGAAAATACACTTTCCGGTGGGTTGCCAATTTCAGTTTTTATCAGGAAAAAATAACCCATTTATCATCTTCAATTTTATAGTGTTCCAGTTCCAATTTTGTCTGTTCATTTCATCATCACTTCCAATTCTACTTTTTTATTGTTCATCCTGTATGGATTCTTTCTCCCGATTGGGTACAATTCCCGACCTGATGAAATGCATTTACTATTTGCTAAAGAGCTGGTGAGACAGGGAGACTCCTGTGTATATATAATACAATAATATATACAGTAGATATAGATTTTTTGTTTTCTCCAAGTTTCTTTCTGAGGTCCCATGGAGTCATTGGTTTGCAGCAGTGGTTCTCAACCTCTGGTCCGGGGACCACCAGTGGTCCTTCAGGGGGTTCCAGGTGGTCCCCAGCTAAATGATGGAGAGTTGGTAACCAAATGGACCCTTATAGATCTTTAACTCTTGACAGCGTAAAATGAAACCAAATGGACCCTTGCGGGTCCATTTGGTTTCATTTTACACTCTCAAGATTTAAATTATTGTTAAACATCTGCATTACTTAATTTACAAGAAGTCACACAATTAGAGAATGTAGAATAATTGTATTTTAATCAATGTTGGCCTGTTATCTCTCAGGCAAACATTGGTACCAACATCAATACAGCATGGAGAGTCTAAATCTCATCAAACGGTGGTTCCATGGCTTAAATGCCGAATAAATAATGGACCATTATGAAAAATGGTTGAAAACCACTGATTTACAGGGAAAAGAACTAGACTAGAGCGACTGCATCCGGGCTTGGTTTAGTCTGAAGAGAAGTAATGTCCTCATGTTTTGTATATACAGTAACTGCCTTGTATTGTGTGGTGTTGGTTTGCTGTTGCTCTAGGCTTTATCCTTAGTAGGAGGTCACTGAATCCATCACAAAACATTCAAGCACACTGAAAGCAGTGGTCTAAAGTAACTAAGTACTTTTTTTTTTTTTGGGCGGTGAAACCGCCCCTATAAGTGAGATTTGGAAAAATGTACAAATATCTTGGGCAGTGAAACCGCCCCTAAAAGTGAGGTTTGGAAATTTGTACAATTATCCTGCGCTGTGATTGGCCAATCACAATCTATTCAGGACTGTGATTGGCCAGTGTCACATGACACATGTGCATAGCCCTATATAAGCAACCATAACTTGAAAAAAAAACATAAATTTGTTTTTTTTCAAGTTATGGTTTCGTCCATCATAAAGAGTGTTTCAATAAATGTATTTATCTTTTGTACATGATTGATCGACTCCATTCAGTATTGTGATTAGCTAGCAAGACACCGCCCACTTCACACAGGGTGTGATTTTTTTACTTTACTTGAGCATTTTGAAATTTCAATACTTTTTACTTCTACTCCACTACATGGAGGCAAATATTGTACTTTTACTCCACTACAATTATTTGACAACTTTAGTTACTACTTTGTAGATATAAATTATTATATTATAAAACATGTCAAATATACAGTAACTGCCTTGTATTGTGTGGTGCTGTTTTGTTGTTGCTCTAGGCTCTGTATCCTCAGCAGGAGGTCGCTGAATCCATCACAACACATTCAAGCACACTGAAAGATCTACTCTTTCATTTAGATTGTCTCACTGCACAAATCACACCACAATAAAACCTCTATTCTCTAACGTAACAATTTATAGTTGGTTAATATATCTTGTCAGAGAATATGTTGCCTGTTGATTGAGCTTGAAGATCGGCTATTTGCAAATAGCCGTAGCCTAGTCGCTTCTTTTGGGCTTGTTTTCATAGACCTGGTTGCTTATTTCTCTCGTAAAATCTGGCCACACTGACTGTGAGGTTTGCAGAGAGCTGCCTCGTGTCCTCATAGACACAGAGCTTCTATTTTACATCAGCTCTGGTTAACATGTTGTTTGTAGCACGTTCTTCACATCAGACAGAACTACATTGTTGTACCGTTGCAATCGCTTAGTCATCGTTACAGTGTTTGCAATTTCCTGTCCCTCTTTCTGCAGCATGACCCTATAATGATGATGCTGTGCTGAGTAATGTAACGAACGGGTCATATGTCATAAAGCTAGAAAAAGGGGGGCTCAGTGGAGCACAGATCTCTGCCAGGAGGCACGCCTCTACGCGTCCCCCCCCCCCCATCCATCATTATGTCTGTGTGGTGCATGTGAGGACATTGTTCTGGCGTTGTGCGTGTGTATGAAAAAAAGACACAACTATAACTGGGGAAAGGCTATGATAAAGGTCGCTGCCAGTGTTGCCATGTCCTGCTTATTATAAGCGACTTTGGGCTTCTTTTTCTATAAAGTTGCTTGTAAATATTGGTAGTTTGTAGTTGCTTATTTAGGGCTTGCTTCCAAAGTTTTTAATTCATATTTAAAACAGTGGTTCTCAAATGTTTTCACGTCATGGACCCCCAAATTAATTATGTATTTGTCCGTAGACCTCCCATCTGAAAATGTTTTGTGCTAGGGAGCACCGTACCAGATGTGTGTATTGTGTTGTTAGAATTCGCCGCCACAAAGCGGTGTGAGCTTGTAGATCTGCTGTTTTCACTAGTTTTGGGTCCCGGGCAAATGTCTAATGTCTCTTTTGGGGTCTTGGACTAAAAACTTTGGGACCCACTGGTCTATACAGCTGCTATTGCTTTTATCTCTTATCAAAGAAAACTTTAAATAGTTTATTATGAATGTGTCGTCTCAATGCAGCGCTGGCTGCTGAGGGCAGTGCCAGTGAGTATTGTTAATAAAGGTTAGTGCGTTCATTGAACAGGTTTCCTCCTGCCCGCCTGTCACTTGAATTAGCAGCCAACCTTTTAGAAGAGGAGTGGTTTATTAACCCATTAAGACCGGGAACGCATCTGTGTCACTTTAAGATTTCATTGGCTATTCAAAAATAGCAGATATTCAAGCTCATAGCGCGGCACCGAGTGCCGCGCTATGAGCTTGAATATCTGCTATTTTTTGAAAAATAAATCGTGAAAATGTGTGCACATCTTTGAATATATTTAACATTTTTAACTCAAATCTTTGCTTCTGGGGGGTCCCTGGAACAACATATTTGGAGGGGGGGGATCCGGGGCCGTATACATATAATTTTGGGTGGTTTGAGAACCACTGATATCATATCAACTTAAGTAAGAATCCACAGAAGCAAATATTTTTGTTAAAAATGTTCGCTTTACAATGCATTCATATTATAGTAAATATATTGTATAGTAAATGTATGTACATTCAAAGATTTGCAAAATAATTCATGATTTTTCAAAAAGAAAAGCCAAAGTAAAAACTATAATAAAATGACAGATGCTTCCCTGGTCTTAATGGGTTAACCCATTCTAGTCCTGGTGTTTCCTGACTCTTTGGAAGCAAAGGTCACACTATTATAGTTCTCCTTGTGTTACCCCAGTCTGGCTGGAAATGCTCTTTATGAAACTGATTTGGGATTATACAGCAGAGCGTATGGTTCCCAAACTGGGGGTCTACATTTAGGAATCCCCCTTGGAGACAATTTATCACTTTTAAGACCTTTTTAATACCAAATTGGCCAAATTGTCAATTACGTTTAAGAAAGAGGCTATATTGTAGATCGGCTATTTTCACAAAATGTATCTGTGGAACCGAGCCTAATACTAAATCAAATGCCTACAATTCCAAGTGCTTGTCAGGGTGGGGGGTGGGGGGGGTCCCTAGTTCGGTTTCAGGTCAGGATCATTTTTCTTTACTGACAGAGTTATGTTAGCTAAATGGTTAATATTGCACCAAGGCCTCGTTGGAATCCACACACACACACACACACACACACACACACACACACACACACACACACACACACACACACACACACACACACACACACACACACACACACACACACACACACACACTTATACGATGGATCAACTCAGTTCAGGGTTTCGTGGCTTTATCGCAAATCATTTATTGCATACTTTCTTTCCTATTCTGGTGTCTGGATGGGCTCTCCAATTGAATTATTTTCTTATCGTTGTTTGTTGTTTATTTATTTGAACACAACTTGTTCACAAATTGATTTTCACGACAGACAATACAATATGTATTCCATAAAGTGAGATCTATTTTAAGATCTGTATTTAAATATTAATATATATATGTAATAGTTCATTGATTAATCATCATCCACAATATAGTGCCTTAAAGGGATATTTCACTTTCAAAAAAACGTTTGCTCATTTTATCGTCTACTCAGGCTTTAGTGAGACCCCCATACAGTTTTTAAGTTGCTTGATTCATTATTTAGATATTTGATATTCATTGTATCAGACACGCCCCCTTCCTATACAAACCCATTATAACTTCAAACTCCATTTTTAACCCGTTAGATTGATCAAAAACACCCGTCCTTGGCTCTGCTGACTCACCCTGCCCTCCTAATACGCGAGGGGGCCGTGTTTTTTCGTTGACTTTTTTCATTTATTTTTTATATATTTTTTGGAAAATGAAAAAAATTAAATACATTAAAAAAAAAATGAAAAAAGTAATCAAAAAAACACGGCCCCCTCACGTATTAGGAGGGCAGGGTGAGTCAGCAGAACCAAGGACGGGTGTTTTTGATGAATCTAACGGGTTAAAATGGAGTTTGAAGTTATAATGGGTTTGTATAGGAAGGGGGCGTGTCTGATAAAATGAATATCAAATATCTAAATACTAAATCTAGCAACTTATAAACTGAATAGACGATAAAATGACCAAAAGTTTTTTTGAAAGTGAAATATCCCTTTAAGTTGTGTGTGTATCTTTATTTGTTTCAGGACTGGTAAAGATTAAAGAGGCGAGTGACATAGAGATGAAGTTAAACGAGGTGGAGAGGCTGCTGAAGAACGCCATCAACATGCCATGGAAGGTTGGTTCATCCATCACTCACCACTGTCACCATTTCATCACTGTTACACTTGAAGGGGAATACCACTCATTTTCAACATTGAACTATATGTCTTTAATACACCTTAGAGCTGTTGTGTGGAAATAAGAACAAAGTCCCCCCTTTCTATGTTGCCTAGAACTGGAGAATTTATTGTTGAGGTCATGTGATCAGTGACATACGGTCGGTGTACTTTTGGCTCCGCCCTCTAGGCTGCCGCATTCACTAGAATGGGGAATCTCACTTCCAGCTGAAACAGTGTGACTTGTGAGCTTGTAGATCGTCTATTTTCAAATCGCCAAAGTTTAAATAGGGCTGAAGAGGTTAAATGTATGTTTTGTAATAATAATCAAAATCTACAAAGTAACTAGTAACTAAAGTTTGCAAATAATTGTAGTGGAGTAAAAGTACAATATTTGCCTCTGAGATGTAGTGGAGTAGAAGTAAAAGTATTGAAAATGTTCTTATTTTTTCTTAATTTACTTAGGTACGGTACAGTACTTATCCCACCAAAGGGAAAGATTATATTCCACATCACTAATGTACTCTAAACCCCTCATTCCACAGTATTCCAGGTCAGAGGTGATGCTGACGTTCTTCGAGCGGTCGCCTCTGGATCAGGTGCTGAGGAACGACAAGGTCCACCGCATACAGCCGTGCTTTCAGAGTCCAATCAAGATATCAGGTAGGATTGTCGATGACAATGTTAAAAACCCAATAAATAAGAGTCTAATAATAAATGTGTCTACAGTATATAGTGTTTTATCGCAAACTTAACTTAAACTGTCATTTACTTAACTAATTAGTAAATGATAAGCACATGAAAATGAAAAAAGACATGGCGTGGCTTCCATGTGGATCTCTGCCGTCATGGCGATGATGCCATATTGATGACATCACTCTTGCCCAAATATGGAGGGGGCGGCAGCCTGCTCACATCGGTGTTGCTAGGCATGCATGGCAACCGATTGTGTTGTGAGTGAGGTCAGACCAGAGCTCTGCTCAGCATATATGAGGTGTGGAGTTACTTTAGATTTCATTCCACTGAGACCCGAAGGGGTGTCCACAGATTGTGTTGTGAGAGAAAGGGATACAGATCATTGGTAGACGAAGAATGCAGGGAGATAGAGAGAGGACACATGTTCACGCCTCAACAGAACCTACAACTCCTTCCCCATCACAGTTCATGTATAGCAGCAGCTTTGACGATGAACCGCCACTCCCTGAAGGAGTGTTGTCCCTCCAATCCTCCCAGACTAAGCTCTCCTGTTCTAAGTGTACCGTCGCGTCTCATCCGAGCCTCGGCAACCTCAACTGCCAAACGCTGAGGAATGGACGAATCTGCTCAGAGGCCTGTCAGCAAATAGTCAGCTCTGTAAACAGCCGGAAACAAGGAGACACAGACCCACCGAAATCTCAAAGTCATCAACGGTTTACCGAGATTTTAACTCAACCAGGAGATGAAAAGAAACATCAGATGATTTACACAGGAAAGAAAACTCACATCTGTAAACAGTGTGACAAAAGTTTTGGTAAGTTAAGTAACCTGAAGACACATGAGCGCATCCATACAGGAGAAAAACCTTTCCACTGTAAACAGTGTGAAAGGACTTTCAGTGATTCAAGTAATCTGAAGCAACACCAGCGTAGCCACACTGGGGAAAAACCTTTCCATTGCGAACAGTGTGACAAGAGTTTCAGTGATTCAAGTAATCTGAAGCAACACCAGCGTATCCACACTGGGGAAAAACCTTTCCATTGTAAACAGTGTGACAAGAGGTTCAGTTTGTCAAGTCATCTGAAGAGACACCTGCGTGTCCACACGGGAGAAAAGCCTTTCCACTGTAAACTATGTGACAAGAGTTTCAGTAGGTTAGACAATCTGAAGACACATACATCTGCATATCCACACAGGAGAAAAACCTTTCTACTGTAAACAGTTTACTGTACTGTAACCAGCTGTAACCAGCATTTGTGAAACATGTATGATGATCCATAATGATCTCGCAGAGCTTTACAATCCACGCTGTAGGCTACTATCACCAAATCAGGCTGCTAATGCTTACAGGGAGTGAGGAGCAATGATCCATGGGAGGCAACCATAATGCTTCATTTATGCACGTACCGCATGCTGAAGACGGATATAGCTACAAGCCCAAAACACTTGAGGATGCAATGCGTTGTGAGCTTGTAGAGAGCTTGCAGATCTGCCATTTTTTGGTACCACCATACATTGAAGTATACCGTAAATCCTCTAATAGTTACCTCTATTCAATTTAAAAAACGGGCCTCTATTAATGACCAGGGACGTTGTTGAAAAAAGCAAATACAAGCCGTTCTGCTAATACAAGCCTCAAGAGGGCGCTGTTTACTAAGATACCCATATAGTTATATGACGATAAGTAACCCGCCCCTGACTTTATACATTCCTGATAGATAGGTTTCTTGTTTACAAACATTGAGACTGCATCATGGCCCAAAGCTGTATTGGCGACATACAGTATATACTTCACCCCGCAACGGTATTGCACGCCGAGAACAGCTGACATACAAGCTCACATCGCGGATGCGACCGTTGTGAGCTTGTAGGTCTGCTGTTCTCGGCCGTTCTCAGCGCGCAACACGTTCGCACGGCGGAGCATAAATTAAGTTTTAGGGGATACAGCTGAGTGATCAAGCAGTCAAGGAGAATAATACAAAACAAAGCGAAGGAAATCTACCCAACAGTAAGTAATGAAAAAGTTAAAATGACCAGTGACCACCTGTAACTGACAGAAAATGTTGATTTATTCGTTCTGATCTGTTTGTAATAGAAATATAGGCCTCTCTCTTATACATGCCTCCTTTCAATAAAAGCCCGGTACCCACTACAGTTGAAACAAATACAAGCCCGGGTCACTATTAGAGGATTTACGGTATACATGGAGCTCAATGCTACTGTAGGTGTAATCTCTCAAGAACAGATTCTGCTCTGCGTTTGAATCTGTCGGGGGGGTTCGTCATATCGTGTACGCACTGGCCTACAAGTGGGCGTGCCTTCAGATCAGGAAGCAGGCCGTGCTTTACCCAATCAAATGTAGTGGGCGGGATTTACGGGTCTGCCGATCCTTCCCCACGAGAAACAAACCACAATAGAGTCCTCGGAGCCGACAAAACCACAGAAAGATATTCACATTTTAACTTGCTCTTTCATCATAGAAACAAGTGGGCTTATAACCAAAACGATCCATGTTCTCTGGGAGAAGTGGTGTTAGTGTTCCGTGTAGAAATATTGTTTGTAGGAATGAAAACATAGTCGCACCACCGGAAGTGAAAGGCTGAAGGCAGACCAAAACCCTGGTTTCCTTGCGCACGGGTGCTCCATTTTGCTCCCCCCAGAGCTAAGTGAAATAGTAAAAAACAGCAGAGGGCGCTGTTTTTCCTTTTTTATTTGGCGATGGGTTCCCAGATTGCTGTAGGTGTGGCAATCAATAACCATCAATGGGACCGCGCCTGAAAGATAGTTTTTTTTGTTTCCCAGCCGAATTAATTAAATAATTTATCCAAAATAATCTCGCGGTTCACTGGGCAATCAGCCCGCGGGGCGACTGGTTAGGCACAGGGTTTCCAGATCTGCTTATTATAATTTCCCTGCAAGATTGTATTTGAAAATAGCCGATCTACAAGCTCACAACGCGTCGCATCGCAACGCGTTGTGAGCTTGTAGATCGGCTGTTTTCAAATAGCTGATGTTAAAGTGCTCATGTGGCCCCATAGTCGCTTCTTTTGGGCTGGTTTTCCTAGACCTGGTTGCTTGTTTCTCTCACAGAATCTGGCAACACTAGTTAGGCAGTGGTCATCATAGCTGCAGAATCCGACCCACACTAACTTCATTTGGGAGAAAAAGAAAGTGGTAGATACAAAAAACGAGCAGACTCAATCCATACCATATCTGAGAGCACTCCCAAGTGCTTCTGATACTTTATAATTAATAACGCACGGGCATGCCGGAAGGCTTGACGCCGAAACACATGTGTTTCGGCGTCAAGCCTTCCTCAGCATGTATCAGAAAAATAAATGCGGTCTGTGGTGTTGTTTGTACCGGGGGGGGGGGGGGGGGGGTACTGACAGACAGACAGGCATGATGAAGACAAAGACTTTATCTGCTGTTCATGGTTGTAAATACTAAATATCCACCGTGACTCTGCGACACTGTCAATCTCAAAGACACCCGACTTAATATTTTGAGGGCAAATAAATTCAAATTAAAAATAGTAAAAAATAATAAGCAGATCTGGCAACCCTGGTTGTACCGCAAACTTAACTTAAACTGACATTTACTTAACTAATTAGGAAATGATAAACACATGAAAATGAAAAAGACATGGGCGTGGCTTCCATGTGGATCTCTGCCGTCAAGGCGATGATGTCATATTGATGACATCACTCTTGCCCAAATATGGAGGGGTTGCTAGGCATGCACGGCAACCGATCGTGTTGTGAGTGAGGTCAGACCAGAGCTCTGCTCAGCGTACATGAGGTTTGAAGTTACTTTAGACTTCATTCCACTGAGACCCGAAGAGGATGTGCCCACATAGAGTGTTGTGAGAGAAAGGGATACGGACAAAGAATACAGGGAGATCTAGAGGACACATTTTCAAGCATCAACAGAACCTGCAACTCCGGCCCATGTATATGAGAAGCTTCGACGATGGACCGCCACTCCCGGACGGATTGTTTTCGCAATCCTGCCAGAATGAGCGCTCCTGTTTTGAGTGTGCCGTCGCGTCTCATCCGAGCCACGACGACCTCAACCGCCAAACGCTGAGGAATGGACAAATCTGCTCGGAGGCCTGTCAGCAAATAGTCAGCTCTATAACCAGCCGGAAACAAGGAGACACGGACCCACCAAAATCTCAAAGTCATCAACGGTTTACCGATATTTTAACTCAACCAGGAGATGAAAAGAAACATCAGATAATTTACACAGGACAGAAAACACACATCTGTAAACAGTGTGACAAAAGTTTTAATAAGTTAAGTTACCTGAAGACACATGAGCGCATCCACACTGGAGAAAAACCTTTCCACTGTAAACAGTGTAACAAGACTTTCCGTGAGTCAGGTAGTCTGAACAAACACCAGCGTATCCACACTGGGGAAAAACCTTTCCATTGTAAACAGTGTGACAAGAGTTTCAGTGTTTCAAGTAATCTGAAGCAACACCAGCGTATCCACACTGGGGAAAAACCTTTCCATTGTAAACAGTGTGACAAGAGGTTCAGTTTGTCAAGTCATCTGAAGAGACACCTGCGTGTCCACACGGGAGAAAAGCCTTTCCACTGTAAACTATGTGACAAGAGTTTCAGTAGGTTAGACAATCTGAAGACACATACATCTGCATATCCACACAGGAGAAAAACCTTTCTACTGTAAACAGTTTACTGTACTGTAACCAGCTGTAACCAGCATTTGTGAAACATGTATGATGATCCATAATGATCTCGCAGAGCTTTCCAATCCACGCTGTAGGCTACTATCACCAAATCAGGCTGCTACTGCGTGCTATACAGGGAGTGAGGAGCAATGATCCATGGGAGGCAACCATAATGCTTCATTTATGCACGTACCGCATGCTGAAGACGGATATAGCTACAAGCCCAAAACACTTGAGGATGCAATGCGTTGTGAGCTTGTAGAGAGCTTGCAGATCTACCATTTTTTGTACTGACAGACAGACAGGCATGAAGAAGACAAAGACTTTATCTGCTGTTCATGGTTGTAAATACTAAATATCCACCGTGACTCTGCAACACTGCAAATCTCAAAGACACCCGACTTAATATTTTGAGGGCAAAGAAATTCAAATTAAAAGTAGGTCCTCCAACAATTCATCGAAACGTAAAAAGTTGATGTCAAGACAGCGCTGACGTGAGATTGAGTCATCAGACTCAGTGGAAACACAACAAGCATTAGATACAGAACGTACTGCCAAGGGAGTCTAAGGAGGAGGAGGCCAAGAACAGAGCTGCCAACCGAAGGAGTGAAACGAGCGAGATATGAGCGGTGCGACGTGATCAACCGTCGCTGAGCTTCGTGATACGTTTGTACCATATACTAGTGTTGTACCCAGTGTTGCCAGATTCTGTGAGAGAAACAAGCAACCAGGTCTAGGAAAACCAGCCCAAAAGAAGCGACTATGGGGCCACATGAGCACTTTAACATATACATTAGCTATTTGAAAATAGCAGATCTACAAGCTCACAATACGTCGTGATGCGACGCGTTGTGAGCTTGTAGATCGGCTATTTTTTTCAAATAAAATCTTGCGGGGAAATTATAATAAGCAGATCTGGCAACCCTGGTTGTACCGCAAACTTAACTTAAACTGACGTTTACTTAACTAATTAGTAAATGATAAACACATGAAAATGAAAAAGACATGGGCGTGGCTTCCATGTGGATCTCTGCCGTCAAGGCGACGATGTCATATTGATGACATCACTCTTGCCCAAATATGGAGGGGTTGCTAGGCATGCACGGCAACCGATTGTGTTGTGAGTGAGGTCAGACCAGAGCTCTGCTCAGCGTATATGAGGTTTGAAGTTACTTTAGACTTCATTCCACTGAGACCCGAAGAGGATGTGCCCACATAGAGTGTTGTGAGAGAAAGGGATACGGACAAAGAATACAGGCAGATCTAGAGGACACATTTTCAAGCATCAACAGAACCTGCAACTCCGTCCCATGTATATGAGCAGCTTCGACGATGGACCGCCACTCCCGGACGGATTGTTTTCGCAATCCTGCCAGAATGAGCGCTCCTGTTTTGAGTGTGCCGTCGCGTCTCATCCGAGCCACGACGACCTCAACGGCCAAACGCTGAGGAATGGACAAATCTGCTCAGAGGGGCCTGTCAGCAAATAGTCAGCCCTGTAACCAGCCGGAAACAAGGAGACACGGACCCACCAAAATCTCAAAGTCATCAACAGTTTACCGATATTTTAACTCAACCAGGAGATGAAAAGAAACATCAGATGATTTACACAGGACAGAAAACCCACATCTGTAAACAGTGTGACAAAAGTTTTAATAAGTTAAATTACCTGAAGACACATGAGCGCATCCACACTGGAGAAAAACCTTTCCACTGTAAACAGTGTAACAAGAGTTTTAATAGCCTAAGTCATCTGAAGACACACCTGAGTGTCCACACGGGAGAAAAGCCTTTCCACTGTAAACAGTGTGACAAGACTTTCAGTAGGTTAGACAGTCTGAAGACACATCTGCGTGTCCACACAGGAGAAACACTTTTCTACTGTAAACAGTGTGACAAGAGTTTCAGTAATTTAAGTCACCTGAAGACACATGAGTGCATCCATACTGGAGAAAAACCTTTCCACTGTAAAGAGTGTGACAAGACTTTCAGTGATTCAAGTAATCTGAAGCAACACCAGCGTATCCACACTGGGGAAAAACCTTTCCATTGTAAACAGTGTGACAAGAGTTTCAGTTTGTCAAGTAACCTGATTAGTCACCAGCGTGTCCACACCAGAGAAAAACCTTTCCAATGTAAACAGTGTGACAAGACTTTCAGTCACTTAAGTCATCTGAAGACACACCTGAGTGTCCACACGGGAGAAAAGCCTTTCCACTGTAAACTATGTGACAAGAGTTTCAGTAGGTTAGACCATCTGAAGTCACATGTGCGTATCCACACTGGAGAAAAGCCTTTCCACTGTAAACAGTGTGACAAGAGTTTCAGTAGGTTAGATAGTCTCAAGACACACCAGGCATTTGTGAAACATGTATGATGATCCATAATGATCTCGCAGAGCTTTCCAATCCACGCTGTAGGCTACTATCACCAAATCAGGCTGCTAATGCTTACAGGGAGTGAGGAGCAATGATCCATGGGAGGCAACCATAATGCTTCTTTTATGCACCTACCGCATGCTGAAGACAGATATAGCTACAAGCCCAAAACACTTGAGGATGCAATGCGTTGTGAGCTTGTAGAGAGCTTGCAGATCTGCCATTTTTGGTACCACCATACATTGAAGTGTACCGTAAATCCTCTAATAGTGACCTCTATTCAATTTAAAAAACGGGCCTCTATTAATGACCAGGGACGTTGTTGAAAAAAGCAAATACAAGCCGTTCTGCTAATACAAGCCTCCTTTTTTTTTTTGTCTCAAGAGGGCGCTGTTTACTAAGATACCCATAGAGTTATATGACGATAAGTGACCCGCCCCTGACTTTATACTTCCTTATAGATAGGTTTCTTGTTTACAAACATTGAGACTGCATCATGGCCCAAACCTGTATTGGGGACATACAGTATATACTTCACCCCGCAACGGTATTGCACGCCTAGAACAGCTGACAATACAAGCTCACATCGCGGATGCGACCGTTGTGAGCTTGTAGGTCTGCTGTTCTCGGCCGTTCTCAGCACGCAACGTGTTCGCACGGCGGAGCATACATTAGGTTTTAGGGGATACAGCTGAGTGATCAAACAGTCAAGGAAAATAATACAAAACAAAGCGAAGGAAATCTACCCAACAGTAAGTAATGAAAAAGTTAAAATGACCAGTGACCACCTGTAACTGACAGAAAATGTTGATTTATTCGTTCTGATCTGTTTGAAAAATAGAAATATAGGCCTCTCTCTTATACATGCCTCCTTTCAATAAAAGCCTGGTACCCACTACAGTTGAAACAAATACAAGCCCGGGTCACTATTAGAGGATTTACGGTATACATGGAGCTCAATGCTACTGTAGGTGTAATCTCTCAAGAACAGATTCTGCTCTGCGTTTGAATCTGTCGGGGGGGTTCGTCATATCGCGTACGCACTGGCCTACAAGTGGGCGTGCCTTCAGATCAGGAAGCAGGCCGTGCTTTACCCAATCAAATGTAGTGGGCGGGATTTACGTGTCTGCCGATCCTTCCCCACGAGAAACAAACCACAATAGAGTCCTCGGAGCCGACAAAACCACAGAAAGATATTCACATTTTAACTTGCTCTTTCATCATAGAAACAAGTGGGCTTATAACCAAAACGATCCATGTTCTCTGGGAGAAGTGGTGTTAGTGTTCCGTGTAGAAATATTGTTAGTGGGAATGAAAACATAGTCGCACCACCGGAAGTGAAAGGCTGAAGGCAGACCAAAACCCTGGTTTCCTTGCGCACGGGTGCTCCATTTTGCTCCCCCCAGAGCTAAGTGAAATAGTAAAAAACAGCAGAGGGCGCTGTTTTTCCTTTTTTATTTAGCGATGGGTTCCCAGATTGCTGTAGGTGTGGCAATCAATAACCATCAATGGGACCGCCTGAAAGATAGTTTTTTTGTTTCCCAGCCGAATTAATTAAATCATTTATCCAAAATAATCTTGCGGTTCACTGGCAATCAGCCCGCGGGGCGACTGGTTAGGCACAGGGTTTTCAGATCTGCTTATTATAATTTCCCTGCAAGATTGTATTTGAAAATCGCCGATCTACAAGCTCACAACACGTCGCATCGCGACGTGTTGTGAGCTTGTAGATCTGCTGTTTTCAAATAGCTGATGTATATGTTAAAGTGCTCATGTGGCCCATAGTTGCTTCTTTTGGGCTGGTTTTCCTAGACCTGGTTGCTTGTTTCTCTCACAGAATCTGGCAACACTAGTTAGGCAGTGGTCATCATAGCTGCAGAATCCGACCCACACTAACTTCATTTGGGAGAAAAAGAAAGTGGTAGATACAAAAAACGAGCAGACTCAATCCATACATCTGAGAGCACTCCCAAGTGCTTCTGATACTTTATAATTAATAACGCACGGGCATGCCGGAAGGCTTGACGCCAAAACACATGTGTTTCGGCGTCAAGCCTTCCTCAGCATGTATCAGAAAAATAAATGCGGTCTGTGGTGTTGTTTGTACCAGGGGGGGGGGGGGGGGGGGGTACTGACAGAGAGACAGGCATGAAGAAGACAAAGACTTTATCTGCTGTTCATGGTTGTAAATACTAAATATCCACCGTGACTCTGCAACACTGTCAATCTCAAAGACACCCGACTTAATATTTTGAGGGCAAAGAAATTCAAAATAAAAATAGGTCCTCCAACAATTCATCGAAACGTAAAAAGTTGATGTCAAGACAGCGCTGACGTGGGATTGAGTCATCAGACTCAGTGGAAACACAACAAGCGTTAGATACTGAACGTACTGCCAAGGGAGTCTAAGGAGGAGGAGGCCAAGAACAGAGCTGCCAACCGAAGGAGTGAAACGAGCGAGATATGAGCGGTGCGACGTGATCAACCGTCGCTGAGCTTCGTGATGCGTTTGTACCATATACTAGTGTTGTACCCAGTGTTGCCAGATTCTGTGAGAGAAACAAGCAACCAGGTCTAGGAAAACCAGCCCAAAAGAAGCGACTATGGGGCCACATGAGCACTTTAACATGTACATTAGCCATTTGAAAATAGCAGATCTACAAGCTCACAACGCGTCGCGATGCGACGCGTTGTGAGCTTGTAGATCGGCTATTTTTTTCAAATATAATCTTGCGGGGAAATTATAATAAGCAGATCTGGCAACCCTGGTTGTACCGCAAACTTAACTTAAACTGACATTTACTTAACTAATTAGTAAATGATAAACACATGAAAATGAAAAAGACATGGGCGTGGCTTCCATGTGGATCTCTGCCGTCAAGGCGATGATGTCATATTGATGACATCACTCTTGCCCAAATATGGAGGGGTTGCTAGGCATGCACGGCAACCGATCGTGTTGTGAGTGAGGTCAGACCAGAGCTCTGCTCAGCGTACATGAGGTTTGAAGTTACTTTAGACTTCATTCCACTGAGACCCGAAGAGGATGTGCCCACATAGAGTGTTGTGAGAGAAAGGGATACGGACAAAGAATACAGGGAGATCTAGAGGACACATTTTCAAGCATCAACAGAACCTGCAACTCCGTCCCATGTATATGAGCAGCTTCGACGATGGACCGCCACTCCCGGACGGATTGTTGTCGCAATCCTCCCAGAATGAGCGCTCCTGTTCTGAGTGTGCCGTCGCGTCTCATCCGAGCCACGACGACCTCAACGGCCAAACGCTGAGGAATGGACAAATCTGCTCAGAGGCCTGTCAGCAAATAGTCAGCTCTATAACCAGCCGGAAACAAGGAGACACGGACCCACCAAAATCTCAAAGTCATCAACGGTTCACCGATATTTTAACTCAACCAGGAGATGAAAAGAAACATCAGATGATTTACACAGGACAGAAAACCCACATCTGTAAACAGTGTGACAAAAGTTTTAATAAGTTAAGTTACCTGAAGACACATGAGCGCATCCACACTGGAGAAAAACCTTTCCACTGTAAACAGTGTAACAAGACTTTCCGTGAGTCAGGTAGTCTGAACAAACACCAGCGTATCCACACTGGGGAAAAACCTTTCCATTGTAAACAGTGTGACAAGAGTTTCAGTGTTTCAAGTAATCTGAAGCAACACCAGCGTATCCACACTGGGGAAAAACCTTTCCATTGTAAACAGTGTGACAAGAGTTTCAGTTTTTCAAGTCATCTGAATAGTCACCAGCGTGTCCACACCGGAGAAAAACCTTTCCAATGTAAACAGTGTGACAAGACTTTCAGTCAGTTAAGTCACCTGAAGGGACACCAGCGTACCCACACGGGAGAAAAGCCTTTCCACTGTAAACAGTGTGACAATACTTTTAATAACTTAAGTCATCTGAAGACACACCTGAGTGTCCACACAGGAGAAAAGCCTTTCCACTGTAAACTATGTGACAAGAGTTTCAGTAGGTTAGACCATCTGAAGTCACATGTGCGTATCCACACTGGAGAAAAGCCTTTCCACTGTAAACAGTGTGACAAGAGTTTCAGTAGGTTAGATAGTCTCAAGACACACCAGGCATTTGTGAAACATGTATGATGATCCATAATGATCTCGCAGAGCTTTCCAATCCACGCTGTAGGCTACTATAACCAAATCAGGCTGCTAATGCTTACAGGGAGTGAGGAGCAATGATCCATGGGAGGAAACCATAATGCTTCTTTTATGCACCTACCGCATGCTGAAGACAGATATAGCTACAAGCCCAAAACACTTGAGGATGCCATGCGTTGTGAGCTTGTAGAGAGCTTGCAGATCTACCATTTTTTGGTACCACCATACATTGAAGTATACCGTAAATCCTCTAATAGTGACCTCTATTCAATAAAATTTTTGTCTTAAGAGGGCGCTGTTTACTAAGATACCCATAGAGTTATATGACGATAAGTGACCCGCCCCTGACTTTATACTTCCTTATAGATAGGTTTCTTGTTTACAAACATTGAGACTGCATCATGGCCCAAACCTGTATTGGGGACATACAGTATATACTTCACCCCGCAACGGTATTGCACGCCGAGAACAGCTGACAAAACAAGCTCACATCGCGGATGCGACCGTTGTGAGCCTGTAGGTCTGCTGTTCTCGGCCGTTCTCGGCGCGCAACGCGTTCGCACGGCGGAGCATAAATTAAGTTTTAGGGGATACAGCTGAGTGATCAAACAGTCAAGGAAAATAATACAAAACAAAGCGAAGGAAATCTACCCAACAGTAAGTAATGAAAAAGTTAAAATGACCAGTGACCACCTGTAACTGACAGAAAATGTTGATTTATTCGTTCTGATCTGTTTGAAAAATAGAAATATAGGCCTCTCTCTTATACATGCCTCCTTTCAATAAAAGCCCGGTACCCACTACAGTTGAAACAAGTACAAGCCCGGGTCACTATTAGAGGATTTACGGTATACATGGAGCTCAATGCTACTGTAGGTGTAATCTCTCAAGAACAGATTCTGCTCTGCGTTTGAATCTGTCGGGGGGGTTCGTCATATCGCGTACGCACTGGCCTACAAGTGGGCGTGCCTTCAGATCAGGAAGCAGGCCGTGCTTTACCCAATCAAATGTAGTGGGCGGGATTTACGTGTCTGCCGATCCTTCCCCACGAGAAACAAACCACAATAGAGTCCTCGGAGCCGACAAAACCACAGAAAGATATTCACATTTTAACTTGCTCTTTCATCATAGAAACAAGTGGGCTTATAACCAAAACGATCCATGTTCTCTGGGAGAAGTGGTGTTAGTGTTCCGTGTAGAAATATTGTTTGTGGGAATGAAAACATAGTCGCACCACCGGAAGTGAAAGGCTGAAGGCAGACCAAAACCCTGGTTTCCTTGCGCACGGGTGCTCCATTTTGCTCCCCCGAGAGCTAAGTGAAATAGTAAAAAAACAGCAGAGGGCGCTGTTTTTCCTTTTTTATTTGGCGATGGGTTCCCAGATTGCTGTAGGTGTGGCAATCAATAACCATCAATGGGACCGCCTGAAAGATATATTTTTTTGTTTCCCAGCCGAATTAATTAAATCATTTATCCAAAATAATCTTGCGGTCCACTGGGCAATCAGCCCGCGGGGCGACTGGTTAGGCACAGGGTTTCCAGATCTGCTTATTATAATTTCCATGCAAGATTTTATTTGAAAATAGCCGATCTACAAGCTCACAACGCGTCGCATCGCGACGCGTTGTGAGCTTGTAGATCGGCTGTTTTCAAATAGCTGATGTTAAAGTGCTCATGTGGCCCCATAGTCGCTTCTTTTGGGCTGGTTTTCCTAGACCTGGTTGCTTGTTTCTCTCACAGAATCTGGCAACACTAGATAGGCAGTGGTCATCATAGCTGCAGAATCCGACCCACACTAACTTCATTTGGGAGAAAAAGAAAGTGGTAGATACAAAAAACGAGCAGACTCAATCCATACCATATCTGAGAGCACTCCCAAGTGCTTCTGATACTTTATAATTAATAACGCACGGGCATGCCGGAAGGCTTGACGCCGAAACACATGTGTTTCGGCGTCAAGCCTTCCTCAGCATGTATCAGAAAAATAAATGCGGTCTGTGGTGTTGTTTGTACCGGGGGGGGGGGGGGGGGTACTGACAGACAGACAGGCATGATGAAGACAAAGACTTTATCTGCTGTTCATGGTTGTAAATACTAAATATCCACCGTGACTCTGCAACACTGCAAATCTCAAAGACACCCGACTTAACACATTGACTGCCAGAGTTTATTCATAATGTACTCACCCCTGTGCCAGCAATTTGCGTGTTTTTTAATTTTTTTGTTTTGTAATTTTTCATTCAAATACATTCTCTGATTGTGTTGTCAAGCACCTACGATTGTTCCACCAGTAGAGAGCAGCACATCCAAACATTGATCACCTCGCTCACCCCCTCCCAAACAGGCCCACGTCATATCCGGTCATTCAAAGGATGTGACGTTTTCGACAATTCCCGGCCCGCTGATCGGCCTGAAAACGACGTGATACACTACGACGATGGCTGTTAGTCACCCGGACCAAAGAAAATAGAAGTTGAGCTGTCCGTTTGTCTTTTCTACCGTGTGAAAAACCGTGTTTTTCCTTATTCTGGCCGAAAATCACCGGAGAAAAACAACGTGTCCCGGAAATGATTTTTTTTTTTTACATCCGGCTCCGGGTGAGTGTGACGTAAGTGGAAAACGAAAGTGTTGATGAGAAATAAACACAGCCGTGCGATCACAGATTAAACAATGAAAATTCAAAAGAACGTGTAAACAGGCTCTTATGAATCCTGGCACTCAAGCGATGGATTTGAAAGAACGTGTAGACGGGATCTTGGCACTGTATGTGTTAATATTTTGAGGGCAAATAAATTCAAATTAAAATAGGTCCTCCAACAATTCATCGAAACGTAAAAAGTTGATGTCAAGACAGCGCTGACGTGAGATTGAGTCATCAGACTCAGTGGAAACACAACAAGCAATAGATACAGAACGTACTGCCAAGGGAGTCTAAGGAGGAGGAGGCCATGAACAGAGCTGCCAACCGAAGGAGTGAAACGAGCGAGATATGAGCGGTGCGACGTAATCAACCGTCGCTGAGCTTCGTGATACGTTTGTACCATATACTAGTGTTGTACCCAGTGTTGCCAGATTCTGTGAGAGAAACAAGCAACCAGGTCTAGGAAAACCAGCCCAAAAGAAGCGACTATGGGGCCACATGAGCACTTTAACATGTACATTAGCTATTTGAAAATAGCAGATCTACAAGCTCACAACGCGTCGCGATGCGACGCGTTGTGAGCTTGTAGATCGGCTATTTTTTTCAAATAAAATCTTGCGGGGAAATTATAATAAGCAGATCTGGCAACCCTGGTTGTACCGCAAACTTAACTTAAACTGACATTTACTTAACTAATTAGGAAATGATAAACACATGAAAATGAAAAAGACATGGGCGTGGCTTCCATGTGGATCTCTGCCGTCAAGGCGATGATGTCATATTGATGACATCACTCTTGCCCAAATATGGAGGGGTTGCTAGGCATGCACGGCAACCGATTGTGTTGTGAGTGAGGTCAGACCAGAGCTCTGCTCAGCGTACATGAGGTTTGAAGTTACTTTAGACTTCATTCCACTGAGACCCGAAGAGGATGTGCCCACATAGAGTGTTGTGAGAGAAAGGGATACGGACAAAGAATACAGGGAGATCTAGAGGACACATTTTCAAGAATCAACAGAACCTGCAACTCCGTCCCATGTATACGAGCAGCTTCGACGATGGACCGCCACTCCCGGACGGATTGTTGTCGCAATCCTCCCAGAATGAGCGCTCCTGTTCTGAGTGTGCCGTCGCGTCTCATCCGAGCCACGACGACCTCAACGGCCAAACGCTGAGGAATGGACAAATCTGCTCAGAGGCCTGTCAGCAAATAGTCAGCCCTGTAACCAGCCGGAAACAAGGAGACACGGACCCACCAAAATCTCAAAGTCATCAACAGTTTACCGATATTTTAACTCAACCAGGAGATGAAAAGAAACATCAGATGATTTACACAGGACAGAAAACACACATCTGTAAACAGTGTGACAAAAGTTTTAATAAGTTAAGTTACCTGAAGACACATGAGCGCATCCACACTGGAGAAAAACCTTTCCACTGTAAACAGTGTAACAAGACTTTCCGTGAGTCAGGTAGTCTGAACAAACACCAGCGTATCCACACTGGGGAAAAACCTTTCCATTGTAAACAGTGTGACAAGAGTTTCAGTGTTTCAAGTAATCTGAAGCAACACCAGCGTATCCACACTGGGGAAAAACCTTTCCATTGTAAACAGTGTGACAAGAGTTTCAGTTTTTCAAGTCATCTGAATAGTCACCAGCGTGTCCACACCGGAGAAAAACCTTTCCAATGTAAACAGTGTGACAAGACTTTCAGTCAGTTAAGTCACCTGAAGGGACACCAGCGTACCCACACGGGAGAAAAGCCTTTCCACTGTAAACAGTGTGACAATACTTTTAATAACTGAAGACACACCTGAGTGTCCACACGGGAGAAAAGCCTTTCCACTGTAAACTATGTGACAAGAGTTTCAGTAGGTTAGACCATCTGAAGTCACATGTGCGTATCCACACTGGAGAAAAGCCTTTCCACTGTAAACAGTGTGACAAGAGTTTCAGTAGGTTAGATAGTCTCAAGACACACCAAGCATTTGTGAAACATGTATGATGATCCATAATGATCTTGCAGAGCTTTCCAATCCATGCTGTAGGCTACTATCACCAAATCAGGCTGCTAATGCTATACAGGGAGTGAGGAGCAATGATCCATGGGAGGAAACCATAATGCTTCTTTTATGCACCTACCGCATGCTGAAGACAGATATAGCTACAAGCCCAAAACACTTGAGGATGCAATGCGTTGTGAGCTTGTAGAGAGCTTGCAGATCTGCCATTTTTGGTACCACCATACATTGAAGTATACGATAAATCCTCTAATAATGACCTCTATTCAATTTAAAAAACGGGCCTCTATTAATGACCAGGGACGTTGTTGAAAAAAGCAAATACAAGCCGTTCTGCTAATACAAGCCTCTTTTTTTTTAAGTCTCAAGAGGGCGCTGTTTACTAAGATACCCATAGAGTTATATGACGATAAGTGACCCGCCCCTGACTTTATACTTCCTTATAGATAGGTTTCTTGTTTACGAACATTGAGACTGCATCATGGCCCAAAGCTGTATTGGGGACATACAGTATATACTTCACCCCGCAACGGTATTGCACGCCGAGAACAGCTGACATACAAGCTCACATCGCGGATGCGACCGATGTGAGCTTGTAGGTCTGCTGTTCTCGGCCGTTCTCGGCGCGCAACGCGTTCGCACGGCGGAGCATACATTAGGTTTTAGGGGATACAGCTGAGTGATCAAGCAGTCAAGGAGAATAATACAAAACAAAGCGAAGGAAATCTACCCAACAGTAAGTCATGAAAAAGTTAAAATGACCAGTGACCACCTGTAATTGACAGAAAATGTTGATTTATTCGTTCTGATCTGTTTGAAAAATAGAAATATAGGCCTCTCTCTTATACATGCCTCCTTTCAATAAAAGCCCGGTACCCACTACGGTTGAAACAAATACAAGCCCGGGTCACTATTAGAGGATTTACGGTATACATGGAGCTCAATGGTACTGTAGGTGTGGCAATCAATAACCATCAATGGGACGGCCTGATAGATTGTTTTTTTGTTTCCCAGCCGAATTAATTAAATAATTTATTCAAAATAATCTCGCGGTCCACTGGCAATCAGCTCGCGGGGCGACTGGTTAGGCAATGGTCATCATAGCTGCAGAATCCGACCCACACTAACTTCATTTGGGAGAAAAAGAAAGTGGTAGATACAAAAACGAGCAGACTCAATCCATACATCTGAGAGCACTCCGAAGTGCTTCTGATACTTTATAATTAATAACGCACGGGCATACACCAATGTGTTTCGGCGTCAAGCCTTCCTCAGCGTGTATCAGAAAAAGAAATGCGGTCTGTGGTGTTGTTTGTACCAGGGGGGTACTGATAGACAGACAGAAGACAGAAGACAAAGACTTTATCTGCTGTTCATGGTTGTAAATACTAAATATCCACCGTGACTCTGCAACACTGTCAATCTCAAAGACACCCGACTTAATATTTTGAGGGCAAAGAAATTAAAATTAAAAGAGGTCCTCCAACAATTCATCGACATGTAAAAAGTTGATGTCAAGACAGCGCTGACGTGAGATTGAGTCATCAGACTCAGTGGAAACACAATAAGCGTTAGATACAGAACGTACTGCCAAGGGAGTCGAAGGAGGGATTCCAAGAACAGAGCTGCCAAACGAAGGAGTGAAATGAGCGACATATGAGCGGTGCGTCATAATCAACCGTCGCTGAGCTTCGTGAGAACAACGACCGCGACCGGGCAAGGGGCCCTACCGCAGTATCAAGAGTACCACCACCAGGTTCTGGTGCAGTTTTAATCTGGCTGCTGTCAGACTGCTGAATGAGGCATGAGCCTTGTTCAGCAGCCTGACAATAGGCGGTACTGTCCAGCTGGCCGCAGACCCTTTTTTTTTTTGGCTCTTCTTGAACACACCTGTGGATTATACCAGGGAAAAATGACTTGGACTTAGCTCCCCCTTGGACATACCTGTGGACTACACCAGGTTCAAGTGACTTTCTTTTCTTTGCTCTCCCTCATGGAGCTACTTGCGGATTATACCAGGGTCAGTCAACCTTAGGTGGATTATGCGGTCGACACGCACTGATTTTTTGCACCTTAATCCCATGTATAACGCACTGACTTTTTGGTCTTTTTTTTTTGCTCTTTCCCCCCCCCCTCTAAGCACCTTAACGTCCATAATTATATCATGCACAGTATACATACATTGCTGCTATGCTCAGGCACCTTAGTCATATCTTTTATCTCAGGTACTATTGTAAATATGTAGATAACTTGTTTGGCCTTTTTGTTGTTCTCTTGTTTGATCTCCTTCCCACTTGCCCCCCCCCCACCCCTCTTCTTCCTCCCCCCTTTCTTTCTATGGAAATAACGTCGCGATGGGAACGATGTACAAAAACGAATTTCACCCACTTGTTTAACCTTGTAAACCTGTGATGTGACAATAAACCTGATTCTGATTCTGAGACGTTTGTAACGTACTGTATATGATGAAACCAACGAGGTGGTGTTATGCATTCTGTGTCTTCTTCTAGAGATCATGCGGTCCAACGGCTTCTGTCTGGCGAACACAGAGACCATCGTGTTTGATGACAATCTGTCTCAGGACAAAGAGAGGCCGTCGTCCGCTGACTCTGGAGAACATACGTGAGTATCATGTTTTTTTTACACTTATCCTCGTGCACACACTAACATCCTCGGGTACATCACTGTCTTAACAACTATTTAGGGCAAATTTCTTGAAAAATGTCAAACTTTGTTTAATTAATCATTTGTTCAATTAAAAAAATATATATATATATATATATATATATATATATATATCAGACCTGCAAGCTCATAACACATCCTGATGTGAAGTGCTGTGAGCTTGCAGATCGGCTACTTCAGCCATTTGTCGTATGACAAAACATTATGTAACTTTCCTCGTCTACCCCCCGATTGGAACCCGGTTTCTTGCGCTGAACTGCTGACATTTTTACCATTGAGCTAATAAGATCCTGCCTGCTTGCTCAGGGGATGAATTGAATCTTGACCAATCAGGTCAACATTCGTGTCAGATCCTGCGTCTGAGGTGAGACGTGACCTTTTGACACGATCTAAATGTCTCAATTTGTTCTTGTTCTGTGCATAAGTGCATACTATTTTTTTTTTGTTGAAAATAGCCGATCTACAAGCTCACAACGTTGTGAGCTTGTACCTCAAAATTGTACTTCTAAGTACAGTACTTGAGTAAATGTACTTAGTTACTTTCCACCACTGGTCAGCCTGGTTGCTTTGTTGCTACTTGGGTGAATGCAGCATGAGTGAAATTCCTTGAATTCCCCCCCCCCCGCCCCTCAGGAAATGTCTCTCTGTACCTCTTCCTTCCGTGTTTGTGTGTGTGTGTGTGTGTGTGTGTGGTGTGTGTGTGTGTGTGTGTGTGTGTGTGTGTGTGTGTGTGTGTGTGTGTGTGTGTGTGTGTGTGTGTGTGTGCGTGTGTGCGTGTGTGTGTGTGTGTGTGCGTGCGTGCGTGCAGGAAGCAAAGCATAGCCTCTTGGTGTTCCACACAAAACAACTCTACTTCATCAGTCACTAATTGGCAGAAATATGCCGGGCATCCATATGAGCTCCACTGGCTGTGTTGGCCAGAGGGAAGGCAGGGAGGGAGGGAGGGAGGGAGGGAGGCAGGGAGGGAGGGAGGGAGGGAGGGAGGGAGAGAGGGCATTCTTTGTCGCTGCACCCAGCGGTTCCTTCCGTGCAACAGCTTGGTTCGATGCTTAGGGTGACCATAGTTTCGCGTATAGCCAGACAACTAACTAACTATTCCACAATCTCTGAATGTTCTATATCAGGGGTCTTCAACGTTTTCAGGGACAAGGACCCCCTAGCTGAGAGAGAGATGAAGCAGGGACCCCCTACTCTATATTGTATAAAATTGTTTTTCAGATTTTTTTGTTTTTGTTTTACTTAGTCTGCTCTTTTTCCCCTCTACACCTATAGCCTCTTTGCCAAAAAATAGCCGATCTACAAGCTCTCAACGCCTCGCAGTGCGAGGCGTTGAGAGCTTGTAGATCGGCTATTTTCGGCTAATGTTCCCCTCAGAAAAGGAATTCTAGGCTTCAAGTGGTTAATGTAAAAAAAACTAAAAATCCTATCACACAAAGATTTGGCGGACCCCCTATAGTAGCTCTGAGGACCCCCTAGGGGACCCGGACACCCCTGTTGAAGACCCCTGTTGTATAGAGTCTGGAACTACACCTCCCGAAATCCGAGAGAGGAAGCTGGCACTTCCGTTCACGAAAAATATATTTTCAAATATCTTTGCATTTTATTTTTTAATTTCCATTTCTGCTCAGCAGCAAGCTAAATATGCTCAGATGATTTTGATTTATATTAGGATAAGTTTGTGCGACTGTAAAGACGAAACGGAAGTGGGGAGGGGGCTTCACTTCCGCTTTATATTTTAATCAATGATCAGAGCCTTCCGAGTCCCAGACTGTATGACCGGAAACATTTGAACATTGTTGGAGGCAACGGTCTGACCACAGGATGACCAGGTCCCGGTTTGGGCCGGGATTGACCCTGATTTCAAGCTGCATGCCGAGTCCCGACAACATATCTCTATGTCCCGGGTTTTCAACATTCACTACGAGATTGTCTCGGAAAATTGGCAATTAAAAAATGTATAAATAAAATAGCTCAACCCAGTAAGACCTGGAACATGTCTGTGTTACCACTTTAAACATTATCTTTATACTTTGGCTGTTCAAAAATAGCAGATCTACAAGCCCATAGCGCGGCACCGAGTGCCGCGCTATGAGCTTGTAGATCTGCTTGTAGCATGATTCATGAAATAGCAGATCTGAGCTTGTAGATCTGCTATTTCATTTAAATCGTGACATTTTTTGCAAATCTTTGAATATATATATTTTTTTTTAAAGCGAACATTTGTAACTCAAATATTTATTTTGACATGGGGGTCCGCTGACAAATACATATAATTTTGGGGGTCCTTTACATGAAAAATATTTGAGAACCACTGATATAAACAGTAGCAACATAAGTTCAAGAAAAAAAAAAAGAAACTGTTAGGATTTAGAAGACATTTGTAAAATCCCCAGAAGCAAAGATTTTAGTTACAAATGTTCGCTTTAAAAAAGTATATATATTCAAAGATTTGAACACATTTTCACGATAAAAAAAAAAAAAAGCGGATCTACAAGCTCGTAGCGCGGCACTCGGTACCGCCCGCACTACGAGCTTGTAGATCTGCCAAATAGCCCAAAGAAATCTAAAAAAATGACACAGATGCGTCCCCGGTCTTAAAGGGTTAAATGGCAGAAATCTTAAAGTTGTGCAAAACCCTGTTCATTTGCCATCATGTTAGTGTAACGTTTGTCTCTGTGCCGGCAGGTACGAGGACGGAACGGACTTCCTGCCATTGGAGACAGACCTGTGCGCCGACGAGGAGGAAACCGAAGCCTACGTCACCAACCTGTCCTATTACCATCTGGTTCCCTTTGAAACGGACATTCTGGAGTGACCAGCTTCACATGGACACCATTGACAGTCCATGCTGCACACACACACACACACACCGAAAAGGAACGTGTCTCCAATTAAAAGGACCTGTCCTGGTCTGGTTGTTAAGGGAGCTATGGCTTCACACATAGCTGTTGCTGTGTAATGCTGCTGCTGCCTATTCAACTATTTTTTTCCCGCTGTGGCTTTCTTTCGTCTATAGCAGCAGACGGACGGACGGTCGGCTTTTTTTCCAAGCTGTGTGACTGTGGAATGTACGGTTTGCTACAGGATGACACCGAAGGAATGCTGTTACATTGTCACCAATCTGAGAACCCATCGTAAAAAAAAAGAGGAAAAAACAGCGCCCTCTGCTGGGTTTTTTTTCCCCTTTGAATTTGACTCTGGGGGGACCTCCCAATAGAATGTTGATAACAGGATGTTGGCCCGCTTGGTCCGCCCTCAGCCCTTCTCTTCCGGTGGGGGGCGCCTATGTTTTCATTCCCACTGACATTTCTCCCACGGAACATGGATCGTTTTGGTTATAAGCCCACTTGTTTCTATGATGTAAGAACAAGTTAAAATGTTTCTAACTTTCCGTGGTGTTTTCGGCTCCGAGGACGCCCACTCGTAGGCCAAACGTTCACACGTTCTGAATGGCCCTCCCGAGTCCCGACAGATGCAGTACTAACGCAGCTCGGAATCTGTTCTTGAGAGATTACATTGTCACTATGGTATGCTTTGTCCTTTCCACCGCAAGGCTGTGATGTCACCATGTGTGCCTAGACTTCGCTGTATCGAGACTTGACTATTGTCTCCTCCCTCTGATTGTGCCGTACCATCAGTGGTTCTCAAAGTGTTTATTGGGGGGGGGGGGGGGGGGTTCCAGGGGCTCAGTACACATCCATCCTAAACCTTCTTCCTCCACACTGGGAGGAAAACAGCATCTTAAAGTTTGATGATGGGATGCATTTTTTACACGTGAGGCTGTGACCACTTTTACATTGCATGTAATGAGAGGTCGGGTTCTTTTGGCCCCGACCTGCGCGCGCATACTGGTTCTTATCAGTGTGGCGTTGTCTGGAAATCTATATACGTCTATACATCGTCACAGTCATTTTAACCACTTCATCCATTTGTACGTTGGCTATTCAAAAATAGCAGGTCTACAAGCTCACAAATCGTCACCTTGCTAAACTAATGGCCTAAGTCATTTTTTGAGGAAAATTATATTTTTGAATAAGTCAGCTCCTCATGACACTGGCCACCTCTGGTAAAATGGCCTATCTCCTAATTGAAAAGGATCATGCTGTTCCCTCCCTTTTTAGTATAATGGCCTAACTCCCTAGTGTGACTTATGCCAAAATAGGATATTTTTTGGGCCTAAGTCACATGGTTTTGTGACTTAAGCCAAATTATTTACTGATTTAGGCCATTTTGTAATTGTTTTTGCTTTTTTTTTTGGCCTAAGTCAGATTTTATCCTATTTAAACCTATTTAAATCTCTTATGTTACATAACTGACAGACAGTGTTATTTCTATTCAAATAGTCATAATTTGTTATAAACATTTTGGGTGAAATGATTAAGAAATATCATATAGTTTTGTTTTGGATCAGTTTTTTATTTTTCCTGTAAAACGTTTAAAAAATGACTTAGGCCATTAGTTTAGCAAGGCGACGAAATCTTCTCTTCTAGTGGTCCCTGGCACAAAAGCTTTTCCGATGGGGGTATATGCGGCCAAATACATATCAATTTTGGGGTCCTTGACATGAAAAAAAATGGAGAACCACTACTAGCCTACATTGTGTGCATGCAGTTCTACTTTTATGTGTTTTTTCCTGTGGGAATAATGCTGTGTCATCATGAGGCTTGGTGCTCATGTGGTGAAGCCATTTCAGCCAATAAGAAACTAGAACCTTTTTCTGTTTTTGGCTATAACGCTGTACCTTGGATTACATTGAAAGTGTTTTTACTGTTTTACTTTAGCTCTTTCAAGGCCTGGGAGTATTATAAGATCTATTTCAAACTGGAACACAAGGTTTGGTTCTCTGACAATATTAAATATAGATTTCATCAAAATGTAGCTGTGAATAATAAGTTCAAATCTGTGGCATAAATCAGCAGCATGTTTCAATAATTATCCAAAACGCCCAAATTAATCAAAACTTTATTTGTTAGTGGTTGAACATTTTACTCCTGTTTACTTGGAATTGGCTTTTGATTAAAAACTCCTTTGCATAGTAATTATCACTGCGCCAAACCTTGTAATTTCACATAGTCTGTAGACTACTCTCAAGTTACACGTTTTCATGCTTTTCACATGAAAAACTATGAAGTATCCTTTACATTACAGCTATTTCTTCATTTTGAGACATTTGTATTTGCAATTTAATTAGCTTTTTTTTGCTACGACCTGCATATTAAAGTCAGAATCTCAGTGTGTTGGATATTGAAGCAGTACGATTTTAACGAAACATTAATTTAATGGTTCAAACGTTAGTACCACGGCCCTTATTCCAACTCGGAATTATGGTGATGATAGCTCAATCACCTGAGCTGCATGCTTGTCATCTGTGGACTGATTAAAAAGCAGGAGAGAGAGAGAGACAGAGAGAGATCCCTTCTGCGGGCCTGGTCAATTGAGTTAATATCTGAGCCATTATGTTAGTTTCCTGAGACAGCTAACTGTGGGGGCCTCTGCTCCTCGACACCCCCCCCCCCCAATGGACCTCGGCCAGCTGCAAGAAGGACTGTAGTCTTTCATTTATGTGGTATGTGCTCTTACCAGGTGAACCTCTGGGGGCGCCCTGTCTTTTGGTTTCATAAAGAAAACACATTTTAAACAACAATATATGAATGTCTTTTTTATTTTTTAATTTATTTTATCCAATCTATGTTAGAGTATGTTAATGCAATAACTTACACAATTGTGGTGGTTGTATATTGTCTCCCTGCTCTTCTATTGAGACATTTCGATCGTCTCTAGACACAGGATCTGACACCAAGGTCAAGATTAAATGTATCCCCTGAGCAAAGCAGGCAGGCCCTATTGGCTCAATGGTAAACAAAAAAAAGGTCAGCGCTTGCGCAGGAAACCGGGTTCGAATCCGGGGTAGAAGAAGAAGAGGAAAGTTACATAGTGCTGTTTTAAGTGTTTATTTTGGAGGAATGTGCTCTGCAACTGGACCAAGTTGTGAGCCACTTTAAGGTGGTTATTGAAGACAGTATGCAGTGGTGTAAAAAGTACTCAAATGTTTTACTTAAGTAAAAGTATCAATACTGCAATGTAGAAGTACTCTGTTACAAGTATAAGTCCGGATTTCAAAAATGTACTTGAGTATCAGTATAAAAGTATTGGTATCAAAATGAATTGGAATCAAAAACTTAAAGTCTCAAAAGTAGAAAGTACAGTTGCAAGTTTTCAAATAAAATATCATTTGAAAATAGCCGATCTACAAGCTCACAATGCGTCGCATCGCGACGCATTGTGAGCTTGTGGATCTGCTATTTTCTAATGGCCTAAATGTATAAGGGCTGAAGTGATCAACAAAATCAACTAGTAACTAAAGTTTTCAAATACTTGTAGCGGAGTTAAAGTACAATATTTGCCTCTGAGATGTAGTGGAGTAGAAGTAAAGGTATTGGAAATTGGGAATACTCAAATCAAGTACAAATACTGTACTTAAGTACAGTACTTGAGTACATGTACTTAGTTACTTTCCACCACTGGAAGTCATTAGGGACACAGCGCATGCTTTGGATACTGAGAGATCGCAAACAGATAGTACGAGATATTTTGCAATAACAGGCTTCACACTTTATCATTTGGTTTAACGGGCGTGTTAATTGTAGAAATGGAGCAAACAGCTGCTATAGTCCAGTGTTGTGCTCTTCTGCACAGCCTGTAGTCTCAATGCTGCCAGGTTTTGCAAGAGAAATAAGCAACCAGGTCTATGAAAACAAGTCCAAAAGAAGCCTAATGAACACTTTAAACCTATCGCATCGGCTATATGAAAATAGCCATCTGTCGCAATCCGACGCGTCGTCAGCTTGTAGATCTGCTATTTTCAAAAAACTAAATCTTGAACAAAAGTAAATCTTGAACAAAAGTAATTATTATATTATATATTTTTTTGTGGACAATTATTACATATTCATTTGGGGCTTGTTGACATGAAAATGTCTGAGAACCGCTGGTTTAAACAACATACAGGAAACAAGCCCAAATAAGCAACTACACTTTAGAAACAAGCCCAAAAAAGCAACTACACTTTAGAAACAAGCCCAAAAAAGCAACTACACTTTAGAAACAAGCCCGAATAAGCAACTACACTTTAGAAACAAGCCCGAATAAGCAACTACACTTTAGAAACAAGCCCAAAAAAGCAACTACACTTTAGAAACAAGCCCAAAAAAGCAATTACACTTTAGAAACAAGCCCAAATAAGTCTACACTTTAGAAACAAGCCCAAATAAACAACTACACTTTAGAAACAAGCCCAAAAAAGCAACTACACTTTAGAAACAAGCCCAAATAAACAACTACACTTTAGAAACAAGCCCAAATAAACAACTACACTTTAGAAACAAGCTAAAAAAAAAACACAACCTGCAACTGCCAATATTTACTAGCAACTTTTTCAGAAAAACAAGCCCCCTGCAAAGTAGCTTATAATAAGCAGACATGGCAACACTTTGTAGTCTCAGAAACTTGGCACAGGGGCCTTTGACCAAGAAGACTGTCTCTGCATGAGTCTATTTAGTAATACTGTCATGCTTCACTATTCACTTCACCCCGTGAGAAAGTACAGCTCTTTCACTCAGTGTTTTCAAACTGTTTTACACTTTCTGTTTTGTTGTTGCTGTTGTTGGGTTTTTCATCTGTATTTTTCTCAAAGAGAAAACATATAAATGGGAGGAAAAGGCAACATTGAGAAATGTATCAGTGGGATACAAGAAGATGAACATGCACAGTACATCATTATCAGACTTACATTTGTCCTTTAACTTCTTGTTTATGCCCCAAAATGACTGGATATACAGGTTTTGTAGCAATTGTAGAAATATCAGACCTTAATTGTCAAATGTTCAATTATCTTCTAATCATATAATGGGAGGGAAATACAACATTGAGAAATGGCATTCAGTACACTCTGGTAGGAAGGAAGGTAATTGGAAGAGTGGGCACTAAGGAAGAGTGGGCAGTGGGCACCTCGATGTCTTAAGTAATGTAAAGCAGTGGTTCTCAAACTTTTTCAATGTCAAGGACCCCCAAATTGACACTTATTAGCCCGCGGACCCCCATTCGAAAAGATATGCCAGGGACCCCCATAAGAGAAGATTTTTACAGCTCTAGCAGTGATTCTCAATCATTGTAATTTAAGGTTTGACATGCATTATTAGGCTACGGACCCCCATTTAATGGCATTTCTATCCCTGGGACCCCAATTCATATTGTAAAATCAATGTTAATTTAACTCTGAGAGTGTACAAATGGAACCAAATGGACCCGTTAGGGTCCATTTGGTTCCATTTGTACACTCTCAGAGTTATAGACCCATAAGGGTCCATTTGGTTTCTATCCATCATTTAGCTGGGGACCCCCTGGAACCCCCTCAAGTACCCCTGGGGGTCCCCGAGAACCAATGATGTAAAGTATACATGATTTGAACATGATCGTCATTGAACATTTCACAATTATGGTCTAATATTTCTACAGTATTTCCACTCTTCTTGCATCCAGAAGGAAGATGCAGTAGGCTATGATGACAGTACATTGTGCTCCATACTCAAAGAAGAGACTGGAATAATTGCTCATTTTGGTTTTTCTTTTTGGAGTTTAAAAACAAGATCATTCTAGCATGGAACTTGCTTCATGTATATTGTTTTGTTTTCCTCATTATTGCATGTTTTATAATCCCAGTCAGAGCTAAATGCTCTAGTTCAGTGCTTCACAAACGTTCTTGTGTCAAGGCCCTCCAAAATTGATTGAGCCGCGCGGACCCCCATCTGAAAATGTATTATGGCCCCAGAAGAGAAGACGTAATTTTATGAAAAGTTTTCCAAACATTTTCGTTATTTTTACGAATATTTTCCCAAAAATAGCAGATCTACAAGCTTGCAGCGCTGCAAGCTTGTAGATTTGCTATTTTTGAATAGCTAACATATAATGGATAAAGTGGTTAAAATGATTGTGATGCTATGTTAACTTATTTTCCCGAGGACCCATTGGAACCCCTCTCCTCCCCAAGGACCCCTGGGGGTCCCCGGACCCCACTTTTTATGGTTGGATGATATCTAACCAGTCCTGTTTGGTGTAGAGGGGAAGAATGTCTATATCTATACCTTTATGCTGGAACACCAGTTATGATTACATGTTCAAACATATCAGTATGCTCATAATGTCAGAGATAAGATGTGTGATGAATGACTGAGTGTTAACAAAAATACATATTTATTTTATTCAAGTTGTAGTCTCACATTAATTGTTAGCCATTTTCTGCAATTTCTTGTAATTTCACTGGGTTTGGGAGGGCTGTGTTAAAGGGATAGTTCACCCCCAAAATGATTTTTTTCCTATGGATTAGTCACCCCATGGAGACTTTTTTAAGTTTTTGTCTCATCCCTAAGCCAATAATTTGATGACCGGTAGGTCCGGAACCGCTGACCTACCGGCCCACTGGTCATCAAATTATTGGCTTAAGAATGCTACAAAAACTAAAAGATATCCATGAATTCAAGTCTCCATGGGGTGACTTATCGATTGAAAAAATGTGAACTATCCCTTTAAAAATGGACATGGTCTTTATTGTGAACCTTCTTGGTCAAACATTCCATTATGTGGTATTATTATGTTTGATAAACTGGAAAAATAAAAGCCAGACATTGTTACATAAATATCATCTACTCAATGTTTCTCAAAACCAATAAAAAACAAAGTTTGAATGAAAACAAAGGAAGTATCTTGAGTCATTTATTATTATTATGACACAATGAAAACAGTAATCAGGCCTGGAGAGACAATCAGTGGTTTGCAGTCTTATTAACCCTGGTCTGGAGCGCCATCTTGTGGTGAGAATACCAATTACAATTTATAGACATTTAGCAAAGTGGCTCTCACACTTCTTCAAGTCAAGGACCCCCAAAATGTATATTCATTTGGTGGACCCCCATCTGAAAAGGTTTTGTGCCAGGGACCCCCACAAGAGAATTCAAAACTATGTAACATTTTCCAAACATTTTCAAAAATAGCAGATGTAAGCACTTTAGACAGTTACTAGTTACTTTGCAGATATACATTATTACATTATAAAACATACATTAACCACTTTAGCCCCATTTTACACATAGGCTATTTGAAAATAGATGATCTACAATCTAACAACGTGTCACGAGACGACGCATTGTGAGCTTGTAGATCTGCTATTTTCAAAAGATTTGTATACATTTTAACTTGTGAAATGGGACATTCTGCACATTGAGTACTTTTACTTTTGGTACTTTAAGTACATTTTGATACCAATAATGTTGTACTTTTACTCAAGTATATTTTTAATACCTTACTTTTACTACTACTACTATTACTAAGTATTTCTACTTCTACACTCCACTGCATTAAAAAAACAAGCAATTTCAATTCAATTCAATTCAAAGGGCTTTATTGGCATGAGAAAACATACGTTTACATTGCCAAAGCAGAAAGCACAATACAACAATACAGAAATACAATATAATAAAAAAAAAAAAAAACAAGCCCAAAGTCGCTTATAATTAGCAGACATGGCAACGCCGGGGATACTGCGTAACCAAAAAAACGACAGTAGTCTCGCGCGAGGGAAAACAGCCAGATCTACAAGCTCACAACGCGTAGCGAAGCGACGCGTTGTGAGCTTGTAGATCGGCTGTTTTCCCTCGCGCGAGACACGGCGCATGCTCAGAAGCTGTGCGCTTCAACCAAGCCCCCCCCCCCCAGAACCACGGAGAACGGTCGACGCTTCAGAAGCCTGGTGGCTAAAATGTGGTATTGCAGGGACTTCCGCATTTAAACCACTACCGCGCACGCTCCCACCGTCTGAAATGTTAGGGCGCATGCTCCGTTGGCTCCAAAATGGAGCCCATCCAGGAAGTAGACGAAGTTCCGGGTGTTCCACGCGCTCGTGCGAGTAACTTTCACTGGAAATGAATAGCTCGAGGAGGCGGAGGGGCCGTCCGTCCGTTCTCTAGATATATCACAATTCTAATGGTTTGGTTTCCAACGGACAAGAAACAGTATTTCCTGTTACTAAAACTGAGACCGTAGAGATGATGATGATGATGGCAGGACTAAGGAAAGCGTCCCTGCTTCGTGGAGGTAACATTTAATACGTTTATTATTAGGTTTATTGGGTTTATTTTGACCTGTAAAAAGTGCATTGTTATTCATTGCAAAACAAGCTCGAGGGAAATTGACAGACAGCAGGAAGAGGAAGACAGTTTGTTTTTTAGCTGATGATGCTCTGCTCTCTGCTCCAGTCTAACTATAGGGCTGCTGCCTGCTAACAGTCTAACTACTAGGGCTGCTCTCTGCTAACAGTCTAACTACTAGGGCTGCTGCCTGCTCCAGTCTAACTACTAGGGCTGCTGCCTGCTAACAGTCTAACTACTAGGGCTGCTCTCTGCTCCAGTCTAACTACTAGGGCTGCTGCCTGCTCCAGTCTAACTACTAGGGCTGCTGCCTGCTCCAGTCTAACTACTAGGGCTGCTCTCTGCTCCAGTCTAACTACTAGGGCTGCTCTCTGCTCCAGTCTAACTACTAGGGCTGCTGCCTGCTCCAGTCTAACTACTAGGGCTGCTCTCTGCTCCAGTCTAACTACTAGGGCTGCTGCCTGCTCCAGTCTAACTACTAGGGCTGCTGCCTGCTCCAGTCTAACTACTAGGGCTGCTGCCTGCTCCAGTCTAACTACTAGGGCTGCTCTCTGCTCCAGTCTAACTACTAGGGCTGCTCTCTGCTCCAGTCTAACTACTAGGGCTGCTCTCTGCTCCAGTCTAACTACTAGGGCTTCTCTCTGCTCCAGTCTAACTACTAGGGCTGCTGCCTGCTCCAGTCTAACTACTAGGGCTTCTCTCTGCTCCAGTCTAACTACTAGGGCTGCTGCCTGCTCCAGTCTAACTACTAGGGCTGCTGCCTGCTAATGCTGTTCACATTTATGTTCATTTATTTACTGCTTTTTTTGCTCCATTTTATAACTAGGTTGTGTTGTTTGTAGCAGGCATTGCTACATCTGTGTAGCTGACATGAACAGTCCATGTTATTCATTGCAGACAGTGGCGTGCACAGACATTTTGAGGGGCAGGTGCTCAAGTAAATTATACTTTTTTTTGTTTACTTGGTCTGCTCTTTTTTCCCTCTACCACCTATACCTCTTTGCCAAAAATAGCCGATCTACAAGCCCACAACGCCTCGCAGCGCGAGGCGTTGTGGGCTTGTAGATCTGCTATTTTTGGCTAAAGTTCTCCTCAGAAAAGGGATGCTAGGTTTCGAGTGGTTATGGTAAAAATAAAAATCATATCACATAAAGATTTGGCGGACCCCCTGTCGTAACTCTGAGGACCCCCAAGGGGTCCCGGACCCCTGTTGAAGACCCCTGCTGTAAACTGAAAAAAGGGCACTTCTGGTCAAGAGGGCAAAGGGCAGGTGCTCTAGCACCACCTAGAGTCTATCTGTGCACGTCCCTGTTGTTTGTAGCAGGCATTGCTACATCTGTGTAGCTGACATGAACAGTCCATGTTATTCATTGCAGAGAGGAGGAGGAAGGACCCACACTCAGTTTAGCTGATGATGGTCTACTCTCTGCTCCAGTCTAACAGTACATAACTACTAGGGCTGCTGCCTGCTAATGTTGTTCACATTTATGTTGATTTATTCATTGTTTTTGCCTTATGTTGGTACACTAGATGGTGTTGTGTTGTTTGTAGCGTTCATTGCTACTGTGTAGCTGACCTAAAACAGTCCCACGTTATTCATTGCAGCGAGGAAGGAAGGAGGACCCCACATTTTTTAGTCAGTACAGTAGATCATCGGTTCTCAAATAAGTGGGGGGTCCGGGGACCCCCAGGGGTCCTTGAGGGAGTTCCAGGGGCAGGGCTGCCAACACTCCTGGATGTTTTTCTCTAGCTTTGTTGTAAACCCTTTCCAGTGAAAGTATTCACCTGTTTCCTAGGCTGTGTGTTTTCCACTTCCTGTCGGATTTCATTGGATATCATTAGTCATCTGACCAGTTTCATTGGCTTTCATTGGATCAAGTCGACAGGAAGTGGAACACACACAGGAAGTGAAAAGCCTAGGAAACAGGTGGATATAATGTTTATTTTGCAATGTTGACAATGCAATGTTATATATTGGTGTGTGGGTTGTGTGGGTTGCCCCCCCCCCAAAAAAAAAAAACAATGTTGCCCTGTCCAGGGGGTCCCCAGCTAAATGATGGATGGTTAGGAACCAAATGGACCCTTATGGGTCTGTAACTCGGAGAGTGTACAAATGGTCCATTTGTACACTCTCAGAGTTAAATTAACAATATAAATTACAATATAAATTGGGGTCCTAGAGAAATGTCATTGAAATGCCATTAAATGGGGGTCCGTAGCCCTTAATGCATGTCAAACTGGGGGTCCTTGAAATTAAAATGGTTGAGAATCACTGCGAGAGCAGTAAAAAATCTTCTCTTCAGGGGGTCCCTTGCATGTCTTTTCAAATGGGGGTCCGCAGGGCTAATAAGTGACAATTTTGGGGTCCTTGACATGAAATAGTTTTTAGAACCACTGCTCTACAGGACTATTGTCTGCAAGTGGATCTTGAGAGTGTACAAATGGAACCAAATGGACCCGTTAGGGTCCATTTGGTTCCATTTGTACACTCTCTGAGTTCAATTAACATTGATTTTACAACATAAATTGGGGTCCCAGAGATAGAAATGCCATTTAAATGGGGGTCCGTAGCCCTAATGCATGTGAAACTGGGGGTCCTTGAACTTAAAATGTTTGAGAATCACTGCTAGAGCCGTAAAAATCGTCTTTTATGGGGGTCCCTGGCATATCTTTTCAAAATGGGTCCGCGGGCTAATAAGTGACAATTTGGGGGGTCCTTGAAATGAAAAAAGTTTGAGAACCACTGCAGTATATCTACTAGTGCTGCTGCACTAATACTGCTGCTGTTTGTTCACATTTATGTTCATTTATTCGCCATAATGGTTTGCTCGTGTTGTTTCCGCTGTCTTTTTACAGTGGTGGTGTGTGTCTTCCTGAGCTCTACGGTGCTGGCAGTGGTGGAAGATCTGGACGACACGTAAGTGATGCTGTTTCTGTTTGGCCTCACCTCAGTGTCCTTCCTGTAATGGTTCTCAAGGTTGTACTTTAATGTTACATCTTGTGTACAGGACAGGTACAGTACATAAAGGTAAAACTTATTTGCGTTTGGCTTCCTTCAGACAATGCAGCAGCATATTAGGTAACAATTATATGGCCACATTTTAGCCTTTATGCAACCTGTAATGGTCACATTGTAGCCTTTATGCAACCTGTAATGGTCACATTGTAGCCTTTATGCAACCTGTAATGGTCACATTGTAGCCTGTATGCAACCTGTAATGGTCACATTGTAGCCTGTATGCAACCTGTAATGGTCACATTTTAGCCTGTATGCAACCTGTAATGGTCACATTGTAGCCCAGGGCCAGGGGTGATGCAACTTTGATGATGTAGAGGGCCACTATATTTCCACACTCACTCCAGGGGGACACATTGCATATACTGTACAGAAACCTCTTATCTCCGTATTTTAACTTTTCGCGTAATTCGTCATTCTATGTCACACAAAAGTAGCAAAAATAGCCAATCGAGAAGCTAAAAACGCGTCGCAGTGCGATGCGTTTTGAGCTTGTAGATCTGCTATTTTTGCAATTTTTTTTATTGGAATCCTTAAATGTAACATGTTGATTTAGTTTCAAATGCATTTAGTTGTACAGATGTTAACTTTATGAACTTAAATACAAATACGTTGGACATAAAAAAGACAATAAAATAATTCAATAATATACCAGTATTCTGATATTAACCTGCGGGCCGCATTAAAGGAGAATTTTGGACTAAAGTTTTCTTACCTTTTCTATGACGTTATGATATCTTAGGATGAATGGTACAGTAGAAAAATTTCATAACTTCACCCCTGAGCCGCCACAGCTTAAAAGGTGCGCGGATAGGCCTTAGGTTAGATCACATATTTTAACAGCTTTTATTTATTATTTTTTTTTGTGAGATCTGACGTTCATAGTGACAGAACACTATGCAACCAAAAAAAAAAAAAAAAAAAAAAAAACAGAAGTCTCGCTAGACGAGATTGAAATCTCGAGATTTCAATCTCGTCTAGCGAGACTTTTTTTTTTTTTTTGGGACAGTGTTCTGTCACTATGAACATCAGATCTCACAAAAAAAAAAAAAAAAAAAAAAGCTGTTAAAATATGTGATCTAACCTAAGGCCTATCCGCGCACCTTTTAAGCTGTGGCGGCTCAGGGGTGGAGTTATGAAATTTTTCTACAGCCGCATTAAGTGAAGGTGGGGGCCGCATGGGGCCCCCGGGCCGCCAGTTGCCCACGTATGAGGGAGTATAATGTAACCTGTAATGGTCACATTGTAGCCTATTTAATGCAAACCAGGAACAAACAAGACGCAGCATCAGTTTGTTGACTGCAAATATAAGCGTTTTTAAAGGCGTTGCGCTCGTTTGGCGAATAGCAGCAGCCGGCGTGTGTCAGGCAGCCTCTTAAGCTGTGTTTTCACTACAGGGCCAGTGTTTTACCTGCAAAACGGTTAGCATAACTTGCAGGAATGCCAATGGGACGAGAGACACCGAGCATGAGCCTTAACCCCTGGAACGCGTCTGTGTCACTTTTTCATTTGAGCTAAAAAGCATTATTTTACACTTTGGCTATTCAAAAATAGCAGATATACAAGCTCATAGCGCGGCACCGAGTGCCGCTCTATGAGCTTGTAGATCTGCTATTTTTGAAAAATCGTGAAAATGTGTGCAAATCTTTGAATATATATTGTTTTAATGCGAACATTTTTAACTAAAATCTTTGCTTCTGGGGGTCCCTGGAACAAAATATTTTGAGATGGGGGGGTCCGCGGCCAAATACATATAATTTTGGGGGTCCTTGACATGAAAAAGTTTGAGCACCACTGATATAGAAACATACGTTTTTCTGAATACTGTTGGGATTTAGAAGACATTTGTAGAATCGGCTTCAGGTCTTAGTGGGTTAATCACCCTCATTTACCCACATCTTTTACCTGTATGAAGACAAAACGTCTAATGGACTCAGGGGCGCTTTAACCTGGTGTGAGCCCTACCTACCTCCATCTCCACTGAAGTGGGTACAAAATGAGGAATTCATGAAAGACACAGCGTTGTGCACAGTTTGTTGTATACACAAATCCACGGAGCGCTGCCCTGTAGGGGGCGCCGCCATGGCGGCGGTGTCGGACTCGATCAGCTGCTGCTGCGCGGCGTGTCAGTCAGGCTGCAGTCACTGACTGCTCACGTTACTCTTTTACCCGCTTTTTACTAACTTTTACTGACACCAACTTTACAATGATGTACAGAAAATGGGGATGAGCCTGTGTAGTTTATGGCTGCTCCAACAGCCAAGCAGGTCAAGAGTAACCCGTGAACAGACGGACAGAACCGCAGCAGAAGCTGACAGAAGCTGTCCTACAGGACAGCGCTCCGTGGATTTGTGTATAGTGCCGCTAGTAGCCTACATCAGTGGTTCTCAAAGTGGGGACCCCCAGGGGTCCTTGAGGGAGTTCCCCAGCAAAATTATAGATAGTTAGGAACCAAATGAACCCTTATGGGTCTGTAAAACTCTGAGAGTGTACAAAACATTTGTACACTCTCAGAGTTAAATTAACATTGATTTTACAATATAAATTGGGGTCCCAGAGATAGAAATGCCATTAATTGGGGGTCCGTAGCCTAATAATGCATGTCAAACTGGGGGTCCTTGAAATTAAAGTGGATGAAAATCACTGCTAGAGCTGGAAAAATCTTCTCTTATGGGGGTCCTTGGCATATCTTTTCAAATGGGGGTCCACGGGCTAGTAAGTGTCAATTTGGGGGGTCCTTGACATGAAAAAGTTTGAGATCCACTGGCCTACATGATAAAGAAAGGGATTTTGTAGACATATGTATGTAGAATTGCCTACAGCAATTCAGGCAAAAATGACAGGCGCTGTAATGACAGTGCTGTAAGGCACGTCCGATTCAGTCAATTGGAAGCATGTTGCGCAGCAAAAATAGCCGATCTACAAGCTCTAGACGCATTGAGAGCTTGTAGATCGGCAGAACTTTGCTGCTAGTACGTACGCTCATTCATCCCACATTGAATGAATGGATGACAAATTCATGAATTTCATGAATGACCAGACAACCAATGAACAACACAAACATGACTGATGACATGGGGCTCAAATTATTATATATTCTTTTGCCAGCCAATCAGAGTAATGAAAAACCGTATGAATACAGGAGGTTGCATCAGCTGATGCAACCTCCTGTATTCATACTGTTTTTCATCTCATTACAGTTTGTGTGGTTTGTAATATTGTTTTTTCCTTGGGTAATTTATAGCAGTGGTTTTCAATGCTTTTCATATCAGGGTCCATTATTTATTGGTCATTTGAGCCACAGAACCACCGTTTGACGAGATTTAGACTCTCAGGCCCAAAACGTATAATATTTTGTCCACAATTCCATGCAGGCTGTATTGATGTTGGTTCCATAGGAGAGATGACAGGCAAAACGTTGATCAAAATACATTCTTTAATTAAGTAATGCAGATGTTTAACAATAATTTAACTTTGCATTCAAATCGAGGTCTACTGGTCAAAGCATGATAATAAAACTGGAACTTATGCAAATGTTTCTCTTCTTTTCCCCCCAGATTTAAAGATACCAGAGTCGACGATGTCTGGCTGGTGGATGTGAGTTCAAAACACACACACACACACACACACACACACACACACACACACACACACACACACACACACACACACACACACACACACACACACACACACACACACACACACACACACACACACACACACACACGCACTGACACACACACACACACACACACACACGCACTGACACACACACACACACAACACACGCACTGACACACAAACAGACGTGTCTAGGTCCATTCAGCGATGCTTGGCTCCATGGCTCTACTGTCCGGTGTTCATCCCGTACGGAAGTGGTGGCGTTGGGGTGGATGAAGGGGGGGTGGATGAAGGGGGGGGGGGGGGGGGGGGGGAAGGAGGGTGGGTGTGTGTTTAGTGAATGAGAAGTCATGCATGGCGGGCTGAAGCCGGGGGGCTTGGGAAGGGGTTTATGTTGTCTGGGGCTCTGGGTCATCATATCTCTGGCTCCAAAAGCTGCTTCCCCTCCCAGTTTGAATGGGGGGAGAGAGGAGAGAGAGAGAGAGAGGAGAGAGAGAGAGAGAGAGAGAGAGAGGAGAGAGAGAGAGAGAGAGAGAGAGGAGAGAGAGAGAGAGAGAGAGAGAGAGAGAGAGAGAGAGAGAGAGAGAGAGGAGAAGAGAGAGGAGAGAGAGAGAGAGAGAGAGAGAGAGAGAGAGAGAGAGAGAGAGAGAGAGAGAGAGAGAGAGAGCGCTAAGGGGGGGGGGGGGGGTGGGGGGGTGATTATACACACGCACAGAGAGAGGTCGGAGAGAGATCTCCAATCTCTGTTTCTCTTGCTTGATATCTAGCCTGGTTCCAGACAAATCTGCCAGCGTTCATTTTGAATTAGTTTTAGTCATAGTCTTTTGAATAAAATTCCGTTTTACCTCATATTTTTGTCATCTGGAAAGTTTTAGTTTTTGTCTAGTTTTAGTCGACTACATGTCGTAATTTTTTGTCGACTAAATATTAGTGCTGCACGATTCTTGCTCAAATGTGAATCACGATTTTCCTCCATAAGAATTGAGATCACGATTCTCACACAATTCTCTTGTAAATATAAAAATATTAAGCAAAACAAATATATATATATATTTTTTTTTATTGAAAAAAAAAATCGTCATAATTTAAAATCGAGATCGCATAGGTGTCTGAATCGAGATCACGATCTTTTTTCGATTAATCGTGCAGCACTACTAAATATACAGTTGATTTAGTCGGCTATAATGTACTTTGGCGGTGCCTTGATGCCGTCATAATGCCTGATTTTACACTTGGTTGCATGCTGAAAAATAGCCCGATTCTACAAGCTCACAACGCTAGTTTTAGTCGACAACATTAACACTGCTTGACGTACACTTACAACAGTGGCAACAAAGACCTGGAAAAGTAATGGAAAATGACAAAAAAATAGTACAGAGTTTCTTGGAAAATAAGTAGTTGTCCTTTAATATTGTATTGAGTGTATAACAAAAAGCGATGACTGCAGATTAGGTTTTCGTCAGTCGGCTGGGTGGTTTGTTCAGATGAAGCCCGAACCATCTTAATGATGGGAATAGTTGTCTTAAAGGAGAATTCCGGACATTTTAAGTGTTATCTTTGATGTGTCGTTACTCACCTACCAAACGTAAAAAGTGGCGTTGTTTTTTCCAGAGATTCCCCTGTCGTCATTTTTTCAACCCCCCTCCGTTGTCATAATGGGAGCGCGTGGGTTAGGGAAATTCGTCTATTATAACCGATGCAAAGTTAATTTTTTTCTCTACTACTACTCATTGTAGAGTCTCATGATAGTCAAACATGCGCTGAAAGTTCCTGAGAGGCTTCGCTAATGCCGAACGATTTAACACTGGTTGCTTGTTTCTTTCCAGAACCTGGCAACTTGGTGTTGCCAGGTAGAGAAACAAGCAACCAGTGTTAAAATCGTTCGGCATTAGCGGAAGCCTCTCAGGAACTTTCAGCGCATGTTTGACTATCATGAGACTCTACATATGAGTAGTAGTAGAGAAAAAAATTACTTTGCATCGGGGAATCTCTGGAAAAAAACAACGCCACTTTTTACGTCGGTAGGTGAGTAACGACACATCAAAGATAACACTTAAAAATGTCCGGAATTCTCCTTTAATGTTCAGACAGTTTACCTGAGAATAGTTATACTTTTATCAACGAGGCTTGGCACACTACGTCCTGGCTTGATCACTGTCTCTGTACAGTAGATGCTCATGACTCTATTGATGTGCAATGGAAATAGTTTATGATCTGGCTACCCGCTGACTAACTTGGCATGGAGCACCGAAGTCTGATGTCACTGCCACTAGAGGGCGCTGTTCCACGGGTTCGTGGCTTTATTTCTTTGTGTTGAAATCCCCATTTGGGAATCTTAGATCACGTCGTATAAGAACTGTGTTCCAAACATAAACACACCACCCTGGCGTTTTTGTCAGGGGGTTGGCTCTGCATCGTTTATGATATTCATTCATATTTGATACAGCCTGTTTTCTGGCGAAAATGGAATTAATTCTGCCTTAAAAGTCTTAAGAACTACTACTGTCCGGGTCTGAAATCACTGTCCCTACAGCAGCCGCATTCATGGGAAATGTAGTCTTTGGGTTGTTTGACTCCGTTTCTAGTGTTTTTTATTGTGTTAATCTTTGGGTAAATGTGTAAATTTACACCTTCAGTCGATGCTTCATATCCATATGAGTAAAAACGCCAGGGTGGTGTGTTTATGTTTGGAACACAGTTATTATATGAAGCGATCTAAGATTCCCCAATGAGGATATCAACACAAAGAGTAAAGCCACGGACCTGCGGAAAGCGCCCTCTACTGGCGGTGACGTCAGGACTTCGGCGCTCTATTGGCCAGACTGATACCGTGGATTCACTCTCACTTTTCCTCCCCGGTATCAGTCTGGACTTCAGAAAAGATCAGGATAAACACTTGAATCATTCTGATGTACTTGCTGGGTAATATTGACGTTTCACAAAGATGTGGTTATGTGTCGGGATATGAACTGATAAGGAACCCACAACACTGTGATGTGTTGTGTTCCCTGTATGAAGCTGTTGTGGAGTCTAGGGCAAACGTGTATATAATGCTAAGCCAGGGTGGAATGACCATGTTGAAGAGGCTAGAAAGGCTTTTAAAATATGGGCTGAGTCAGGCAAAGGCCTGCCCCAGCCTTGACGACCTTTGCGGGATTATGCAAAGGCTAAAATGTAACTTAGTTAGCATGTTATGTAGACAGATGCCAGGTCATTGTTGACCTGGCATCCTATAGTGTATAGTTTCAATGTACAGGCTGATGATAGGTTCTTGGTTCACGTATGTATTAGTTCAGGGGTGATGCAACTTTGATGATGTAGAGGACCACTATATTTCCACACTCACTCCAGAGGAACACATTGTATATACTGTCAGAGGGCAGAAAAGTCTTATCTCCGTATTCTAACTTTTTTCATAAATTAATGCCGTACTTCGCCATTCTATGTCACACAAATGTAGCAAAAATAGCAGATCTACAAGCTCAAAATGCATCGCATTTTGAGCTTGTAGATCTGCTATTTCAAGTCACTCTGCCGCTGATGTATTATTTATGATGTATTGTATGCTTACTGTAAGTCACTCTGGATTTAGAGCCTCTGCTAAATGCCTAAACTGTAAACTGTAAAGGTAGACATGGACCTCTGTTTGAAAAGATTTTTTTTAAAAATATGCTGTTTGTTTTATCAAAATAAATGAAGACACTATGAGGTCAAAATCTCTGCTAAGGAAGTTTAGTCTAAAAACTAAAGGGTGTTTTATTTTCTCTCTCTGCTCTGGTAGTTCTATGCACCATGGTGTGGCTACTGCAAGAAGCTGGACCCCATATGGCTTGAAGTCGGTGCCGAGTTGAAGAGCTCCGGGTCGCCGGTCCGAGTGGGAAAGATGGACGCCACTGCATATTCTGGTGAGGAAAAAAATCTTGTATTAAGCCAAGGATTAATTTGACCCCTTCCTGTCCTGTTGTTGTTGTTATTATTATTATTATGCTTTCTGCATTATGCATGATATATCATTCCAACCCAAGCTGACCAGAAAATGGGTACAGCACAGGGGTTGACACTACTAAGGTCTCAGAGACACTTGCCCGTCGGGCAAGTACAGGTCATGTTCTACTTGCCCACAGGTCTTGCCCACTTGCCTGAAAAGTAAATTGTCCTTTATAAAATGATAAGTAAAATGTTCACTTATTTTTTAACTTTCTACTTGCGAATTCTTGGGCTGCACGATAAAAAATGTCACACCTCAATATTTATGCCAAATATCTAATGAATAGCTTTGAATATGACTATGGGTTCACACTTGTTATTTTATATTTTTAAGTGTACTAACAGTGAAAACAGCACATTATAGGCCAATGGTGCTCTTATATATTACATTCCACAGACCTGAAGACAGTTACTTTCCCATAACTTTACTTTATTTGTTTATTTAGACAGGACAGAGCATATTAATGAACGTCACATGAACGTAAATACACCGGATTTAGCAAAGATGCTAATTTTCATCCGCAGTCCTCACACAAAATATAAAATCAGAAAAACAATAACATCAGAAAACAGACAAACGGTGAAATACAATTACATAACATCACATAGCCTAAAAATGAACCTAAAATATGATCACAAATGGTTGCAGCTTTGGTTTTCAAGCAACCATCTTTTCACATTGAATTTAAAAGATGGAAATGTAGCACAATCCCTTATATGTAGAGGAAGGCCATTACATGCTACACAACCCTGTACTGAGAGGACATTTTGACCGAAGGTTGACAACTTCGATACTTGACAACACTTGACAAAGTGCTCTTATTTTGAAGTCCACCGACCGGAAGTCAAGGGTTTACGTTCATCTGACTTGACATAATGCTGAGCTTTGACTGTTCAATAAACAAACGGAGGTAGTGGGCTGGCGCTCTAACCACGTTCAGCTGTCTAAAGACAGATATCTCGTTGCATCCCCACTCAAAATGCACACCTGCCCAGTCGGGCAACAACCCGATAACTTCACTTGCCCGAACATTTTATTTACCTGCCCCGGGCAGGCGGGCAGGCATTAGTGTCAACCCCTGCAGTATACCATTCTCTGCTTGAACACAGCTTTGGTGCAGAAGCTCTGATCAGCCGACCTTGAGCAGAACGCTCAACTACATACTACTGTATATAATATATATATATACTGTATATAAATCCAAGACCGGGAACGCATCTGTGTCATTTTTAGATTTCTTTGGGCTATTAAAAAATAACAGATATACAAGCTCATAGCACAAGCTTGTAGATCGGCTGTTTTTTGATAAATCGTGAACATTTTGAAAACTGTGAAAAATCATGAATCATGAGAACCACTGATTTAGCAACATAAATAAAAAAAAACTGTTAGGATTTAGAAGTCATTTGCAGAATTTGTAGAAGCTTTTTCATGTCGAGGACCCTTCAAAAAACATTTGGGGTGCTTGTATTTTGTCTCCCCGCTCTTCTATTGAGACGTTTAGATCGGGTCATCGTGTCTCACCTATAGACACAGGATCTCACACGAATCTTGACCTGAAGGTCAAGATTCCATTTATCCCCTGAGCAAGCAGGCCGTCTCTATTAGCTCAATTGTGTGAAACATTCTGCACTTGCGCAGGGAAACCCTGGTTCAAACCCGGGGTTTGAACCAGGGTTGAACCACCTCCGTTTGTTTTTGAGAGGAAAGTTACATAGTGCTGCTTTAAGTGTTGCGCAGAAGATAAAATATCTGTGCCGCTACAAGCTTGTAGATCTGCTATTTTTGAAAAATAGTGAAAATGTGTGCAAATCTTTGAATATATATATATATATATATATATATATATATATATATATATATATATATATATATATATATATATATATATATATATATATATATATATATATATATATATATATATATATATATATATTTCTAAAGCAAACATTTGTAACTCAAGTCTTTGCTTCTGGTGGAACAAAATATTTTGAGATGCAGGTCGACGGCCAAGTACTCATTTTGGGGGTCCTTGACATGAAAAAGGACCCCCGCTATGAGCTTGTAGATCTGCTATGTTTTAGTAGCCCCAAAGTATAAAATAATGGTTGTAGCTAAAAATCTAAAATGACACGGATGTGTTCCCGGATTGAATGGGTTAATATTTCTTTGAGGTAGAAATTAAACTCTCATGGAAACGGGTTTGGTTTGCAGTGGTTATTATTAGAGACGTGTCTGAAATGCCTGCTGTATTTTTTCACAAACACAACTTCTACAAGTTATGTCCACATCTGGAGCTTCAGTGTTAACACATTGGGTGCCAGAGGTTTATTAAAATATTATACGTTGAGTGCCTGCATTTCTTCCATCCACTTGCGTTATACGTTTCGTGCTGTAGAAGCCCCGACGCGGAAGTGCATGTAAACAAAGCGTGCGTGCGAGACGGCGGAGGGTCCCGACTAACGCCTGGAACAATAATATTTCCAACGCGATCCTCCATTGCAGCGTGATCGCCGATCGAAAACGGCTCGTTTCCACCACGTTAAAAAGAAATGGAGATATTAAGCTTTTAGTCAAGGAGACAACATTGAAAACGCCGACCGGAAGGATTTTTGACATGGAGACAGATCCAGCCTCTTCTTCTCAGAAACTCCTTGGGTGATGTCAAAGTTTCGTTTTAGCGCCCCACGTGGGCCACTCGTATAAAAATAGAATTGGGTCAAAAACGGTCCGGACCGTTTTCGGCACTTCTCGTTTGGATCCTCAAAAACGGTCCGGACCGTTTATGGCACTCGATGTGTTAATCCAGCCCTGAATGTGGCTGCCGTGGGTGTACAGTATGTTTGAATTAACTTGTTACTAGCGAATGCAAATGAAGGGAGATAGAGTGAGGTGATCGACTGAGCGTGGAGACCCTAATCCTGCTCGATGCACTCTTATTGGTCAGTTTTTACATTGCCCCCGTCCGTTTTAGAATTGATTTTAAGATCTTACGGTTTGTTTTTTACAGCCCAAAAAGTCTGTCTGTCCTGATGAAGGTCTAACGACCGAAACGTCCACCTAATATAAAGAGCAACGTCCCTGCAAAGAGCAACGTCCCTGCAAAGAGCAACGTCCCTGCAAAGAGCAACGTCCCGCACACCAGACAGTGTGCGGGACGGGACCTCTTTCTTTGGTTTGATTATCAGAGATATACACCTTCTGTCCTACGCACCCGTCACCAACCTTTTTGAGGTGTGCATCGACCTTCTATACGTTTTTACAGCCCTAAACGGGCTGCCCCCCCCCCTCCCCCTGTATTTGTCAGAGCTCATAAAACCGTACATCCCAGCCAGAGCCCTAAAGGTCAGCTGACCAGTCGCTCTTGATCGTGCCTAAAACCAGTTATAAGACCAGAGGTGACCGGGCCTTTGTAGCGGCTGGCCCTACAGACTCTGGAACACCTTTGCCCCTTTTATACTCGCTCTGCTCCTTCACTAGAGGCCTTTGAATCTCAAGGAATATATGTCACATTTTGTGAACTAGAGCCCATAAATTATATAATTTAGTAATATGGCAGGAATCATGTTCCTATATAATGAGCGGGTGGCTCTTTAAAAAGTCTCAGGGGGTTTTGTAACCCAGAGAGGGTACAAAATGGACCCTATGGGTCCATGTGGTTACACTCTCCCAGGGTTAAATTAACACGGTAAATAAATGCTGGTCCCTGTGTGTATTTTATATCTGTTGTATGTTGCCCCTTCATATTCACTCTGCTCCTTCACTAGAGGCCTTTGAATCTTTTATTGAAGACTCATTTCTATTTTATTAAAGACTCGCTTGATTGGGTACATTTTATAACTCTGTAATGCTGTTTTTAGCCCTTTTATTTCTGTTTGTAACTTATTATTCCTCTTTTTGTCGTCTTGTCTTAATCAGTTTTTCTTTATTGAGTTAAAGTAACGGTAACTATGAGGATTCCTCTGTGCTGCATTACTGGAAAGTTGTGGAAACATACCTGAGTCTGATACTCTGAGTTGATCTATTTTTCTATGTTGCAGGAATGGCTTCAGAGTTTGGTGTTCGTGGATACCCTACCATAAAACTGTAAGTATCATTCCTGGCTTTACTGATATCCATAAAACACCTCTGTAGTCTTATGATGCACATTTGAACCGCTCAAATACATAATGACAACATCTTGAATATATTGACTCATTGAAGAATTATGTTGCTACAAACTTGTAGTTTGCATTATGCTGTTTTTTTTTGAAAAAATCGTGAAAATGTGTGCAAATCTTTGAATATATATATACATGTTTTAAAGCAAAAAAAAATTACTCCGATCTGTGCTTCTGAGGGTCCCTGGAACAACATATTTTGAGATGGGGGTCCCCGGCCATATACATATCATTTTGGGGGTCCTTGACATTAACACGTTTGAGCACCACTGATATAGCAACACACTGGTAGGATTTAGAAAACATGATTGTAGATATGTATTTGGCCAGGGACCCCCCCCCCCACCATCTCAAAATATTTTGTCCCAGGGACCCCCCAGAAGCATGTGAAACAAAATTTGAGTTACAAAAAATATATATATTCAAAGATTTGCACATATTTTCAAGATTTTTCAAAAATAGCAGATCTACAAGCTCATAGCGCGGCACTCGGTGCCACGCTATGAGCTTGTAGATCTACTATTTTTTAATATCCAAAGACATTTTAAAATGAACAGATGCGTTCCCGCGGTCTTAATGGGTTAAAGATAAACAGAAGGCTTGACAATGTGTGATGTTTGCATAATGACAAACCTTCGTCTCCGCTGCCATGTGTTGTCCTTTGGGCGTCAAGGCACCTTCAGGGAACTCAACCACGTGGGAGTCAGCTGTTGTTGCCAAATAACCAAACCCTCAACAACAGCAATAACAACTAATTGTCTTTATACCATTAACTCATTCAGACCGGGAACACATCTGTGTCATTTTAAGATTTCTTTTGCTATTCAAAAATAGCAGATCTACAAGCTCATAGTGCGGCACCGAGTGCCGCACTATGAGCTTGTAGATCTGCTATTTTTGAAAAATTGTGAACATTTGTGCAAATCTTTGAATATATATATATATATATATATTTTTTTTTAACTAAAAGCAAACATTTGTAACTCAAATCTTTGCTTCTGGGGGGATTTTACAAATGTCTTCTAAAGCCTAACAGTTTTCTGAAAAAACTTATGTTGCTATAAAAATATATATATATAATCAATATATTTGCACAAATGTTCAGGATATTTTTTTTTCTTAAATAGCAGATCTACAAGCTCATACTATGCTATTTTTTGAATAGCCAAAGAAATCTAAAAATGACCCAGATGCGTTCCCGGTCTTAATGGGTTAATGCATTGCACATTGTTATGGATATTATTACTCCAGACATTATACTCTGATGGAATGTGTTTCATATCAATATTTTTTACGATGTGGCTCCTAGGGGCTGAGCCGTTCAGAAGAGTGTCTCTGTCTGTCTGTCTGTCTGTCTGTCTGGGGCTAATCTTACAAACCACTGACCAGCCGCAAATTTCATATTCCAGTAATCAAGGAATATTTGTCACATTTTGTGAACTAGAGCTCATAAACGATACGGTAATGTAGCAGGAATTACGCTCCTAATATAATGAGCGGTGCCGTCTCGGGGGGTGTTGTGACCCAGAGAGGGTACACATATGGACCTTTTATATGGGTCCATTTGGTTACACTCTCCCAGGGTTAAATTAACTAGATTCGCGGCCCTCACATCTAGGCCCGATCCAAGGTTGGTCCAGACGGAGTCCAAAACTCATCATCGTCACCAAAACATTTAGACTGTCATCCCTTCTAAATAGTCCATTTCCTCCTCATCCTTCAGGTGGTAATATCAAGGGATAGGCTGCTGGGGCATACATAGGGTGGAGTTCATGAATCTGTGTAGTCTCTCTGTGGCTAGGTGCATCACTTGTTGTTCTGTACAGTACAATGTCCCTATGCTCTATCTGATCTCCTGGTGCCACAATAACCACATCAGGGACATCAGGGTTAAAGGGCAAGACCACTTTGGTAGAGGTTTGAGTTGTGTAGTTACCTTGCCATGATGTAACTCCAAAGGTGGACTAGAAATCAAAAATAATTGCTCCATTGTTTAGAAATTGATAATTCAAAATATGCTCCTCATTGACCTACATTGTACGGTGAAACAGCTCTCAAAGTCAATCTTTTAGCATGTAAACAAACACAAACAAAGCTGATTCTGACAATATAGAGCATCACCAAACCCAGTACTGTTTGTTTTTTTAATAAAAATGTCTACTTCCTGTTGATTTTACTATTTGAAGATCCGGTCCGGGTTTTCTTCTTAATAAAAATAGCAAAATTATTTTTGATTTCTTGTCCACCTTTAGAGTTACATCATGGCAAGGTAACTACACAACCCAAACCTCTACCAAAGTGGTCTTGCCCTTTAAGGTGACATTTCTTTGCCCCCTGTGAGCTTTTAGCTTTGAACACTATTTTGAGTTCCCGAATTGGGTTTGCATTGAAGATTTCGGCACCGGTTTGAAAGGACTCTACTAAACGATTGACTGTCTTTAACTCATCTTGAATCAAGGTCAATGTGTCTTTCATAATAAGTTTGTCTCCTTTTGCTTGATGAAGGCGGTTCTTAATTTCATTATCTTGATCAAAGACAAAGATTTGTGAGAATTTGGGCTTCTTTGTGCGGTCAGGAAAGACTGCAGATGGAGTAATGTGGTACATCTGGCCACTCATCTTGAATGTCTTTGGTCCTTGTCCTTTGAACTCCTAGCCTCGCGTGGCCAGACAATATCACACGACACACTGCGTGGATATTAGTCTGGTCCCTATCAACGATAGATTTTTTTCCAAGGGGCGGTTACAAAAAGATCCAAACGGACTCTAATTGGTTAGACCTAAACCAATCAGAGCAGTGCTTCCTTGTACGAACGAATCAGAGCAGTGCTTCCTTGTACGTCATTGCTCCAAATAAGGTGATAAGCCCGCCCACATTTGGATACTGGGCCCCGATTGGTCCCGCACAACCTCTGCGGGAGAGAAATACATTCTCTATGGAGGGGGGCCAGACCTAATCTGCCGAGGGCTAAAGTGCATGCAATTTTGCAAAGGCAGATTCGTCTGGAACCAGGGTATTGAACTCCACTATCTTACCAGGGACGTTCTTGACGTGCTTGGCGCCTCGGGTCCGACGGCCCAGAGATAGTTTTCTTTTCCATGGCATGGCTCTGTAAGAGATATTTATGAACCAGGACGGCGACCTCTGCTGGCCTAGTCACTCTGCACACACGTCATGCGAAGTCCGCCCCCCTCTGCCTCTCCTCTCCTCTCCTCTCCTCTCCTCTCCTCCCTCCCCGCTTTGCTTTGTGGCCCTAACCTCTAGTCCCAACCTCCCAACCCATAGATATATATATAAAGGCTAGATGGCTCAAGGGGGCGGCGCAAGCGTAGCTCAACCGCGGCCATCTTGAAACAGTCATTCATAACATTATGTCTATGGTGCATGTACTTTGAAATAACCATAGCTTGCTCAATTTTCATCTGATTTTCAAACGGTTTGGTGTGTTGTAAACACCAAAGATGTAGTTATGATACTGCATACTTATAATTATAATCATGTTTTTTTTTTTAATATAATTTTAAGTATGCAGTATCATAACTACATCTTTGGTGTTTACAACACACCAAACCGTTTGAAAATCGGATGAGAATTGAGCACGCTATGGTTATTTTAAAGTATATGCACCATAGACATAATGTTATGAATGACTGTTTCAAGATGGCCGCCATGTGGCAACGTCGTACTCCATTGGCCAGCAGCGCGGGTGAGTCATCTAGCCTTTATATATATCTATGTCTCAACCTCCCAACCTCGGTCATGTGACAAAGAGGTCAGACTTCCTGTATCTGGTTGCTATGGCAACCTGCCAGATCAGGCTGAGGGTCTGATAGGAAAATCGGAGAATCAATCAAGCCGAGAGTTTCGTGTGAGATCCTGTGTCTATAGGTGAGACACCATGACACGATCTCTCAATAGAAGAGCGGGGAGACAAAATACAAGCACCCCAAATGTGTTTTGAAGGGTCCTTGACATGAAAAAGTTTCTACAAATCCTGCAAATGTCTTTGTACACACTCAGAGTTACATACCTGTAAGGGTCCATTTGGTTTCATTTGTACACTCTCAGAGTTACAGACCTGTAAGGGTCCATTTGGTTCCATGTGTACACTCTCAGAGTTACAGACCTGTAAGGGTCCATTTGGTTCCATTTGTACACTCTCAGAGTTACAGACCTGTAAGGGTCCATTTGGTTCCATGTGTACACTCTCAGAGTTACAGACCTGTAAGGGTCCATTTGGTTCCATTTTTACACTCTCAGAGTTACAGACCTGTAAGGGTCCATTTGGTTCCATGTGTACACTCTCAGAGTTACAGACCTGTAAGGGTCCATTTGGTTCCATTTATACACTCTCAAGGCGGTTACACAGCGGCGAATATGCGAATATACGCAAAATTCAGACTCGTTCCGAATAATTAAAAGACGCTTTTTTCGCTCCGCGAAACTGATGTGGAAGACTTGCATTGACTTTATAAGGTTATATTAAATATTTTAAAAGTAGGCTAACTCTCTTATCCTCTCATAGGGAATGCATTGGCAGCTGCAGTTCATCGTTCTAACGGACCTCGAGTAGCGGCGCTGTCTCAAAAGTGGGCGTGAAATTTGTAGTCCCCGTGTGTCTCTATATCAGTGGTGCTCCAACCTTTCCATGTCAAGGACCACCCAAAATGACATGTATTTGCCCGCAGACCCCCATCTGTAATGGGCTCTCTGTACCGTTAACTGTCGAGCTCATTTGAAGGAAACTGCCGATAGGATCACAACAGGGTTCATCACATTAAACCAAGTCAGATGATGAAACATCTCCGACAGACAACAGGAGACCTTTTTTCCCCCGACAATAGAAAGATGGCCGATAAAGACTTCCAGTTATTATTTTTTTGTCTCCCATGAGCTCATTAGGCCCTGTGGGCTGGTGCAACCTCGGCAGTCATGCCTGAAACTCCCGTTATACTCGGTTGGCACGACGCGACGCGCAGCCAAGTATAAATCACGTCTTTAATGGGTTCTGCACATTGCAGTCTCCTTCGCTAGGGCTCCTTCATTAGTTAGCTCCCTTGTTTTCACACCTGTACCGAGGGAACGGAAATGGAGCCGTTTAAAGATGTGATCATTCTAACTTGGATAGAAGGCCTTGAGGTTGGTTTCTCTCTCTCATGGCGTAGAGTAGACAATCCCCCCCAGAGCAGCTTGTTTTAGAAACGGGCAGTTAAGACACCTATTAGTGTCTTAAGAGCTCTTGTACCTGTGAGTCATCCTCTCCACAACATCTTTTCAGGCCGGAAAAGCAGTCGTAAGGATCTGTTCCGTTCGTTACGGTTTAAGAAACACTTTTGTCCCAACAGCAATTAGGCTCTTCAACTCCATGACCAGCCTCTAGGCCTATGAACTGGACTAATGGTCTTAGTTTTTAGTTTGAGTTATTTATGGGTCTATGTGCAATGACAAAGGATTATAATTAGTATTCTATGCTTATTCATAATATATATTTTGTATTTGACTCTCAGTTTTAACCTGTGCCCCCCCCCCCCTCTTTTTGTGATGTGTTTTTAACTCATTCAATGCCAATGAAATAAATAAATAAATTGCGAACTGTGCCAGCAATGTTTCAATGTTCTTATACCTTTTTCAAGTAGTCATAGAATATTTATCTCCACTATAATCGATCCCCTGATTGGTGCTAATCACTGAGGGTTATACTGTGTGGTTTCACAAATGTCAACGAGGTCATTGGAGAAATTGTCATTGAGAGAAAATGTGTCATAAAACCCTGAAAACTAGTATTGCAATGAAATGACCTTCCTTATGTTCCCCCCCCCCCCCCACACTCTATATCTTTTCTCACTCTTTCTATGGACATATCTTGTCTCTCTCACTCTTTCTATGGACATATCTTGTCTCTCTCACTCTTTCTATGGACATATCTTGTCTCTCTCACTCTTTCTATGGACATATATTGTCTCTCTCACTCTTTATATGGACATATCTTGTCTCTCTCACTCTTTCTGTGGACATATCTTGTCTCTCTCACTCTTTCTATGGACATATCTTGTCTCTCTCACTCTTTCTATGGACATATCTTGTCTCTCTCATTCTTTCTATGGACATATCTTGTCTCTCTCACTCTTTCTATGGACATATATTGTCTCTCTCACTCTTTCTATGGACATATCTTGTCTCTCTCACTCTTTCTGTGGACATATCTTGTCTCTCTCACTCTTTCTATGGACATATCTTGTCTCTCTCACTCTTTCTGTGGACATATCTTGTCTCTCTCACTCTTTCTGTGGACATATCTTGTCTCTCTCACTCTTTCTGTGGACATATCTTGTCTGTGTGTCTCTTGGTGTCTCTCTCAGGCTGAAGGGGGATCTGGCCTATAACTACAAAGGACCCAGAACAAAAGATGACATCATGGAGTTCGCCAACAGGGTGGCGGGGTAAGTCTTAACGTTCCATTTCAATGTCGACGGAGTACTTCGGATATTTTTACTTAAGTAAAAGTAGCAATGCCACAATATTTAAAAAAAATACTCTTGTTACAAGTAAAACGGTCTGTGTTCAAAATGTTACTTGAGTAAAAGTATTTACAAGTATTTGCATCAAAATATACTCACAGTACCAAAAGTAAAAGTTCCAAAAAGTTTGAAAATAGCCGATCTACAAGCTCACAACGCGTCGCAGTAGATCGGCTATTTTCAAATAGCCTAGGTATAAAATAGGGCTAAAGTGGTTCATGTATGTTTTATCATTTTTATCTGCAAAGTAACTAATAACTAAAGTTTTCAAATAATTGTAGTAGAGTAAAAAGTACAGTATTTGCCTCTGAGATGTAGTGGAGTAGAAGTAAAAGTATTGCAAATTGGAAATACTCCAGTAAAGTAAAAAAATACCTCAAAATTGTACTTAAGTACAGTACTTGAGTAAACATACTTAGTTACTTTACAGCACTGCATGAAAGGCTGTAAGCCTATACCCTGCTGTGGACTCCTATCTGACTTCACAGGAGCAGCCTGTGTTGATGTTGATGAGCCATGCATGCAATGGCATGTAGGCTTGTATATCCGTGGCCTCGCTCTCTGAGTCTTTTGCCTCAGATCTCACAGTCCTAAGCCACTGTATCAATGGAGCCTGACACATTATTCTCTCCCTCGAGGGAGGAATCAAGCTACCAAACCAAACCCATGACTGAAGAGTCCATCAAAAGCCTGGCTCACATTTAGAGGTTGAGGACTGTGCCAAGTAATGTGGATCATCCGCCACTAGGTGGCAACCTAAGTCCATTATATAAGTGACGGCTCAAGCAGAGGGAACTGCTTGGTTAAACATGGTGTACTAGACAAAGAATCAGTGGTGGAAAGTAACTAAGTACATTTACTTAAGTACTGTACTTAAGGTATTTGTACTTTACTTGAGTATTTCCAATTTCCAATACTTTTACTTCTACTCCACTTCAACTCAGAGGCAAATATTGTACTTTTACACCACTACAATTATTTGAAAACTTTTACAGTTACTAGTTACTTTTCAGATTTTTATATTATAAAACACACATTAACCACTTTCGCCTTATTTTATACACAGGCTATTTGAAAATAGCCGATCTACAAGCTCACGCGTTTTGAGCTTGTAGATCTGCTATTTTCAAGAACTTTTACTTTAAGTACATTTTGGTACTTTTACTTAAGTAAAGCAATTGAGTACTTTTTCCACCACTGCAATGAATCTGATGCTAAATTATTTTAATCAATGTTTATTTCATAGATTATGTTTATTATATACTTATATAATTATTTTAAGCTGAATATCGTCTCTGTCGGGTGGAAACCTGTCCAACATCCTGTTTTCAGGATTAAAATTAAAAAACGGCAAAAGTAGCAGATCTACAAGCTCAAAACTAGCTTGTAGATCTGCTGCTTTTGGATGATTTTGTGTGACGCTGTAGTATGATCAAGTAGGGTGTCAATTTACGGGGGAAAAAAACACAAAAAGTTCTAATATGGAGATATGGTGGTACAAAATATGTTGTACCAGGGACCCCCAGAAGCAAAGATTTGAGTTACAAATGTTCGCTTTAAAAAAAACATATTTCAAAGACTTAGACAAATTTTCAAAATGTTTCAAAAATAGCAGATCTACAAGCTCATAGCACGGCTCATGAGCTTGTAGATCTGCTATTTTTGAATAGCCAAAGAAATCAAAAAATGACAAGATGCCTTGCCGGATTGAATGGGTTAATGTGTCTGGGTTTTGATGCCCACTCCAGACCAGCAGTCTGTGCTCTGTGTCAGACTGTATTTATGTTTATGTAAATAACTACTGTCGTTATGAATAATAATGTGTCTTGTGTTGCTATTCCACTCCAGGCCAGCAGTCCGTGCTCTGCCCAGCAAGCAGATGTTTGACCACATGATGAAGCGACACGACGTGCTGTTTGTCTACGTGGGCGGAGAGTCTCCTCTCAAGGTGGGTGTCGAGGAATTCTGGAATTCAATCAACAAATGATGAGGCAATAGGAGTCGAGACAATATTGTAGGTGGGGATGGTTATACTTTAATGTACATGATATATCATGGGGAGAGGTACAGTAACAGTCAGATCAGTGGTACGGTAGCCCTGCCAAAGAGCACAGGACTCACACCATAGTTATACTGCTAAGAAGTTATACTTAAAGGACGACTTCACCAATTTTCAACCTACCTTCATATAATTGGTCCTCACTAATGCTCATGATCAAATGGGAAAACAAAATTCTACTCGGTCTGTGTCTCAGAGGAGGGCTGTGGACAGTTCAGAGTCCCGCCTACCAGTGACATCATCGATGGGGAATCCAAGCTAATAGAAACTGCAGGCTTTCTATTCCTGGAAAGTTGCGATGCAATAAAATAAGCCGTTGTTCTCGCTTTAATACAAATCTAAATAAAAAATGTGAAATCTTGTTCGAAAAAAAAAAACCTTCCTAACGATGATGTCATTGGGAGACAGATTTCTGGACTGTCCACAGCCCTCCTATGAGACACAGACCGAGTAGAAAAAATTGTACCGTTTTATCATGAGTATTAGTGAGGACCTATTATATGAAGATTTTTGAAAATGGGTGTAGTCGTCCTTTAAGAACAGTACTTGAGTACATGCACTTAGTTACTTTCCACCGCTGTGCGTTACTGGCCTAGAATCTAAACGTACAGAATCAGGAGGACAGACAGATACTGCAATGCTTTTTCCCCATCAAAGTGTTTGAAGACACTTTACTGCAGAGCTGTCACAGCAGTAAACGGCTGCCTAACGATCGGATGACGACGATGAATAACAAACGCCAATGTTTATGTCACCGTTTTGACCAAGTGTTATTATATATATATATATAAAGACGTTTCAAGCTCTAAGTGTACTCAAATGTTTTACTAAAGTAAAAGTATCAATACTGCAGTACCAAAAGTAAGAGTACTAAAATGTTTGAAAATTGCCGATCTACAAGCTCACATCGCGACGCGTTGTGAGCTTGTAGATCTGCTATTTTCAGATAGCCTAGGTATAAAATAGGGCTGAAGTGGTTAATGCATGTTTTATAATGTAATCATTTATATCTGCAAAGTAACTAGTAACTAAAGTTTTCAAATAATTGTAGTGGAGTAAAAGTACATATTTGCCTCTGAGATGTAGTGGAGTAGAAGTAAAAGTATTGGAAATACTCAAGTGAAGTACAACTACCTCAAAAGTGTACTTAAGCACAGTACTTAAGTAAATGTACTTAGTTACTTTCCACCACTGGTAAACGGCAGCCTATTGATCGGATGATGGCGATAATAACAAACATTCCAAATGTTTATGTCACCGTTTTGACCAAGTGTTATTGTATATAAAGACGTTTCAAGCTGTAAGTGTCTGAACCTTTGATGTCTGAGAGAGACTTGAGAGACTCGGAGATCCATTATACAAACTGAAAGGCTGAATAAACGTGTGTTTTGGTGCTTTTTGCAGGAGAAGTACATCGACGTGGCCTCAGAGCTCATTGTGTACACCTACTTCTTCTCTGCTTCAGAGGAGGTCTTACCAGAGGTAAAGTGTTTTTATATGTTTTTCCACTCCATTCATTCCTTTTTCACTCTTTGAAAGTCCCGCGCTATGAGCTTGTAGATCTGCTTTTTTGAATAGCCAAGATATAAAAAGATGGCGGATTTGAAATAGGCTTAGTTTATGGTCTGTAGAAACCAATCGCGTCACTTTGTCCATTCTTTTTATTGTCCATCATGGGAGTGACACGCAGCAAAGGTGGTCGGGAACTGGACTCAATCCCGCTTTGCCGTGCCGCGGCCCAGGCCGAAAAAAGAAATAAGCTAAATGAGGCAGTGGATCATTTTGAACACCCAGCTGGTGTTTCCCAGCCCCTTTCTAAAGCTCTCTCCAGTTAGGATGGCAGCAGCGTTTACACAGAACCAAAGGACAGAGGATGACATTCATTCTCTCAGCATTATGACCACGCTCTAAATGCCACACGGGTTCATACTGAAGCCTCCCATGCTGCTCCTGGCATTATTACTTGGCATGAGGTCCCACAGTTTGCTGCAGTGGCCTGCTCCCAGCCGCCCCTTTGCCGGTCTTAATGGGTTAATGATTAACCCATTAAGACCGGCAAAGCATCTGTGTCATTTTTAGATATCTTTGGCTATTCAAAAATAGCGAGTGCCGCGCTATGAGCTTGTAGATCTGCTATTTTTTTTAAATCGTCAACATTTGTGCAAATCATTGCATATATATATATATATATATATATATATATATATATATATATATATATATATATATATATATATATATATATATATATATATATATATATATATCAATCACAGGTAAATTGGCATTCCAGGTAAATTGGAAGGGGAGCGCTTGTTTTTAGGCACGGGGCTGCGAGGCGGGGCTTCGATGTGAGGACGACAACATGGATATACATACATACTGGCCTCAGTGGCGCACTTCGATAATCATTGGCCTCCACTACCACTGGGAGTCTGGGTTTGACTCCCGCCTGGGACATTACTTTTTCAAACAACCGCGGACTACTGTGTGTGTGTGTGTGTGTGTGTGTGTGTGTGTGTGTGTGTGTGTGTGTGTGTGTGTGTGTGTGTGTGTGTGTGTGTGTGTGTGTGTGTGTGTGTGTGTGTGTGTGTGTGTGTGTGTGTGTGTGTGCGTGCGCGTGCGTGTGCATGCGTGGTGTGGGACTCATGTCTGGCTTGCATTGCCCTCCAGTGTTGGTGCTACAGAATTGCCTGGGGGCGGTGAAAACAAGCGCTTCTTTTCCAATTTACCTGGAATGCCAATTTACCTGTAACATATATATATATTTTTTTAAAGCGGATATTTTCGACTCAAATCTTTGCTTCTGGGGGTCTCTGGAACGAAATATTTTGAGATGAGGGTCCGCGGCCTAAATACATATCATTTTGGGTGTCCTTGACATGAAACAATTTTGAGAATCACTGATATTATAGCAACATACGTTTTTTTCAAAAACGAAGACATTTGTAGAATCCCCCAGAAGCAAAGATTTGAGTTAAAAGAAAATCGCTTTAAAAATATGTATATATTCAAAGATTTGCGCACATTTTCACGAAAAAAATAAAGAAGATCTACAAGCCCATAGCGCGGCACTCGGTGCCGCGCTATGGGCTTGTAGATCTGCTATTTTTTTAATAGCCAAAGAAATCTCAAATGACACCAATGCGTTCCCAATCTTCAAAAAGTTAAAGCAGGTAAAGGATGATTTATGGAAGTTGTTTTTTGAATTATGTATTTTTTTTCCTGTTTGTTTTTTCCACCAGTCGGTAACTTTGCCCGAGCTGCCTTCCGTTGTGGTCTTCAAGGACGGGGCCCACTTCACCTACGATGGTGAGTGTATACGAATGTCGTTATAACAGCTGTACCTATCAATGACGGTAAAGGGTGCGTTCACACAGGAGGCTATATTATATTCTTTCTTGCGGCGCGATTTCATACAAAGTCATTGGCCAAGATGCAGATTGAACGAGGCGACCCAGTCGATGCGAATGAATGATTGAGTTAACTAACGCCTGTTCCTCATATTCGCTCCGCTATTTGTGTCTCAACAGAGCCTTTTTAGCTAAGGTGAATATTTGATTTTGACACACACCAATAATGAAACTCTGCACTCTGCAGCTGGTATGGAGAGCCTGTAGTTTACATATACAAACATGTTGTCATGAAATAGACTGTGTAGTTGCCTCAATCTTGATAATTTCACACCTACAACTGCTAAAATCACACAAATAAACAACACAACATCTATCTTGGCCCTATCTTGGAGTGGATGAATGTGGTTGTAGCAGTACTGTGGTAACAGGTGTACTTTGCCCTATATTCTTCCACTATTTTGTTAAAGCGCAATTTTTTTTTTTACATTTTCTTAAAATACATCAAAGAAAACACGTTTTCTTCGAAAATTTGTTCAGGAATATTTGGGTTGGCATGTTTTTAGCTTGCCTCCTTCTCTATCTATCTCTCTGTCTCACTCTCTCTCTCTCTCTCTGTCTCAGTCTCTCTCTCTCTGTCTCTGTCTCTCCCTCTGTCTCTCTCTCTCTCTGTCTCCCTCTCAGTCTCTCTCTCTCTCTCTCTCTCTCTCTCTCTCTCGTTCCAGTCCCCTTTCATCTTGCTCACCACACTGGAGTCAGTGCTCTTGGCTCACTTCTTGTCCTTGGCACCACTATTGTCAGTGTGGTCATGCCCACCATGTTGTGGTTGGTTTGTGCTTGGAGGGGTGTGCTGCGTGCGCACATCTCAGCCGGGGGTTGGACGAATTTCAAGGACCCCCATAATTCTGAGAGTGTACGAATACGGGTCCATTTGGTTCCATGTGTACACTCTCAGAGTTACAGACCTTGTAAGGGTCCATTTGGTTCCATGTGTACACTCTCAGAGTTACAGACCTGTAAGGGTCCATTTGGTTCCATGTGTACACTCTCAGAGTTACAGACCTTGTAAGGGTCCATTTGGTTCCATGTGTACACTCTCAGAGTTACAGACCTGTAAGGGTCCATTTGGTTCCATGTGTACACTCTCAGAGTTACAGACCTTGTAAGGGTCCATTTGGTTCCATGTGTACACTCTCAGAGTTACAGACCTTGTAAGGGTCCATTTGGAACCCCCTCAAGGAACCCTGAGGGTCCCTGGACTCCACTTTGAGATCCACTGTCCTAGATTAGTTTAAATTACACACTGGTTATCGGATCTGTACTCGCTATCGATCTATACGCTAGTTCTGGGTTATCGGAATCAGTATCGGGAAGAACATTTTTTTTATTTGAAGGCTTCTCTTCAAATCCAAATCCACCGTTAAAGCTCAACAATAACATAAAATAGACCATATGTTAGATTGCCGCACTATGAGCTTGTAGATCTGCTATTTTTGATTTTCTTTTTGAAAATGTGTGCAAATCTTTGAATATATATTGTTTTAAAGCGATTTTTTTTAACTCAAATATTTCCTTCTGGGGGGTCCCTGGAACAACATATTTTGAGATGGGGGTCAGCGGCCAAATACATATAAGTTTGGGGGTCCTTGACATGAAAAAGTTTGAGAACCACTGATACAGAAACATGTTTTTTTTTTCAGAATACTGCTGCGATTTAGAAGACATTTCAGGTCTTAATGGGTTAAACACAAAATGACACCATGCACAGCATGTAGGTTACACATTTGATTTTACCCAAGTAAAGTACAAACAATTAAAGTATAATGCAGACAAACAAACAAATACCTCGTTGGCTGCATGCTACAAAAAAAGGGAACACTCTTCAGTCTTCAGGAGGTCCTTATGACCCTTCTTATAAACTTAAAACAAAGTCTCTTGTGACCAGTATAAAACGGAGCTTCTGCACCTTGCTGCTTGTTGCTTGATTGCTAGGCTGCACTAGCCTTCCTGATTTCGTGTATAGAGGCGCGGAGAGAATGCGCCTGATCCCATTGGTTCACCGATCTGTCCGTCAACCCCCGTCCCGTCAACACAACATTACCAGCGACGCCCACTGCACTCTGGTTGGTTGGGGGAATGAAACACTTCCTATACCGGGTACACCGACGCGCTGGTCCAGGCTTTTATTTTTTTAGCAAAACTAAACAATAAAAGCCTGGAGATCGAGGCTACTTGATTGCTAATGAAACAAAAAGTCCTCATTGAATCCAATTCACGAGAGAGCAGACCAACGAGACACCGAACGTGACTTTGACACTTTGACAAACATAAAAGTACTACCATAACTTGACACAAATTAACTTGAATGCTACTGTAAATGAAATAATGTATACACAACTAATTAACTTAAATACAGCCTTATTATGAACTTGGTCTTAGAAAAATAAAGTCATTTTATTAACTTACTGTGGCAACAGTTACAGTCAGTGTGAAGGATCGTTTTGGATGCATTTTTTTTGGTGCTTTTTCAGCCTCCTTTTTCTCCCCAATTTAGCCGTTATGCCAATTATGCCAGTTACTTTACACCGCTGCTGTTCTGCGTGGTCGATGTCGATCGGTTGCTCCATCCTCCTCCTCAGCGATGCAGGGTGAGCGCTCCGCGCTCCGCCATGATCTCCTGCACGTGGCGGCCGCTCAGCGCCTCCTCCGGGAGGCGGAAGCGGAAGAGCCGGGCGTCCAGGCACAGCGCCAGGACGAACGGGCCCCAGTAGTGACCGTTGGGGAGGTCGGGCGCGCGGTGGAGAGCCCGCAGCACGAAACTGAGCTCCGCACTGCTGCTGCTGCTCGCCCCTTCCTCCTCCTCCGCCTCCTCGGCCGCCTAGGGTATGGGATGGGACGATAATTATCGTTATTATTGAGTCTTCTTTTTTCTCCACTCAAATTTTATTAAATTTTCATGAACAAAACACATAAAACAAAAGACAAACAATAGACATCACATATGTTGCCAAACATCATCTTATTTAATAATAATACAATAAAATAGAAGGAAGGCACAAGTGCTGTTCGATGTTAATAAGAGATAGTACATGAAAACTTTATATTTTTTGTTCAAAAGAATAAAAAGGTGGGAGCAACGTTGAACAATAAAGTATTTGAACAGAAAAAAACTGATTTTAGCTTGTTCAATTCTTACAACAACCAGTTTCTTTTATATCATCTCACACACAATACCTTCTCCCTAGTCGTTATTATCGTTTATCGTGATAAAAAAAAAAAGAAGAAGAAAAAAACGCTCGCAATAATCGCGTGGGTGAGATTTGAATTCATGGTGAAATTGTCCTCCGTAAAAAACATTATTTTACACTTTGGTTGTTCAAAAATAGCAGATCTACAAGCTTGTAGATCTGCTATTTTTGAGAAATCGTGAAAATGTGTGCAAATCTTTGAATGTATATATTTTTAAAGCGAACATTTTTAACTCTATTCTTTGTTTCTGGGGGGGTCCCTGGAACAACATATTTTGAGATGGGGGTCCGTGGCCAAATACATATCATTCTGGGGGTCCTTGGCATGAAAACGTTTGAGAACCACTGACATAGAAACATACATTTTTCAGAAAACTGTTGGGATTTAGAAGACATTTGTAGAATCGGTCTCAGGCTTTATTAAAGGGTTAACAAAAGTGGCGATTTAAGCGTATTTTGATTATCGCGATAACATCGTTACAACATCGCAATAATTCTGTGCCACAATAACGGTGAGGTGTAATTTTTCATAACGGTCCCACATCCCCTACCGTCGTCGCCCACGTGACGTCGGTCTGCTCCACCTGTCCGTTGTTGAACGGGGTCTTCCTCCTCCGGCACCAGAACCTGAGCAGCAGCGGGTCGTCGCAGAACACGTTGACCACGAACACGCCGCTTTCCACAGAGTCCTCCAGCACCCTGATGCGTAGGGTGCTCCGAAAGGCAGCCATCGTCACGGTGACCGACGGCGGTATTCTAAAAGCCTGTCAAGGATGGAGAACGCCGGCGGCACGAGGGCGAGATGAATCCTCTGCTCACTTAGCGGGTTTTACTGCCGTTTCCTTTACATCTACGAGGAGAAAAAAAAGGACGCATTAAAGGTGGGGTTAGTGATATTTTTGGGTCAAAACAAAAAGTGTTTTGTTAAAAGCTTAAAGCACTATATGTTGATATTAATCATTGATATAGTGTTTGTTCAGTAACAGGAGTCTCTCTGTCTCTCCAGATCTTTAATAAACAGAAAATAAATGTTCAGGTACAAAACTTCAGCCAATCAGGAGAGCGTACCCATTCATCAGCTTCATTTTTATAGTGTTCCAGTTGCAATTTTGACGGCTCATTTCTTAGTGTCATCACTTCCAATTTCACTTGTTTAATCTATATCCTGACTGAGTTTTTCATTTTCTGTTTAATAAAAAGCTGGAGAGACATGGAGACTCCTGTTACTGAACAAACACTCTATAGCAATGAGTACTATCACAATATAGAGCTATTTAACACTCATTTTGACCAAAGACAATCACTTACCCTACCTTTTTAATATCAGGAGTGGTTTTGAGGGCTGTATGTGAAAGTAATCCGTCTGTACTGGCAACGCGGTGATCCCTTCAGCCGTGGAGAGAATTCTCTAGCATGCCATCAAAGAATGATTCTTTCTGACTCGTAGCCTGTGCTTTAAATATGCTTTAACCTGTGGTTCGATGGTGTCGAGGGCTTTTGACAGCTCTGCTCGGAGCAGCGCCTGTGCAACGCCTGTAGTTCAGCTCAGTTACACAGGGTTTGAGGCGTTTATACGGTTCTCTATCACTCACCTACATTTACATATCTTTCTCCACTGAACTGCACGTCCGCGTAGGGAAATCTTGAGTGCAAATTTAACCCATTAAGGCCTGAGTTTCAGATTCTGCAAAATGTCTTCTAAATCCTAACAGTTTTCTGAAAAACTTATGTTACTGTATCAGTGGTGCTCAAACCTTTTCATGTCAAGGACCCCCCAGAATTATATGTATTTGGCAGCTCACAACGCTTTGTGAGCTTGTAGATCTGCTATTTTCACAATATTTATCTGTGGAACCGAGTCAAACTAAATGTAATGCCTCAACTCCTACAATTACCAAGTGCTTGTCAAGGTGGGGGGTCCCCAGTTCAAATATGATTATTTTTGGGGGTCGCGGCCTGAAAAGTTTGAGAACCCCTAAACTAGACTGGGAAGGCCATCCGGTTACGTGACTTTTGTCATGTGTAAAAACACAGCTGTCTGCCTATACTGGGTAAGCTGCTTTCTTTCCTGGATAATATAACAAAGGCTTTCTGTACAACCAGCTGGTGGCTTTGATGACATACGTTTTATCGGAAAGTTAGACAAGGGTCAGTTTGCATAATTCTCTCACCGCAGAGAGCTCTTTGGTGACGGTCTGATTTACATTTCATGAGTGCGTAGCCTATAGATGAGATGAAAATCACACTTTGGAAGGCGCAAGGCGGGCGACATTTCATGGTGTTTATGCATTTATGTATGTGTTGTCTGTTGGATTCAATAGCGTTTTGTTGCCCGGCTTCTGTCTTTTACCGTCTCTGGCATAAAGCCAAACACCTTGACATGGTTTTTAGTCCTAATGTGTTCTTTCTCTTCCAACACATTTTCTACAGAGCAACACTAGGATCTGTCTCGGCTCTTCTGCCGCAACAATATGTCACTTTAGGAAACACTAGGGACTGGGTTAAATTAAGGCCCCGGCCCTAACTAGGCCCTACTGGGCTGGCCCAAGGCTCGGCCCGGCCCGAACAATTACTATACTTTCAGGCCCCAAAACTCGTCAGACATCCAACAAGCTTTGAACTGAGCAGATTGGACCTTCTGTTGCAGAGATAATGGCCCAAGCGGGTGGAAATGCCGCACGGCGCTCCAGGGGGCTGGTTTCACGCTCGCTATTCGCTCATGTTGACCCCCCCCCCCCCCCCCCCCCCCGCGTGCTCTGCTCCCCGTCGCTCCGTCGCTCACGTTGATTTGCGCAGCTCTCGCTCCTCCATGCTCCGCTCAAACCGGGCCGCTCAACGGTAAAAAAAAGAGAAGAAAAAGAAAGTAGAAATTCTAATGAAATCTTGATCAAGGACGTGCGCTGTGCACTGCTGGATGTCTGTGTGTCTCTGAGTCCGTGCGACCGGGCCTGCTCAAACATTCGGTGCACGCAGTGGTGGAAAGTAACTAAGTACATGTACTCAAGTACTGTACTTAAGTACAATTTTGCGGTATTTTTACTTTACTGGAGTATTTAAAAATGTCAATACTTTTACTTCTACTCCACTACATCTCGGAGACAAATATTATACTTTTACTCCACTGCAATTATTTGAAAACTTTAGTTACTAGTTACTTTGCAGATATTGCAGATATACATACTTTTACTCAAGTAACATTTTGAACACAGGCCTTTTACTTGTAACAGGGTATTTTTATATTGTGGTATTGATACTTTTACTTTTAAAAAATGTCAGTACTTTTTCCACCACTGCTGTGCACTGCTGGATGTCTGTGTGTCTCTGAGTCCGGGGCGGCTTGGAGCGGCAGGCGGGTCCTCGCTCCGAGTAGCGCTCCAACCTTTTTATAAACCAGCTCCACGCTCACGTCAAAATCGCGTCGCTCCACTCCTCGCTCCACTCCTCGCTCCACTCCTCGCTCCTCGCTCCACTCCTCGCTCCACTCCTCGCTCCTCGCTCCACTCCTCGCTCCACTCCTCGCTCCACTCCTCGCTCCTCGCTCCACTCCTCGCTCCACTCCTCGCTCCACTCCTCGCTCCTCGCTCCACTCCTCGCTCCACTCCTCGCTCCTCGCTCCACTCCTCGCTCCTCGCTCCACTCCTCGCTCCACTCCTCGCTCCTCGCTCCACTCCTCGCTCCTCGCTCCACTCCTCGCTCCACTCCTCGCTCCACTCTTCGCTCCACTCCTCGCTCCACTCCTCGCTCCTCGCTCCACTCCTCGCTCCACTCCTCGCTCCTCGCTCCACTCCTCGCTCCACTCCTCGCTCCTCGCTCCACTCCTCGCTCCACTCCTCACTCCTCGCTCCACTCCTCGCTCCACTCCTCGCTCCTCGCTCCACTCCTCGCTCCTCGCTCCACTCCTCGCTCCACTCCTCGCTCCTCGCTCCACTCCTCGCTCCACTCCTCGCTCCTCGCTCCACTCCTCGCTCCACTCCTCGCTCCACTCCTCGCTCCTCGCTCCACTCCTCGCTCCACTCCTCGCTCCTCGCTCCACTCCTCGCTCCACTCCTCGCTCCTCGCTCCACTCCTCGCTCCTCGCTCCACTCCTCGCTCCACTCCTCGCTCCTCGCTCCACTCCTCGCTCCTCGCTCCACTCCTCGCTCTACTCCTCGCTCCTCGCTCCACTCCTCGCTCCACTCCTCGCTCCTCGCTCCACTCCTCGCTCCTCGCTCCACTCCTCGCTCCACTCCTCGCTCCACTCCTCGCTCCTCGCTCCACTCCTCGCTCCTCGCTCCACTCCTCGCTCCTCGCTCCACTCCTCGCTCCACTCCTCGCTCCACTCCTCGCTCCTCGCTCCACTCCTCGCTCCTCGCTCCACTCCTCGCTCCACTCCTCGCTCCTCGCTCCACTCCTCGCTCCACTCCTCGCTCCTCGCTCCACTCCTCGCTCCTCGCTCCACTCCTCGCTCCACTCCTCGCTCCTCGCTCCACTCCTCGCTCCTCGCTCCACTCCTCGCTCCACTCCTCGCTCCACTCCTCGCTCCTCGCTCCACTCCTCGCTCCACTCCTCGCTCCTCGCTCCACTCCTCGCTCCTCGCTCCACTCCTCGCTCCACTCCTCGCTCCTCGCTCCACTCCTCGCTCCTCGCTCCACTCCTCGCTCCACTCCTCGCTCCTCGCTCCACTCCTCGCTCCTCGCTCCACTCCTCGCTCCACTCCTCGCTCCTCGCTCCACTCCTCGCTCCACTCCTCGCTCCACTCCTCGCTCCTCGCTCCTCGCTCCTCGCTCCACTCCTCGCTCCTCGCTCCACTCCTCGCTCCACTCCTCGCTCCTCGCTCCACTCCTCGCTCCTCGCTCCACTCCTCGCTCCACTCCTCCACTCCTCGCTCCTCGCTCCACTCCTCGCTCCACTCCTCGCTCCTCGCTCCACTCCTCGCTCCTCGCTCCACTCCTCGCTCCACTCCTCGCTCCTCGCTCCACTCCTCGCTCCTCGCTCCACTCCTCGCTCCTCGCTCCTCGCTCCACTCCTCGCTCCTCGCTCCACTCCTCGCTCCACTCCTCCACTCCTCGCTCCTCGCTCCACTCCTCGCTCCACTCCTCGCTCCTCGCTCCACTCCTCGCTCCTCGCTCCACTCCTCGCTCCTCGCTCCTCGCTCCTCGCTCCACTCCTCGCTCCACTCCTCGCTCCACTCCTCGCTCCTCGCTCCACTCCTCGCTCCTCGCTCCACTCCTCGCTCCACTCCTCGCTCCTCGCTCCACTCCTCGCTCCACTCCTCGCTCCTCGCTCCACTCCTCGCTCCTCGCTCCACTCCTCGCTCCACTCCTCGCTCCTCGCTCCACTCCTCGCTCCTCGCTCCACTCCTCGCTCCACTCCTCGCTCCTCGCTCCACTCCTCGCTCCTCGCTCCACTCCTCGCTCCACTCCTCGCTCCTCGCTCCACTCCTCGCTCCTCGCTCCACTCCTCGCTCCTCGCTCCACTCCTCGCTCCACTCCTCGCTCCACTCCTCGCTCCTCGCTCCACTCCTCGCTCCTCGCTCCACTCCTCGCTCCACTCCTCGCTCCTCGCTCCACTCCTCGCTCCACTCCTCGCTCCTCGCTCCACTCCTCGCTCCTCGCTCCACTCCTCGCTCCACTCCTCGCTCCTCGCTCCACTCCTCGCTCCACTCCTCGCTCCTCGCTCCTCGCTCCTCGCTCCACTCCTCGCTCCTCGCTCCACTCCTCGCTCCACTCCTCGCTCCTCGCTCCTCGCTCCACTCCTCGCTCCTCGCTCCACTCCTCGCTCCTCGCTCCACTCCTCGCTCCACTCCTCCCTCCTCGCTCCACTCCTCGCTCCACTCCTCACTCCTCGCTCCACTCCTCGCTCCACTCCTCGCTCCTCGCTCCTCGCTCCACTCCTCACTCCTCGCTCCACTCCTCGCTCCACTCCTCACTCCTCGCTCCACTCCTCGCTCCACTCCTCGCTCCTCGCTCCTCGCTCCACTCCTCACTCCTCGCTCCACTCCTCGCTCCACTCCTCACTCCTCGCTCCACTCCTCGCTCCACTCCTCGCTCCTCGCTCCACTCCTCGCTCCTCGCTCCACTCCTCGCTCCACTCCTCGCTCCTCGCTCCACTCCTCGCTCCACTCCTCGCTCCTCGCTCCACTCCTCGCTCCTCGCTCCACTCCTCGCTCCACTCCTCGCTCCTCGCTCCACTCCTCGCTCCACTCCTCGCTCCTCGCTCCACTCCTCGCTCCTCGCTCCACTCCTCGCTCCACTCCTCGCTCCTCGCTCCACTCCTCGCTCCACTCCTCGCTCCTCGCTCCACTCCTCGCTCCTCGCTCCACTCCTCGCTCCACTCCTCGCTCCTCGCTCCACTCCTCGCTCCTCGCTCCTCGCTCCACTCCTCGCTCCTCGCTCCACTCCTCGCTCCACTCCTCGCTCCTCGCTCCACTCCTCGCTCCTCGCTCCACTCCTCGCTCCACTCCTCCCTCCTCGCTCCACTCCTCGCTCCACTCCGCTCACATGCTCTGGTGTGTATCTTCTGTAAGACTTTGTGTCTTTGTGTTGCAGAGTATGAGGACGGCAGCCTGTCATCCTGGGTCAACAAAGAGCGCTTCCAGGGATACCTGCAGATTGATGGCTTCACCCTGTATGAGCTGGGAGAAACAGGTGTGTTTAAACCTCTGTTGTGGATGAGTGGCCAAACTAACTTATTATTGGCATAATAATATTATGTATTAGCCTATTATCACCTATTATCATTTCCCTAGTGTTCCAAACGTCAGATTAGATATCACATTTGAATTAATCATCATAAGTGTGTGTGTGTGTGTGTGTGTGTGTGTGTGTGTGTGTGTGTGTGTGTGTGTGTAATAAAATCCCCATTGTTGTAAAACATTTGAATTCACAGCAAAAAACTAATGCCTGCAACCAAAATCAAGCCTGCCACCCGTCATCACATTATTTGTTGACCACCAGGGGGCAGACTAGCTCATTAAAACCTGGGTCCTCTGCCTTCAGACAGACCTGAGGAAGCATCTGTGTCGTTTTTTGATTTGAGCTAAAAAGCATTATGTTACACTCTTGCTATTCAAAAATAGCAGATCTACAAGCTCATAGCGCGGCACTATGAGCTTGTAGATCTGCTATTTTTGAGAAATCGTTAAAATGTGTGCAAATCTTTGAAAATACCGGTATATATATTTTTAACGAACATTTGTAACTCAAATTTTTGCTTCTGGGGGACCCAGACATCCCACCCTGGAACATTTCATTTCAGGGAGGTCAAGAAAATATATATACATATTTTTCTTATATCCCACATTTATGTTTAACATATATGTGGATATATATGATCTATATATGACACATATATTTCCTATAAAACCACATATATGCACATGTATGAACCTGAATATATGGCATACAGTATATTATGCAGCATATAGTTTGCATATTATTGCCATATATTGGCATATATTTAGTAGGTGGGCTGTATTTCTCCTGCAACTTAAGGGAGAGGTGGGATGTCTGCGGACCCATTTGTCATGGTATGGGCTTGGGGGTCAGAACTGCACCAGAATCATGCTTGTGATGTGTAATCCTCTGTCTGGCCACTTGCAGGCAAACTGGTGGCGATCGCAGTCATCGACGAGAAGGATTCCACAGAGGAGAGTGGCAGGTACAATACATCAATCCATCAATCAATCAGTACCCACCTTGTGAAATTAAAGAATGGATTGTGGCTGAGTGAAATCTCAGGTGTAAAACAGTGACACAAAAAGAAAAGAAAAGAAGGAATACAAAAAAAGAGACGGCAACCTATCTACATATTTACACATAGCATATCCATCCAAAACATTTATGTACATGACATTTAGAAAGTAAGGTGCCAGAGCGTATCTGTTCTAGACATTTAGTGCAAGAAGAGTATCAGTGCATGTACATGAAGAGTAAGGTGCAGAGGATCAGAGTGAATTGCTCTCTTGGTTCACAACTAACTCCCATGGCAACTGCTGCTTTGGTGACATTTAAAGCACAGGGGGCTTTCAAATCACAGATATAAACTAAGATTTCTCCCCCTCAAATTGCTAGACTGGTGGGATAAAATGAGCCCCCCCGTGCCTCAGAAAGACCTGTATGTATGTATGTATGTATGTATGTATTTGTGCTATTTATTTCACTCACTTCTCATTTTGATCCTTATAGATTAAAGAGCCTGATCCAGACGGTGGCCAAGGAATACCGGGAGAATTTTAACAGGTAAGACACGCGCGGGTGATGAGGTATAAATGGTAAAGGGATATCTCACTTTCAAACATGTTTGGGGTCATGTTATTGTCTTCTCAGGCGTTTGTGATCACCCCAAACACAATCAAATCTCATACTGCCCTCCTAATATGTGAGGGGGCCATGTTTTTTCTATTACTTTTTTCAATAATTTCTTTATATTTTTATATTGTATTACAATTGTTTTGAAAAAAGCAATTGAAAAAACACGACCCCCTCACATATTTGAACCAGAACCAGAACCTAACATGTTTGAAAGCTAAATATCCCTGTAAGGCACGGATGTTGAGGCACAGATGTTTGCTCGGAGGTCAAAAGATGTATTGAAGCATGATCCATATACTCCATGATCCATTCAGCTATGGAGGCGACCATAGCTGAGTGGTTAGTGAGCCCGCCTGGGGAACCAGAGCCCCTGGTTTCACCTCACTGAAAGAGGTACTAACTGGTCATGAGATGAGGGATGTGTAGAGGGGAATGCAATGTAGCTCTTCATTGTCTGCAGCTCACGCATCATCCTCTCCAGGTGGTCCATCATGGCATTTTCGGGTCCTACTGGCTCCCGATGTCCTCTCCCGTAGGTGGCAGGATTGTTGCCTCTGTCTGCAGGAGCAACACCACCAACATCAACAAAGAGCCCCTGTAGAGTGGCACCCCTATGCTCTACCGACCCAAGCGACAGGCCATGCACCTGTAGTCAGCCAACATCTTATGTCGACCCAGCATGAGCCCATCGCTGAACAAGTAATGTATGGTGGTGTTGCTCCTGCAGACAGAGGCAACAATCCTGCCACCTACGGGAGAGGACATCGGGAGCCAGTAGGACCCGAAAATGCCATGATGGACCACCTGGAGAGGATGATGCGTGAGCTGCAGACAATGAAGAGCTACATTGCATTCCCCTCTACACATCCCTCATCTCATGACCAGTTACAGCCACCTCAGAGCTACCCGGCTCAGGCTAACCTTGCTGCGGCAGGAACCCAACAGTATGGTTCTTATCCTGCACCACAGCCTATGCCTGCCCGGAGCTGGTCCGCCTATCCGCCGGCACCCATAGCGACGGCTTCATATCCTGCGCCACAGTCTATGCCGGCCCGGAGCTGGTCCGCCTATCCGCCGCCACCCACAGCGACGGCTGCATATTCCTGGCCCACTACATATCCTCAGCCTCCCATGTATCCTCAGACAACACACGCACCGCTGAGGCCTGCCACTCAGCAGCGTGCCTACACGAGCACACCTGCTCAAGTTCATCCATCTCAAAGCCATTCCCAGTTATCAGCATCAGTGGCCTCTGAGAGGAGCTACCGTGGACCAAAGCCAAGCATACCGTATTTCGCCCATCGGGACCCTGGAGAATTCGCCCGACTCAAGATCGCCTTGGAGAATCTCCTGCCACCTGACTGTACAGAGCTCTTTAAGTATCAGATCCTAGTGGATCACCTGAAGCTAGAGGAGGCATGCCTAATTGCCGACTCTTACCTGAATTCAGCGACTCCATACACTGATACCATGTGGGCGTTAAATGAGAAATATGGGCAACCTCATATGCTGGCCTTGAACAAGATAACCCACGTGATGGATTCCCCCGAAATAAGGCGGGGAGACACCGCAGCTTTCGAGAAGTTCACCCTGCAGATCCGTGCCCTGGTTGGCATATTGCAAACCCTTGGCCCTGAAGGGGACACTGAACTCAGATGCGGCTCACATGTGGCAAGGCTCCTGGGTAAATTACCTACCGAGCTGCGTGCAGCCTTCCGCAGACAGATGTTTCACAAGCCTGGGAACATCTACACCCTCCTTGAATTCTCCCAGTGGCTCCAGTACGAAGCTTGGTGTCAAGGCAATGAGGATCAGCCCAGCGACAGGAAGGAGAAGCCTGTCCCCAACAAGCAAGCGCGACAGAGGGGACCTTCCGCCCAGCCTAGGGCAGCCACCATCCTGCACGGCGCTGAGACTCCCTTAAAGGACAATCCTGCTCCACCTGCCAAACCTTCTACTGGGGATAAATGGAAGAAGAACAAGCCCAAACCATTCTGCCCCTACTGCGATAGCACGGAGCACTACCTCAGCCAGTGCGACGCCTTCAAGTCCTTCACAGTGGAGCAGATTGCTAAATGGCTGAAGGAGAACAAGCGATGCCCTAAATGTGGTCGAGCACACTCTCCTGAGCAGTGTAACTTGAAGAAGCCCTGCAACATCTGTCAAGAGACGCACCTTCAGATTCTGCACAACGTGAATGTGAAGGACAACTCTGCCAGAGCTGCCCAGACGTCCATGTATCTGGGCAGGCCAGCCGACTGCAGCCGTGTCTTCCTGAAGGTAATCAGGGTCCAACTGCATTATGAAGACCGCACCTTAGACACGTATGCAGTCCTTGACGACGGCTCAGAGCGCACCGTGCTCTTATCTACTGCCGCCATCAAGCTGGGCCTTCGGGGCACCCCTGAAGATTTGCCTCTGAGAACAGTCCGGCAGGACATTGAGGTTATCCATGGAGCAAATGTCTCCTTCAAGATCTCTTCAGTTGCTCACCCTCATCAGCTATACCACATTGTGGGTGCCTTCACCTCCAAACACCTTAGCCTGGCGGACCACTCGTACCCAGTGTCTGCCCTACAAAAGAAGTACAAGCACCTGAGGGGTTTGCCCCTTGAGTCCTTCGACGGAGTCAGCCCTCTACTGCTCATCGGCAGCGATCAGACCCATCTAATCACGCCTATTGAGCCAGTGCGCAGCGGACCACCAGGGGGACCTGCAGCCATCAAGACCAATCTCGGATGGACCCTGCAGGGCCCAGCCAGGGGTCTGCCACAGTACTGCCAGTCACAGAGCTGCCTCCTGACTTCCACCAATCCTGCGACAGCAGAACTTCTCCGTAATGTCGAGCTTCTCTGGCAGGTAGATACGCTACCTTTCCGCAACGAGAAGCTGGTGACACGGTCAAAGGAGGACCGAGAGGCCATCGCTCTCCTAGAGAGCAAAACAGTACGTGTCAATATTGACGGTATCTACCGGTATGCTACGCCCCTGCTCAGGAGGAAGACTGCGCCTCACTTCCAAGCCTCTCCAGAGGCCGTTATGCCGAGCCTTAGGAGCACCGAGCGGCGACTCCTGAAGGATCCCGACAAGGCCGTGGCCTATGGAGCCGAGATCAGCAAGCTGGAAGTCGCAGGCTCAGTCACAAAGTTGTCCACTCCAGAGATGGCCGAACAGGGAGAGTCGTGGTTCATACCCCACCACATGGTGTCGCATAACCAGAAGAATCGCATCGTCTTCAACTGCTCCTATGTGTACAGAGGCCTGAACTTAAATGATGCTCTCCTGCCAGGACCTACCCTTGGTCCTTCCCTCCTCGGGGTTCTGCTACGCTTTCGCCAACGCAGTGTGGCCATTAGCGGGGATATCAAGGCCATGTTTCATCAGGTCCGTCTCGTGCCCGAAGACAAGCCCCTCCTAAAGTTTGTCTGGCGCGACCTGAACAGAGACATGCCTCCTGACATCTATGAGTGGCAAGTGCTACCCTTTGGCACAACCTGCTCACCCTGCTGTGCCACCTTTGCCCTCCAACGGCATGTTATCGACAACAGCAGTCCAGATGAAGACGTCAGAGTCTCCGTGGAGAGATGCTTCTATGTCGACAACTGCCTGCAGAGCCTTCCCTCAGCAAAGGACGCTAGACAGTTGGTGGACAAGCTACGAGCTCTCCTTTCCTCCGGCGGATTCGAGATCAGGCAGTGGGCCAGCAACGTTCCCTCTGTGGTCAGCCACCTGCCCAAGGAAGCGCTCTCTGGCAATACAGAACTCTGGCTCTCGCAGGACCGTGTAGACATGCAAGAGACCACCCTTGGTCTGCAATGGCATTGTCCCTCTGATACCATCGGCTACAAGCATCGGCCAGTGGACCACGGCCCACCAACAATGCGCAACGTCTACCGGGTTCTTGCTAGCCAGTATGACCCTTTGGGACTCCTCCTTCCCTTTACTACGAGGGCCAAAGTCCTTGTCCAGCGTCTCTGGGACAAGCCAAGAGAATGGGACGACCCACTGCTTCCTGAGGAGATCCTGACCGCATGGAACACCTGGGTAACCGAACTCTCCTTACTGTCAAAGATAAGCCTGCCTCGCTGCTACTTTCCTGCCCACATGGACCAGCCTGATGCAACCCATGATGTCCACATCTTCGGTGACGCCTCCGAGCGAGCCTATGGCTCGGTGGCCTACCTACGCACTGAAGACCGTGATGGTAACATCAACTTGGCCTTCCTGATGGCCAGGTCAAGGGTCGCACCACGAAAGCAACAGTCCATTCCTAGGCTGGAACTCTGTGCAGCCCTCACTGGGGCCCAGCTAGCCAAGTTGCTAAAGACTGAGCTCACTCTGCCTATCCGAGAGACCGTACTCTGGTCTGACTCGACAACGGTGCTAACCTGGCTGAAATCCGACTCCTGTCGGTTCAAGGTCTTTGTGGGGACCAGGATAGCCGAGGTGCAGGAACTCACAGGCTCTGACTCCTGGAGATACGTCAATTCAGCTGCCAACCCTGCCGACGATCTGACCCGAGGCAAACCCTTAGCTGACCTGGCGAAACCCAACCGATGGAGTGATGGACCTCCCTTCCTGTTGCAGCCACCGGTTGAGTGGCCCAAGTCTCCGGTGAGTGAGTCAGTCCAAGATACCCCAGAGCTTCGCCGATCCATGTTCTGCGGGTTGACCGCTACCAGTCCTCATCCAGCTGTGCCAGATCCAGAGAGGTACGATACCTGGAAAGATTTGGTCAACGCTACGGCGGAGCAGCTTCACGGGGCGGCTAGCCAGGGCGCAGCACCCTCCGTAGCCATGTATCAGCAAGCCGAGAGCCTCATCCTACAACGAGCTCAGATCGACTGCTTCCCTGATGACTACGCTCTACTGCGGGCAGGCAAGCCTGTGCCTGCTAACAGTCGCCTTATCACCTTGTCCCCTGAGTTCGAAACCGCCACTGCACTCATTAGAGTCGGAGGCCGGCTGCGCCGTGCCGAAGAGCTCGATCCTGCAGCGGTACATCCTGTCGTCCTGGATCCGCACCACCGAGTTGCCACACTGCTGATCAGAGACTTCGATGGCCGGCTACGTCATCCAGGGCCTGAGCGAGTCTTCGCTGAGCTCAGACGCTCCTTTTGGATTCTGCGAGGACGCGAAGCCATCAGGAAGCTACAACACTCCTGCCCAGAGTGTCAACGATGGAGAGCTAAGCCTTCAGCCCCATTCATGGCCGACTTGCCACCTGCCCGACTCCGTCTTTTCAAGCCGCCTTTCCACTCCACTGGCATGGACTGTTTCGGACCCTTCCAGGTTAGAATAGGACGCCGGACGGAGAAAAGGTGGGGCCTCATCTTCAAATGCCTCACAACTCGAGCCGTGCATCTGGAGCTCCTGACTTCCATCGACTCCGATGCATTCCTCATGGCTCTCCGAAGGTTTACTGCCCGCCGGGGAACCACGGCTGAGCTTTATTCAGACCAGGGAACCAATTTCCGTGGGGCTGAGAAGGAGTTGGCTGTGGCTTTCGCGAAGATGCACCCTGACCTGAAGGAGATCCTTGCCAGGAACCACAGGATTGAGTTCCATTTCAATCCACCAGCGGCCCCACACTTTGGTGGAGTGTGGGAACGCGAGATTCATTCTGTTAAGTCCACTCTCCGAGCCACTATTGGGGCACAGACTGTCACAGAGGAGGTCCTCCGGACAGTCCTGATAGAGGTTGAAGGGATCCTGAATTCGAAGCCTTTAGGCTACATCTCCTCCGACATCTCAGACCTCGACCCTATCACCCCGAATCACCTTCTCATGGGGCGGCCTAGCAGTTCTCTACCTCCAGTGGTCTACCCGCAATCGGAGCTCCTGAGCCGAAGACGCTGGAGGCAAAGCCAAATCCTGACCGACCACTTCTGGTCTCGGTTTATCAAGTACTACCTGCCAAGCCTTCAACCACGTCAGAAGTGGCAGAAGTCCACAGATAACCTCACCGTGAATACGGTGGTCATGATGGCCGACCCTCAACTGCCTCGTGCACTCTGGTCCATCGGCCGTGTCATCAAGGTGAACCCCGGCGCAGATGGGAAAGTTCGATCAGCGGAAGTGAAGGTCGGAGATCGCGTTTACACGCGACCTGTCGTGCGACTCATCGTTCTCCCTGAACTCTGCGACGACAGCCCCTCACCTCGCCTTCCATCCCTGCCTGCTCATCAGGGAGCACAATTGCTACTCAATTGTGGGGGCGGCTGTTATAAAGTCTCAGAGACCCTGCCAGGCGCGCTCCCAAAGCGCGTGCATGAGCGCACCCCGCAGGCACAGAACGGGAGCGCGGACGCACCTGTCAATCATCAGTGACTCTGTTTTCACCGTGCCTGGAGAGGAGTTTGTCTCCACCGCGACGAACTCTTTCCATTATCATTAATACTCCTTTCTACCACTATTCCTTTAACCTGTATGCTATCCTACTAAGCCTTCAGTAAATGGTTAAACTCCCAATTGCCTCCTCCTTGTGTTCTGACCGACACTCCAGAGCGAGTACGAACTTTACTATTACCAGCACCTATCCCTTTTCTTCATACCTTCCCAGTCAATCACATGTAGAGACTGATTGAATTATACCAGATCTCTATCATCACTTAGAGCTCTATCTCTGGTGCTTGTCTATTCTCATTCTTTTTATGTTAAGATTAAGACCGGGTGAGCTTGTAGATCTGCTATTTTTGGGGAACAAAAAGTCGTGAAAATGTGTGCAAAATCGTATATACAAATACATATATAAATTTTAACTCAAATCTTTGCTTCTGGGGGGTCCCTGGAACAAAATATTTTCAGATGAGGGTCCGCAGACAAATACATATCATTTTGGGGGGTCCTTGACATGAAAAAAGTTTGAGAACCACTGATATTATAGCAAACATACGTTTTTTTTTTAAACTGTTAGGATTTAGAAATGTTCGCTTTACAAAACATATATATTCAAAGATTTGCCCACATTTTCACTATTTTTCAAAAAAAAAAAAAGCATATCTACAAGCAAAAATTACACGGATGCGTTCCCGGTCTAAATGGATTAATTTGTTGGGTTTTGACTCTGGAGGTCTCTGTTTGATGACTGCCACCCCCCTTACACAACCCTAAAACAGGACTATAATTACATGGTGCATTGTTGTCCATGCAGCATATAAGCAGAAACACACAGTTCACACTCAATGTAGTCTCGCGTTACCAGACTGTTGCCTCCCACAATTTACAAATGTTTCCGGCATACAGTCTGGGACTCGGAAGCTCTGATCATGTAGCCTGGTAAACCCTCCCTCCGGAAATCTCAATTCCATTTCATTTCAGGAGTGAGTCTGGCCTGATCCGCCTGTCTGCAATATTGGCTGTGCTGGAGTTGGGTGGGAGTAATACCGTTGACTGACAACCCCTTCAGCCAATGATAATTTTTCCCCTTCAGCCAATCAGCAGTTCACCAGTCTTAATGTGACGCGACGGGACTTTTGAGACAGCCATACCCAAAATGGGTTGCCTTTTTCGGGTACAATGGTGTCACAGCCCACCCCTACCGGTTCTCAATTTTTTTTTTTTTAAATAGGCTTTGTCATGATTAATTGACCACATATATGAAGTTAAACAACTAAATTCTATCCAAACGATATCTTATAAGTAAATTCCGTGCCTCAAAATAGAAGTTAGAGAGCTTTTTGAAGTAAAAAAATAGCGGAGAATTGGCCGCACAAGAAAAAGATGGCTGCCGTTCGTGTTTTGGGCTCACTCGAACTCGCCACCTGATTGGCCAACGTAAGCTGTCAATCACAGAACAATGAGCGACGACGCTGATAGGCGCGGCCGTTTGGCATACACAGCCAATATTGCAGAGAGAGGCGGTTCATGCCAGACTCACTCCAGGAATCAAATAGAATTGAGATTTCCGGAGGGAGGGTTTACCAGGCTACTGATCATGTATGATCATGCTTAAGGGGAAAGCCTCCCCCCTCCCCTACCCACTTCCGTTTTAGCATTGTGCAGTGGGGGCGCAAAGGAGTCCGACTGGAATCAAAACAACAAGTGTTGAAGATGGCTAGTTCGTTAGCAGCTATGGAGATTTCAAAAGCTCTTTTCGAGTCGACGCTCTCTGAACTTTGTCTAATCCACAGTGTTAATAATCTATATAGCATTCGGAGATTGTGGAATAGTTGTCTGGTGACGCCAGACTAGTTTCCACTGGGACTACAGGTCCGCGGGCACCGCGTCGTGATTGGTCGAATGTCTTTCCGGTCTGAGTAGCATAGAACAACTTCCGTTAAGCAGATTTCGGGAAGTGGAGTTCCAGACTCTATATAGCATTCAGAGAGATAGTGGAATAGTTGTCTGGTGACGCGAGACTACACTCAATGTGATGTTTCAAATCTAGCAGCTGAGCTGGTCGCGTCTGAGAAGGTTGAGAACTACTGGTGTCATGTCGCCGGCTTCCCTTGACTTTTTGAGGTTTTTGTTTTTGTTTTTTTAACTCATTCACTGCCAGACTTATTTCTGTCTGTGTTTGCCCACTGCCAGCGATTTAGTGTTTTTTCTAACTTAAAAAAAAATCACAATATTTTTTTTTTCATTATGATCGCAAGTCCAATCGTTTCTAAACACACAGGCGATATGTGCACGCCGCTCAGACAACAAACATTCCGATCGGGGCGGAGTCTCTCTCCTTCAGCCCAGTGTAAAAACACCATGTTTCGCCATGTGAACGGTACGGCTCACTTACTTTTTCCACCTCGCCACAGACCTCGCTAAATCCCTTATGATCGCATGTTCAACTGTTTGTAGACACACAGGGTAGTTGTGTGAGTGGCCCAGAGAAGACATTTTCAATCGGCGACATTCCATTTTGCAGTAGTAGCAGTTTCTAAACAGCGTTTCTAAAAAGCGTTTCTAAACTAAACAGCGTTCCACGGCGGAGAAAGACAAAGCCGAGAAAATGCCGTTTTAGAGGGGGACTTAAACAGGAAGCAGGCGGAAACGAAAATCTTCGATTGACGTAATTTCCGTATCCGGTGGGGTTAGAATGAAATGTGTCGATTAAGTTGATTAAAACAAATCTATTCAAATTCAATGTTGATTCGTTGATACATATATAAGAAAAAATAAACAAAGATAAACCTTGCTTCTCGATTATTCAGTTGGGTTATTGTTTCTAAATATATATTGAAATTCTTTATTGGGAATAACCCCTTGAGATGAACCATCTCGTTTTCAAGGGGCTCCGCAGTTACAGAATACATAATACATTTAAGAAACAGAACAAAAACAAAACATAAATAAACAGGACAAAACAACATGACATTATTTCTATATACTGTAAACACTGTGTGTGTGTGTGCGTGTGTGAGAGAGAGAGAACACACTGTGTGCTCATGGTTGTGTCTTGTCCTCCACAGAGACTTCCAGTTTGGACACATGGACGGAAACGACTACATCAATGGTCTCATCATGGGGTGAGTGTGTTCACCAGCCTGGACCGTTATACCCTTTAATCCCCCAATATATGTGTTAATTGTTTAGGAAACAGCACTAGTGTACTGGTGGTGAAGCTGGCTCTCTGGTCCATTACAGATGCACTCTCTGGGATCACTGGGACCGTCATTTTCATGTTTCATCTTAGTGCTCTCTGTGCAATCTGGACACAAGGAGCATCATGAGAACTTGTGCTGTCTGCACTTTGTGATGAGAGCAGGATGTTGAGGGGAATGTAGAGGACTTTTGAGGAATGGCTTGTGTGTGTGCGTGTGCGTGCGCGCATGTACGTGTGTGTGTGTGCGTGTGTGTGCGTGCGTGAGCGTTTGTGGATTAAAGCTTTTATATTGGAAGTGCACTTTAATAGCTTGTCGGAGAGCGGTGCTAATGATCCAGCGAGCCCTGCCTGCTAGCATAGCGTTGCGGTCCTTCCAGGACCTGTGTGTGTGTGTACGCATGCATGCACTGCATGAGTGTACGCCACTGTAGCGTATACTCATGCAGTACAGCACAGCAGTACAATTCATGTTTAGAAGTATCTTCCATAAAGCATGAATGGTCTCAGAAATGTCATATAAGCAAAGCATCAAACCTGTGATTTCTTCTACTGGTTGGGCTGTATGTAGCAACATAAGGCTTAGAATGATAATAAAAGACCTTATTTTCAGTCATGAGATTGATTTGATTTGTGCTTTATTATCCATGTGTGTTGGTTAGCCTCGATGTCAAAAGAGTTTTACTGTGTGTGTGTGTGTGTGTGTGTGTGTGTGTGTGTGTGTGTGTGTGTGTGTGTGTGTGTGTGTGTGTGTGTGTGTGTGTGTGTGTGTGTGTGTGTGTGTGTGTGCATGCGCGTGCCTGTGTGTGTGTGTGTGTCTCCTCTCAGCGAGGTGTCGGTGCCGTCTGTGGTCATCCTCAACACGTCCAACGAACAGTACTTCCTGCCCGACGGACCCACGGACACCGTAGAGCAGCTGGTTCACTTCATCACCAGCGTCCTGAACGGCTCCGCACAGGTCCTGCTCCTCCTCCTCCTCCTCTACCTCCTTCTCCACCTCCTTTTACTTCTCCTCCTTTTACTTCTCCCTCCCTCCCTCCATGCTTCCTGTTTATGTTAACCCATTAAGACCGGGGATGCATCTGCGTGTAATTTTTTTATATATATATTGATATTATTTGCTATGAGCTTGTAGATCTGCTATTTTTGAAAAATCGTGAAAATGTGTGCACATCTTTGAATATATATTTTTTTTTAACTCAAATCTTTTTTCTCTAGGCCTTTAAGAAACTAATTTCTCCTTCTCTCTCCTCTTGCAGGCCTATGGAGGCGATGGCGTTGTCCAGAGGGTGAAGAGGGTGGCCTTTGATGCCAGGTCTACCATCATGGTAAGTAAGGCCTTTGATCATTGTTGATTTTGAAAAATCTAAAACTACGACGAGAAGATTTTCGTCTTTTAGCTTTTTTCACTGACAAACTAAATAAAAACGAAATAAAAACTTAGGCTACGACGCTTACGTTTTAGCGCGGGTATCACAGACCGAAAATAGCAGATCTACAAGCTCACAACACGGTCGCAGCAGCTATTTTCGGCAAATGAAAATCAGCCATTTCAATATCACCTTATTTACCGGGGAAACTCTCCCCTGTCAGGTGACAAGAAGGTCAGTTGGCTCTCATGCATTGAAGGAGGCATGAGCTCGGCCCTGGCCTCCCTAGGTTGGCAGGGGGAGTGTAGCGCCCAGGATTACATAGACAATTGGCACTGGGTGTAAAAAATGGGGTTACAAAATCGTGGGATAAAAAAAAAAGTGTCTGGTAAATTGATGTAATGTCCCTCTTTGTCTATTTTTTCCCCCCTTTCGCCGTGGCACCCTGGGTGGTCCCATCTATCCACAGTCGGTGTTCCGTAGCTCCCCGGTGCTCGGCTGCTTCCTGTTCGGCCTCCCGCTGGGCGTCATCAGCCTGATGTGCTACGGCATCTGCACGGCCGAGACCGACGACGGCTCCGAGGACATGGAGCTCCTCAAGAGGGAGGGGGGGCTCACCGACGAGGAGGAGGAGGAGGAGGAGGAGGACGACGAGGAGGAGGAGGAGGACGAAGAAGGGGAGCGCAGACGCACCAGCACCACCGGCGGCGCACTGGAGGGCGCCAAGGAGGAGGACTGGGAGGAGAACGGAGGAGGGGAGGGAGGCGAGGAGGAGGAGGAGCCAGAGGAGAAGGCTCCCGGGGAGAAGAAAACGGATTAACGTCGGGGGAGAGGCGGGGCCATAGATGTAGAAAACCTAGATACCTCATTGGCCCGCTGCAGTTCATTGGAAGCGACCTGTATCCGCGGGCCGCCATATTAGATGGCTGCGGAACGCTTCCTGACTCCTCCTGGCCAATCACAGCGCGTCTTTTCCGGGGGACTTGGCAGAATCTAGTTGTATATAAAAAAAAATATCACCGTTGTATTTTTTTTATACAACTAGATTCTGCCCCAAGTCCCGGGAAAAGACTGCGCTGTGATTGGCCGGTAGTCAGGAAGCGTGCCCCTCCTCTAATACGGCGTCCGCGATACAGACACGCCCCCCCCAGAGGCCAGAGGAGGAGGCGTCTATACCTTTATATGTCTATGGGCGGGGCATCCCACCATTATGGAAAGGATGGATATTTTTAGGCCTACGTATAATAAGTCAAATCCAGTGATATAAAAACTCAAGACATATCGACATGTTTTGCTCCTTTTGTTTTTTCATCCTTGCTCACCCCGATTCACCCCCCCCCCCCTCCCTCGCTCCCCTCCCCCCAGTCCCCCAAAACCCCCCCCAGCCTCCTCCCCCTGGTGGCCATCTTGACACCTGCAGTACCAAACCCAATCTCTCACAACATGGCGCACATGGCACGGAGTGTCATTCCGTACGTAGACGCCTAAGAAAACCCCGAAAACCCGCGCATAGCTTAAATGAGAGATCCGGACATTTTAAGTGTTATCTTTGATGTGTCGTTAGTCACTCACCGACGTAGAAAGTGGCGTTGAGTTTTTCCAGAGATTCCCCTGTCGTCATTTTTTCGACCCCCTCCGTTGGCATAATGGGAGCGCGTGTCTGAGTGAAATTCGTCTATTATAACCGATGCAAAGTAATTTTTTTCTCTACTACTGCTCATTGTAGAGTCTCATGATACTCAAACGTGCACTGAAAGTCCCTGAGAAACACCGAGTTGCCAGGTTCTGGGAGAGAAACAAGCAACCAGCGTTAGCTCGTTCGGCATTAGCGTTAGCTTCTCAGGGACTTTCAGTGCATGTTTGAGTATCATGAGACTCTCTGGAAAAACTCAACGCCACTTTCTACGTCGGTGAGTGACTAACGACACATCAAAGATAACACTTAAAATGTCCGGATCTCTCCTTTAACTCAGCGCCTTTTGAGTCGTATACCTGCCGATAGGCACAGAATGGTACATCATGGTCTGGGGACTTCTCTGCTTCCGCGTTGCAACCCGTGTTATTTCACCGTAGGATTGGCGGCTCATGTGCGCGTTTTTTTTTTCTTCAGGTTTTCTAGGTGTCTCTACGCTGCACGGAATGGCAAAACGTACATGTGTACGACGTCTTCTCTGGAGACCAGGCTGACGAGTACAGTCACAGTACCATAGACCAGGGGTCCTCAGTGTTTTCAGGCCCCTTAAATGAGAAAAGAGATGAAGCAGGGACCCCCCTACTGTATACATTGTGTTGCATATTAAACTTTTTCATAGATAGCTCCGTGTATTTTCAGGCGGTTAACCACTTAAACCCTCAATACTTGGAAAGCTTGTACTTGGGTCTCTTTTTTGCCCCCCCCCCCTACCCCAAACCTCTTTGCTGAAAATAGCAGATCTACAAGCTCACGTTGTTTCGGCCAATGGTTCCCCCCCAGAATATCGACGCTACGGTTCAAGTGGTTAATGTAAAAAAAATCTATCACACAAAGAATTGGCGGTCCCCCCCCTGTAGTAACTTTAAGGACCCCCTAGGGGTCCCGGACCCCCTGTTGAAGGCCGCTACCACAGACTTTCTCTCCTGACTTCTCCTAACAGGCTCTGACAATTGTTGTCTAATGATGTCGGACACTTAGTTGAAGCCGCGCCCACGTAATGTTTGTAACCGGTTTTTAACGTTTCTCTGTCTATTTGTCTCTTTCCTTTTGTACAGGAATGCAAACAGGTCGTTTCAGAGCAAAGGGATGGCTTACAACCAAACTGATATCTTAAAAAAAATGATAATAATAATTTCATCACACAACCACCCACTGTGGGTATGACTCTATCTCTGGCGTACATCGTTCTGTTGGTGTGTTTGTTCTGTTTCTTTACAGCAGTGGTTCTCAAACCTTTTCATGTCAAGGACCCCCAAAATGATATGTATTTGGCCGCGGACCCCCATCTCAAAATATGTTGTTCCAGGGACCCCCCCCCCCCCCCAGAAGCAAAGATTTTGAGTTACAAATGTTTGCTTTAAAATAATATATATTCAAAGATTTGCGCACATTTTCACGATTTTTCAAAAATAGCAGATCTACAAGCTCGTAGCGCGGCACTCGGTGCCGCGCTATGAGCTTGTAGATCTGCTATTTTTGAATAGCCAAAGTATAAAAAGGTTATTATTCTGATGCTGTATTAACACATTTTTCTGGGTACCCCCCTGGAACACCCTCAGGTACCCCCTGGGGGTCCCCGGACCAATGTCTTACAGGACCCAGTTAACTCTTTGACTGCCAATGACGACATTTCTCGTCATATTTCGCCAAGGCGCGGCCTGCCAACGACGAGAATTTGACTCCCAAGGAGAAGCGAAGCAGCAGCAAATCACGTCATCGCAAAAAATAAACAGCCTGTTCACTTCCTTGTTATTCGATGTGTAAAAATAGCCTTTTCTCTGTTTCTGTTGCTTTTTGGTGAAAACATTTGGCCAACAGTCAACTGGCCACAACCATGGAACGGATGATCACGTCGGCTCGCTTTTTCTCCTCCGATTCTACGAGACTCGGAAACGTCTTTTAACACATTGAGTGCCAGGGTTTTTTTTTAAACCGGGTACAGTCAGTGCCTGGATTTTTTAAAAATGTTGAACCTTTTTCAAGTAGTCACAAAATATTTTCAGTGATCACCGTCCTCACGGTGATCCCCTCATTACACACATAGAGGTCTCGTACAATCGGGGGGAAAAAATTAAAAACATTCGGTAATCCGTTCCATAGTTGCAGCCAGTTGAAAATAGTCGAAAATAGTCAAAAATACATAATAAAAAGAAAAAGTACACAGGAGCCGAGATACAGGCTTTTGAAGTCTTAAGTTAACCAGGAAGTGGATTGGAGTCTAAATGAAGTCTAAAAAATTATACCTCCTGGTGCTGTGAAGGGAAAAAAAAAAAAGAATTGGGGAAAAAAAACTAAAAAAAATCCTCGTTTGGATTATGAAAAACGGTCCGGACCGTTTTTGGCACTCAATGTGTTAAAGCGATCCGGGGGATCGATCATATTGGGGATAAATGAGTTTTCAAAGGTTTGTGAAAACACTCGAAAATCTCTGGCAGTGGCGTGGCAAAATAATGTCTTATTTCTGTCAGTCAAAGAGTTATGGTTCTTCTATAAAAAAAAAAAAAGGTATTACCATACAATGATTTCCCCATTTAAAGGAGAATTCCGGACAAATTAAGTGTTATCTTTGATGTCTCGTTACTCACCTACCGATGTGAAAAGTAGCGTTCTTTTTTTTCATATATTCCCCTGTCGTCATTTTTTAAACCCCCTCCGTTGTCATAATGGGAGCGCGTGGCTAAGGGAAATTCGTCTATTATAACCGACGCAAAGTTGTTTTTTTCACTACTAGTATTCATAGTAGAGTCTCATGATAGTCAAACATGCGTTGAAACTATCTGCGAGGCTGCCGTCAATGGCGAACGATTTAACACTGGTTGCTTGTTTCCAGATTCTGGCAACACGAGTTGCCAGGTTCTGGAAGAAACAAGCAACCAGTGTTAAATCGTTCGCCATTGACGGCAGCCTCGCAGATAGTTTCAACGCATGTTTGACTATCATGAGACTCTACTATGAATACTAGTAGTGAAAAAAACAACTTTGCGTCGGTTATAATAGACGAATTTCCCTTAGCCACGCGCTCCCATTATGACAACGGAGGGGGTTTAAAAAATGACGACAGGGGAATATATGAAAAAAAAGAACGCTACTTTTCACATCGGTAGGTGAGTAACGAGACATCAAAGATAACACTTAATTTGTCCGGAATTCTCCTTTAATAGACAGAAGCAGATGGATTTGCATTCTGCTTGTAAATTGATAATACACACATAACGGTAGCAACAACCCTGAGGGTTTAGGTGCCCTAAAAGTTAACCCATTAAGACCGGGAAATGTATCTGTATCACTTTCAGATTTATTTGGCTATTCAAAGATAGCAGATATACAAGCTTGTAGATCTGCTGTTTTTGAAAAATCGTGAATGTGTGCAAATCATTGAATATATATATTTTTAACTAAAATCTTTGCTTCTGGGGTCTTCTAAATCATAAACATATATATTTTTGTTGCTTTATCAGTGGTTCGCAAACCTTTTCCATGTTAAGGACCCCCAAAATGATACGTATTTGACCCCGGACCCCCATCTCAAAATGTTGTTCCAGGGACCCCCCAGAAGCAAAGATTTGAGTAAAAAAAAATTGCTTTAAAAATATATATATATTCAAAGATTTGCACAAATGTTCACACATTTTCAAAAAATAGCAGATCTACAAGCTCGTAGCGCGGCACTCGGTGCCGCGCTATGAGCTTGTAGATCTGCTATTTTTTAATAGCCATAGAAATCTAAAAATGACACGCGTGCTGCGTTCCCGCTCTTAATAATGGTTTAAATGAACGCTCTGGATTTGACCGTGCCTGACGTTTTGTTTGCTGGATACAGGACTGTATATCCTGTATCCAGTAAATGAATCACGTGTAGACAGCACAGGAAGTGAAAGTGCCCAAAAAGAAGGAAATGCTGCCATAAATTAATAATGCTTCTTTTCTATTGTATGTGTTTTGCCTGATATATTAAAAAAAAGAAAGAAAAAAAAAACTATTCTGGAGCTGCAAAGTGCCGAGACAGTCCCTGCTTTTCAGAGTTGTTGCTACTAGAACACCTGTTCATGGGAACGTGACGGCTGCAGGCCATCTTGAAATATTGTTTTTGAGGAGGTTTGGCAATAGTTTGATAGATAGGAGTATATAGTTCCTTCTCTTTTTTTTAGAGGACCAATGCTTGTTTTAACCCTTTTAGACCGGGGAAGCGTCATTTTAAAGATTTCTTTGACTGTTCCAAAAATAGCAGATCTACAAGCTCATAGCGCCGCGGATAGCTTGTAGATCTGCTATTTTTGAAAAATCATGAAAATTGGTGCAAATATTTGATTATTATTTTTTTAGCAGAAATTTGTAACTCAAATCTTTACTTCTGGGGAGGTTACCTGGAACAAAACATTTTACAAATGTTCGCTTTAAAAAGTATATATTCCAAGATTTGCACAAATGTTCAGGATTTTTTCTAAAATAGCAGATGAATCTGCTATTTTTGAGTAGCCAAACAAATCGTAAAAATATTTTGTGTCATTTTAACTTAAATTGACACAAATGATACTTTCCCGGTCTTAATGGGTTACGGCACTCTAAGGGATGATAGGCATAAACATCTGTTTGGTTTTTTAATCTCAATTAAGAGCCTATAACCTGACTATGAGTTGGTATTCCAGAGACGTTGTGCATGAAAAATTGGCGAATAATACCTGTCATTCTGATGTTGTTTTTTTGGTTTAGTTATTATCTGCTGATTGCCTGACTCATTAATTGTCAGTGTTTATGCTTTATTCCACTGCATACGTGTGCAATGCAATGGAACAAAAGTATAGAATGGTATATTCTTGTTCTTTTTATGACTACGGTAGTTTTTCAATTATGGGTGTGACAAGGTATACCGGAACTTGAAATGGGTGTTTATTACCTGTATATCATATCCTATGGGCAACTGGAGGCCCGGGGGGTCACACGCGGCCCCCACCTTCACTTAATCGGGCCCGCGGATTAATATCGGAATAGTGATATATTATTGATTTCAGATGTTACAATTCCAAACATGCAAACATGACCCGCTTTAATTACTTCAGTCTATATTAGTAGTTTAATTACTTTTTTTTTTTGTCCAATGTATTTGTATTTAAGTTCATAAAGTTAACTTAAGTATAACTAAATGCATTTGAAATGAAGTAAAATACTTTTCATTCCAATTCCGAAATAGCAGAATACAAGCAATACAAGCTCAAGACACGTTTTGAGCTTGTAGATCAGCCATTTTTGTACAAGATACATACATTTGTACAAGATACGATACAAGCTCAAATACAAGGTCGTTTTGAGCTTGTAGATCATACTAGAATAGATAGGCATACTAGAATGACGAAAAAAGTGATATGGTAAATATGGTGGCCATCATCAAAGTTGCATCACGCCTGCTGTATATATATATCATACTGTAACTATAGAAGTAGTGATGATAAATCTCTCCATTCATTCCTCATTAACATACACTGATTTATTATCGGTTGCCAGATGGCGTCACGAACCGAAAATAGCAGAAGTACGTATGCTGCAAGTATATACTGTAAAATCACCCTTTATGGTGGAATCGGTATAGTCTCTCCAGACAGGTGTGTTGGCTCCCACAGTCTTCAAACGTCCTGTACTTTAGGAAGCTCTGAAAACGAGGAAAACATTTAAGTTGAACGTCCCAACGCCCTCTCTACTTCTGTTTCACCTCTGCTGTCGTGTAAATAACTTATACCAAAAATAATTAGTCGAAGCCTATCTAGTACGTAGCTGCTTAGCAGGAATCACATTATTTTAAAGATTTTTAAATATATTTCCGTGAACATCGCTGACTATGGCTTCCTGATATCAACTTTTATGGGGTGGAATTACAGACCGTAGCGTTCGATTACTGTGGAAGAGGATGGTCTGGCTTGAGAGACTATGGTATCAGTGATTAGTGTCATCAAAGTTGTTCGTTGACGTTACATTAAAATACACTGAGGCGAGCACTGAGCGTACAAATGATAGTCACACGCAATCCATGTCGATGATCTTAAGACAAATTCACTCACAGTCTGTTACATGAAGTCATACCTAACGTGTTACATAAAGGCACAGCCAACATGTTGTATGCTCATTACAATAACATTCAGAAGGTGCGCTCCGTAGAGCGCGGATCTCCACCAGCCATTGTTTTTTTTTTAACCCATTGAGACCTGAAGCCGATTCTACATGTCTCCTAAATCTCAACAGTATTCTGAAAAACATATGTTTCTATATCAGTGGTGCTCAATCTTTTTCATGTCAAGGACCCCCAAAATTATATGTATTTGGCCGCGGACCCCCATCAAAATATTTTGTTACAGGGACTCCCCAGAATCAAAGATTTTAGTTAAAAATGTTTGCTTAAAAAATATATATATTCAAAGATTTGCACACATTTTCATATTTTTTCAAAAATAGCAGATCTACAAGCTCGTAGCGCGGCACTCGGTGCCGCGCTACGAGCTTGTAGATCTGCTATTTTTGAATAGCCCAAAGTGTAAAATAATGCTTTTTAGCTCAAATCTAAAAATGACACAGTTCTAGGTCTTAATGGGTTAAATAAGGTTGTGAATTAACTGTGTACTTCTTTTGATTCAGTGAACTTGTGTTTCTTGTTTCAAAAGCTCTTTCAGTAGGCAATGTGCAGCTGTGGTAACGCACCTTCACTTAACGTATTTTTTGTTGAGATCTCTCTTTCTCTCTCTCTCTCATATGACTGTCTCTATTTGTGTTGCGGTGCATGCACGGCACGCAGTGTATGTCACGAAACACGATGTGTCTGTGTGTATGTATGTGTGTGTGTGTGGGGACGGCACATACATGTGTCATAGTTTACCGTGCTTGCTATGTGTGTGTGACTGACTGTGTGTGTACATTGTATTGGTTACTGTGTGTGTCTGAGGAGTTAAAGGGATATTTCACTTTCAAAAAAACTTTTGGTAATTTTATCATCTACTCAGGCCTTTGTGAGCCCCCCAGACAGTTTTTAAGTTGCTTGATTAATTATTTAGATATTTGATATTCATTTTATCAGACACGCCCCCTTCCTATACAAACCCATTGTAACTTCAAACTCCATTTTAACCATGTTGGATTCATCAAAAACACCCGTCCTTGGTTCTGCTGACTCACCCTGCCCTCCTAATGCGTGAGGGGGCCGTGTTTTTCCGATTACTTTTTTCATTTATTTTATTTAATTTTTTTATTGTATTTTGTTTTTTTCATTTTCCAAAAAAAATATTAAAAATAAATGAAAAAAGTAATGAATATCAAATATCTAAATAATTAATCAAGCAACTTAAAAACTGTCTGGGGGGTTCACAAAGGCCTGAGTAGATGATAAAATTACCAAAAGTTTTTTTGAAAGTGAAATATCCCTTTAAAACTGCTGAATATAATGGTCACTGTCTGGTAAAAGCATTCACAAAAACATATTTAATTACATGGTTGTCACTGACAGATTGGGGTAAAAGTATTGAGTGTCTTCCTTGGCTTACTGGCCGCGTGCACTAAAGATAGGTCGCTGATTGGTCCAGCAGTTCAGACAGACAGACAGACAGACAGACAGACAGACAGACAGACGGACACACAGATGGATTGAAGTTCTCTGTCGCCGCAACTGATCATCAGTCATTTGGATCCCATAGAAAGAAGCCGTGTATGTCTCATATAGAAGCATGTTGTTCAGCGAAAATAGCCGATCTACAAGCTCTCAATTTCACCTCCTCTCCTTTTCACACTGTTTCACAAACCACACATTTTTATTTTTGCTTTAATCCATGCAGACAGACAGACAGACAGACAGACAGACAGACAGTCGTCCTGCCTTTGGCCGGTGGAGATGATGAGAAATGCATTAGTTGGACCTGTAGAGGAGCACGGATATCGTTTTGTCCCGTTCCAGTGGCATAGCGGCACACTGGATTATTGTTTGGTCTACCTTTTAGTTTTTGTAATGATTGGAGGGTAAAGTGCCGGGACAGATTTCCTCTCGAGTAAAGCAAGTAACAAAATGCTAATGAATGTTTTGGAGGTTGTTTCCCTTTGTTTTGCTGTGCGGGTAAAGGTGATTCTTGTCTCATTGTATAACTCTTCTTCCCTAAACCTTAATATAACCCATGAGCCTTCTTCACCTGAACTGAGAAACCTTCAACCCTTCCTCCTCCATATCATACATGTTCATCATTGTGCTTTGTTTAGCCTATTAGTAAGTCTTTGTAAGTCAAATGACAAACCTGTTGATTTTTATTGTTTTGTTTTCAACCGGCTGAAGTTCTCTGTGCTTTTTGAAACTGTGAAACTGCGTTTAGGAATGCCACGCCCCCTCTTCGCCCCTCTTTTGCCTTTTGTTTCCCGGTCTTTGTAGAATAGCCTTACATTCTCTGCCAAACGTTCACATTGGGTTTGAATTAAGATTGTCACACTTTATTACAGGATTGAAATTATTGAAATAAAGATTGTCCTCTTTTTTTTTTTACTTCCTTGTTTGACTGTCGTTTTTTTTGGGGCCCCTCGCTTATAAGTCGTTCATTGTCTCCGCCAGGCCGAAAGGCATGGCGAGAGAGTATGTTTTGCCCCCTGTCCGTCCGTGTGTGTGTGTGTGTCCGTCCTTCTGTCTGCAACCAGCTAATCTCCGCCACCGTTGACCCGGTCGCTGTGAAACTGCGCACACACACTCCCTGGATGCCACAGCAGAACCTCTGCCCCACATTTTTCAGATCAGCCTGTCATAGCGCCACCATGAGGCCGACTTTTGCTTAACAAATTTTTTTATATTACTCCTACAGATTTTGTCCAAAAAACACACAAATCGGTACACAGTATCTCCAAAGCCATGTGATCAACACGGATCTGTCTGATTTTCCATATTCCTTCCTGATTGGCTAAAATTGGCTTCCAAAGTTTGCAGGATTGGTTCATTTTTAACAAAATGCCTGAAATCATGAAAGCAGCATGCAATTTTCCTGAAATTTTCCACGTAGATTTCCACTTGGCCCAGGAAGAAATGCCACTTGAAAACGTTCAAATCAGCCTCATGGTGGCGCTATAACAGGCCGATTCACGTTTTTAGCTATAACTGTACCGATCTGCGTGAAACTTTGCACGCACACTCCCTAGAGGCCAAGGAAAAACATTTGCCCTCCATTTTTCACATGCCTTTTAGAGCGCCAGCAGGAGGCTGAGTTTTGTAAAACAATGTTTTTGCTCCTTCAGATTCTGTCCAAAAATCACGCAAATCGGTACACAGTATCTCTATAGTCATGTGATCAAGATGGATGTGTCCGACATTTCATATTCCATCCTACTTGACTAACATTGGCTTCCAAAGTTTGCAGGATAGGTCAGTTTTGAACAAAATTCCTCAAATCATGAACGCAGTGTGCGATTTCCGTGAAATTTTGCACGCAGATTCCCACTAGGCCGAGGAAGAAATGCCACCCTTTTCACATTGGCCTGTTATAGCGCCACCAGCAGGTCTAATTTAGCAAACCACATTTTTGGAACAAAATGCCTGAAATCATGAATACAGTGTCCGATTGCCGTGAAAGGCCTAAGAATAAATGGCACCCTTTTCACATTGGCCTATTATAGCGCCACCAGGAGGCCACAATAATCTACCTGACCTGGCGGAGACTGGTGCTCCGAGGAGCACTTTTTCTAGTTTGAGCTGTTTTTCTTTCTCTCAATATGTTTTTCCATTTTAATTACTACATCTGAAGTAATTAATACATTTCTCCATTAGGCTCCCATTTCACACCTGTGCTTATTAATCATAGCGTGCCCTTTCACAATCCAATGCAATCCTAAGTAGAGGTATATCTACTCAATTATGGCTGACCTAATCAAGTTTTGCACACCTGGCTTTAACAGAAGCTGATTGCATTACTTGATGCGAAACCCATGTATTTCTCTTTGGGGAATGCGGGCGATGTGTGTGTGTGTGTGTGTGTGTGTGTGTGTGTGTGAGAGAGAGGGAGGAGCTGTGTAGAACGTGACTCCACATAATGAGAAAAGTCACACATGTAAAGTCATGGTGGAACGTTCTCAGACCAGATTTTAAGACACCAAAATTGTGTGTGTGTGTGTGTGTGTGTGTGTGTGTGTGTGTGTGTGTGTGTGTGTGTGTGTGTGTGTGTGTGTGTGTGTGTGTGTGTGTGTGTGTGTGTGTGTGTGTGTGTGTGTGTGTGTGTGTGTGTGTGTGTGTGTGTGTGTGTGTGATTAAGACCTGAGGCCGATTCTACAAATGCCTTCTAAATCAGTAGTTCTCAAACTTTTTTGGGCCCAGGACCCCCAAATTCATATATATTTGGCTGTGTCCCCCCCCCCACCTGAAAATGTTTTGTCAGGGACCCCCAGATGAGAAGATTACACATTACTGCTTCTATTCTCACACACACACACACACACACGCGCACACACACACACCCTTTCTACACAGACTGTTAGAATAGAAGAACAAAGAAGCTTTGTTCATCTTTAATGTCACTTTATTCACAAGACTATTTATACTGTGTCTTAGAGCAGTGCTGCTCACACTGTGAGCAGCACTTAATGTACAACATTGTTTTCTCACTCAACAGTTAACAGACCAACATACAGTATAAGTGAATACAGGGTATCTGCACATTTATAAAGAGACCATTTAAGGACTTTTAAGACCTTTTTAATACAGATCAAATTAAATAAAAATAAGACCATTACAGCGTCAAAAGTAATCAACAAGCTATACTATAAAAAATGCTCAAACATTTGCCAAGTTGTCAAATATGACTTAAGAAAGAGGCAGAACTAATTTAAATAGCAGATACATGCACACAACACACTGTCCCTCATTTATCAACGCAGCGTATAAACCGGCGTATATTTTTCCATATATTCGGCCGTAAGTCACATTTATCAACGAATCCTACACAGCCGATCCGAGCGTACATCAGGGTCGGAGCTTTGATAAATCTCACGTCTGAAAACGAGCGTCATTTAAATAACACGCCCTTAAATATTCACAAAACGCCTCGACTTCACGACATGAAGAACCAGAATACGACCCAAACAAAGCATGAAAAGCCAATAAGAAAGAGTTTCCCCTGCTCGCCTCGCCACACACGCACATGCACACGCCCCTCTCTCTCTCTCTCTCTCTCTCTCTCAATCTCTCTCTCTCTCTCTCTCTCACACACACAGACACACACACACACACACACAGACACAGACACAGACACACACACACGCCCAACTTTGTCTTTCATGTAATCCGTAGCGTAGCGGTACAATCTTTGTGACGTAGGATTGTAGCCTACATGAATGACATATTATGATACCAATCACATCGCCATGAATGGAATACGTTTGTATATTAATTTATTTAACCCATACCGAGCAGTGCGCGTTCGAGTTACACTAAATTAAAGCCGTCTTGTAGGCTATTCCATTTTCCCAGTGAGACTCGGACCGTGGGACGGGCGAGTCCCGTCCCGCTCCGCATTAATGAGAGATAGCCTGGAGAGAACATTAATGGATGAAGGCTGGTGTGTGTTGGTCCATGGGTTAAATGTCTGATCTCCCGGTGGCCATGAAAATATAACAGCAGCGCCGCTGCACCGGTCTAAACATGGTGAAAATATATTACTAAGGTGTAATATTACTAAGTGAAAATATATTACTAAGGTGTAATATTGACAATTGTGTGAAGATATATTACTAAGGTACACAAGGTACACATGTAATATTGGCAATTGTGTGTGTTGTAGTTGTGTTGTGGCGAGGGCCACTGCACTTTACTGCATTTTACTGCTTTTATTTTATTTTATTTTATTTTTAGTCTGATAACTCCATCCGGAGGATTTAGTGAATTATCCTCTGGGGCACGTCGACACGTTGTGGACCCTCCAGGGCAGATCCTTTTGTCTATGTTTATTCTATATATCTTGTATAACCCCGATATCATTCTCAGGGGTGTACGGTGTGTGGTTTGGATGTGATAAGTTAGCAGATCCCCTGGGCTAGTCCACACGTGGTAAACATGGTGAAAATATATTACTAAGGTGTAATATTACTAAGTGAAAATATATTACTAAGGTGTAATATTGACAATTGTGTGAAGATATATTACTAAGGTACACAAGGTACACATGTAATATTGGCAATTGTGTGAAGTGTGGATATTTCTTTAGCTGTGTTGTAGAGGACAGTGGCCACTACATTTAAGTTATATCCATTTGTGTTGTAGTTGTGTAGTGGCGAGGGCCACTGCATTTTACTGCATTTTACTGCTTTTATTTTATTTTATTTTATTTTTGTTTGCTTTATTGTTAAATTGGTTCTAACTGTAATTGTATCCTTGCTCTGTAAAGCACTTTGAGCTGCATTTCATGTCATGAAAGGTGCTATACAAATAAAGTTTATTATTATTTATTATTATTAAACTCCCGAAAGTGCCCTCGCAGAAGCGCTCGTATATTTTGAAAATAGCAGATCTACAAGCTCACAACGCGTCGCGTTGGGAGCTTGTATAGCAATGCAGCCAGATGCAGCAATGCAGTCAGATCTGCAATCTTATCTGAACGACTGTTAAAGCAGTTTGTTTAAATTACTTTATAAAATGTTATATTTTCACAGGGATTATTTATTAGTGTAGATTTACATTTATGAGTGGATTATGTGTCCAGATGCCTGTCAGACAGTCAGACAATGCTGCTCCGCAGGTCTAGGATGGAATAAACGGGTGCAGCCAACGTCAACAACTGGTCTCTACCAGACGTGAGATCTCAGCCTACGGTAGGATGAAGCCCACGTCAGGATATATTGATAAATGCCGAAAGGTGCGGTGATCTTGCCGTACGCCCATTATTTGGGCTGCACCGCGTTGATAAATGAGGGCCATTGCATTTGTGAGGCGTTGTGAGCTTGTAGATCTGCTATTTTCACAATATTTATCTGTGGAACCGAGTCAGACAAAATGTATTGCCTCAACTCCTACAATTTCAAGTCCTTATCAGGGTGGGGGGTCCCCAGTTCAAATATAATTGTTTTGGGGGGAACCCAGTTCAAATTTGATTATTTTGGGGGGCACCAGTTCAAATATGATTGTTTTGGGGGGGTCTCCAGTTCAAATATTATTATTTTGGGGGGTCCTCAGTTCAAATATGATTATTTTGGGGGGTCCTCAGTTCGAATATGATAATTTTGGGGGGTCCCCAGTTAAAATATGATCATTTTGGGGGGTCGTGGCCTGAACAGTTTGAGACTTAAGTCTAAAAACACAAATATAATATTTCACCAGGAATATCAAATCCATAAAGTAATGATTACATCATAACAAGACAAATGGTACCAAGAAGGTGTATGAATACAAGAGGAGAACAACGTATTAATATAGATTATTAACCACTTTAAGCCCCTATTATACTTCATCATACAAAGCAAACATAGCTGATCTACAAGCTCACAAAGCAGGCTGAGAGAAAAAACAATTAAACAATGAAGAAACGATTCTGGACTCGTGACATGAGACAAAACAGAAGTGTGATCTACTTGAGGTCACACAACTCAGCAGTGGATCCAGATAAAAACTGATTTAGCTTAAATCCAGCATGGAGGTTGTGTGTGAACGTGGTGTGGACTGTGTGGAGGAGAGTCATGGTGTCAGACACACTGTAGAAGGACAGAGTACCTGCACTGTGGTCCAGGTACACTCCTACTCTGGAGGACACACGGCCTGGGATGCGAGTATTAATGCCTCTGTGTGTGAAACTATAAGCTAGTTTGAAACACTCTAAAGACCATGATTTATCATTGGATCCAAATCTACATTCACCACCAGACCTTGTTCTGCTGATATCTTTATATGAGACTGCTATACCAACCTGTTCACTCCACTCAACCTCCCAGTAACAGCGTCCAGTCAGACCATCTCTAATCAGAACCTGATGACACACTCCAGTGAATCTCTCTGGGTGATCAGGATATGATTGTGGTTCGCCCATCACTGTTACTTTTCTGTTCCCTTTAGACAGAGACAGGAGTTGATGAGCTGTGTTTGGATCCAGTGTGATTGGACGTGAATATTGTAAGAAGTCAGCTCTGGTCTTGGGTTCTGCTGGTGTTGACAGTAAAACATCCACTCTGTTCACTGTCTCTGAGACGTTTGTCCCTTCCTCTGTAAGAATGGCCTCTAGTCTGTCTCTCATCTTGGACACGGCCACGATCACATCTTCAAAGTATCTCAGAGGACGGACATTGCTGCTGACTGGGTGTGTAGATTCACTGATCCTTGAGAGGGAGAAGGTGTAACGCTGTAGAAAATGGATGTGATCCTCTGTGAGCGAGAGCTGCTCCAGCTCAGCGTGTCTCCTCCTCAGCTCAGTGACCTCCTGCTCCACACGCCTCCTCAGTTCTTCAGCACGACTCACTTCACGTTCCTGCTGCTCTTTGATCAGCTCCCTCACCTCAGATCGTCTTCTCTCCATGGAAGAGATGAGCTCAGTAAAGATGGTGTCACTGTCCTCCACTGCTCTGTCAGCACAGTGGTTGATGGACTTCACCTCCTGGTGAAGCACCTTCACGTCTTTCTCTCTCTCCTGGATTCTCTGCTGGATGTTCTGCTGACTCGTATCGAGCTCTTTCTGTCTCTCAGTACGTTCTGCTGCAGCTGAGATCGTATCGTGACCTTTGTGTTCGTCCACGGAGCACAGAGAACAGATACACTGCTGATCGGTACGACAGAAAAGCTCACTCAACTTGTTGTGACGAGAGCAGATGTCCTCCTGAAGCTCGCTGGAGGCTTTGACCAGCTTGTGTTTCTTAAAGGCAGGAGACTGATAGTGAGGCTGGAGGTGAGTGTCACAGTAAGAGACCAGACACTGAAGACAAGTCTTCACAGCTTTCAGTCTCCTCCCAGTGCAGAAATCACAGGCCACATCTCCAGGTCCAGCGTAGCAGTGATCAGGAGGAACATCTTGGAGTCCTGTTGATAGATTGATACATTATATTATTAAAGATGGGGTGCCATGATATTTTTCAACCCTAAAACCTGATCATAAGGTATTATTATTATGTAAGGATTTTTTTCAAAAAAATAAAAGTGTACAGTAAGTGTTAAAATGTTGTTTTTATGTGGACACGCCTCCAGTTCATTAAGTATACCTGGTTCTCACCTTAGCACCTCCTCCACCACCTTAGCACCACCCACCTGTCCTAGTCCCTCCTCCTCCTCATGCCCACACCTGTTGTGTTATGATAATGAGGGGGAGGGTATGGCTTTGTGATGTCACTAAAGCGCTGTTTCTCTATTGGCACATTTGACCCTCAAGGTTTCAGCCTCCAGGAAGAAACTCCAAATAGTCAGAGAAGACATAAAACACCATAAAAACACCACCGGGGGGCTTAATGAAGTTCTATCAACCTCATAGACACATGAAAAACAGAAAAAGTGCAAAAACATGGCACCACCTCTTTAATCTGATTAAAATGTATTTCATTTGTATGTGCCTGTATGTACCCTCATATGTGGTAGCCTATAGGAGCCAGCATGTCTCTGCTGCCTGATAACTATTGTTTTATTACTGACTCTCTGTGTTAACACCAGTGGTGTAAAGTAACTAAGTACAATTTTGCGGTGAAACCGCCCCTATAAGTGAGGTTTGGATATTTGTACAACAAATCCTGCGCTGTGATTGGCCAAAAATGTACAAAAATGAACAAAAATGTACCCCGCCTAACCCTGCACCGAGATTGGCCAATCACAGTCTATTCAGGACTGTGATTGGCCAGTGTCACATGACACATGTGCATAGCCCTATATATGGTTTCTTCCATCATAAAGAGTGTTTCAATAAATGTATTAATTTTTTGTACATGATTGGTTGACTCCATTCAGTATTGTGATTAGCTAGCAATACACCGCCCACTTCACACAGGGTGTGATTTTTACTGTACTGGAGTATTTCTGATTTTCAGTACTTTTACTTCTACTCCACTACATATCAGAGGCAAATATTGTACTTTTTGATACATTTTGATGCGAATACTTTTGTACTTTTACTCAAGTAAATTTTGAATTCCGGACTTTTACTTGTAACAGAGTACTTCTACATTGCAGTATTGATACTTTTACTTAAGTCAAACATTTAAGTACTTTTTCCCACCACTGCTTAACACCAATCAGTGTCAGACTGTGTGTCTAATTATGTTTTCCCTTCAAGACAGCCTGTAGACAAGATGTATTTCCAGGGGTCCACACTGACTTTGATAAAGTGAGTGAAGTGAGTGAACGGCCATACATTGTACAATTGAATTGAAACTTGAAACACATGGTGCTGAAGTATGTTAAAACTGCATGACTTTGGTACACATGCCAGACTACTTTACAATAAGGTACTTGCTACACAACTACAACAATCATTTTCAGTTACAAAATGTTGAAAATTGTTCAGGTAAAACTTATTTTTAATTGTTTTACAGCTGTACTGTACTGTATCATTCTGGTGTACTCTGACCTTACAATAAAAATATTACTTGCATAAAACAATCCAAGTCAATGCCGTATCAACTGTTAAATGAGCCTATAAATGTATACAGTATCTTATCTTATCTGATATGCACCGCTCCATAGATCACTGATCAAACACATTTCATTATGTTATAAATATGGACTCAAGGTTTACGGTTTCACTGTTACTTTATAAATATAAAACATTTGAGTACATATACGGATGGAGGAATGCAGGTATAGTACTTAAATGGTAAATATGAATTACTATTAATTGGAGTGGAGTTAAATTATTTTTCTCAAAACCATTAACATACGGCAGCCTGGGAGGGTCATTTTGTTTTTCTTTGAGGACTTGGCGGGCCGGATTCAGATGGTCAAAGGGACCGGTTCCGGCCCCCGGGCCGTATGTTGCCCATGTGTGAGATAGACGGACAACTGGATGACGTCATGAGAAGAATGAACCAGCGTTTATCACGATACGTGTTTACATTTCTGTACTCACTGTTTAAACTTCAGAAAACTCTCTGGAAGCATCAGCTTCATCACTAATCATTTCCCACGCTTATAAGATATTTTCTCTGGATAAACCCTATAATATTTTTGTCTGTACATATTGTATTTTGGTGTTATTGGGCGGTGAAACCGCCACCGCCCCTATATTTGAGGTTTGGAAATTGCACCCCCCCAACCCTGCGCTGTGATTGGCCACCAGTGTACCCCCCTAACCCTGCACCGTGATTGGCCAATCACAGTCTATTCAGGACTGTGATTGGCTAGTGAAACATGACACATGTGCATAGCCCTATAAATAGGACTATGCACTTAAAAAAAACACATTTATGTTTTTTTTTTAAGTTAGGGGTGTAATATTGGTCCACAATATTACTTTTCTTTAAGTGAACTTCCATCACTGTGATGACCACTGTGACCACACCGCCCACTTCACTCTGGGTGTGATTTTTTATGCTATGTTGAAGGATTTTGTCTCATCCTTTTAGACCAAGTGTATCACTGTACTGCATTTCTGTCTAATAAAATATTCAATCAATCAATCAATCAAACAGACAGACAGACAGGCAGTGAGCTGTATTTACAAGAGAACTTAAAGGTCTCACCTGTCTTCTTCAGGCTCTCCACCACATCAGCCAACATGGTGTTTTTCTTCAGAACAGGTCTTGTGATGAAGGTGTGTCTGCACTGTGGACAGCTGAACCTCCCTCTCTGATCATCCTGGTTCCAGAATCCCTCGATACACCTCCTGCAGTAGCTGTGTCCACAGGGAACAGTCACTGGATCCTTCAGTAGATCCAGACAGATAGAACAACGCAACTGTTCCTGATCCACTTGAACTTTCTTCTTTTGTTCCATCTATGAAATAAAACCTCAATTAAAACTTTGATGAACTGTATAGAACTGTAATACAACCATAAATAAATATGTCTAATAGAACTTTAATACAATTATAAATAAATATGTATAATAGAAAAAAGAGGGTAAAGAAAAAAAGGCGCACTGATATGAAAACACACGCACGCACGCACGCACGCACGCACGCACGCACGCACGCACGCACGCACGCACGCACACACACACACACACACACACACACACACACACACACACACACACACACACACACACACACACACACACACACACGACACCAGCCTAATCAACATTCAACACAAAACCTCTCCATATTATGACAGCTGGCTTGTTAAGAGGAGTCAGATCTCTCACTACTTTGTTTTCCATAACAATAGATTGTCTAAACTCTGACTCTACAGGCTGTGCATAGCCAGGGTCTATCAGTACATTAAGACCGGGAAAGCATCTGTGTCATTTTAAGATTTCTTTGGGCAATTCAAAAAATTGCAGATAATATACAAGCTCATAGCGTGGCATAGAGTGCCGTGCTACGAGCTTGTAGATCTGCTATTTTTTGAAAATGTTACGAACATTTTAACTTTAATCTTTGCTTCTGGGGGGTCCCTGGAACAACATATTTAGAGATGGGGATCCGTGGCCAAATACTTATAAATGTGGGGGTCCTTGACATGAAAAGGTTTGAGAACCACTGATATAGAAACATACGTTTTTCAAAAAACTGTTAGGATTTAGAAGACATTTGTAGAATCCCCCCAGAAGCAAAGATTTGAGTTACAAATGTGAAGAGGTGCCAATGATTATTGCGTCTCTCAGTCAGAGAGGACCAGCCCACCTTATCATACAGGGCACAGTGATGAGTTTCCTAGATGTCACCAGTCATAAACCTCAGAGCTGAGTGGTAAAACTGAGTCCAGAGGCTTGAGAGATAAGAGGTTTCTACCCAACAACAATCTGGGAACCCATCGTCAAATAAAAAAGAAAAACAGCGCCCTCTGCTGTTTTTTACTTATTCATTTTGGCTCTGGGCGGAGCTGAACGGAGGACCCGTGCTCAGGGAAACCGGGGTTTTGGTCTGCCTTCAGCCTTTCACTTCCGGTGGTGCGACTATGTTTTCATTCCCACTAACAATGTTTGTCCACGGAACACTAACACCATTTCTCCCAGACCATCCCGTAAACCTATACAAACCAATGGCAGCACACACCAATAAGCTCCGCCCCTCAATAGACCCACACTGTAGCTGTGATCCATGTGGATTGGTACGAAATTAGTTAGAATCGTTCAATTTTTCATAAAAGCATGAAACTTGGTACACTTGTACAGTTTGGGGCCCTGAACATCTTCATATATGGAGGCATCGCAAATACGCTCCCTAGCCTTGGCAGCTATTTTACTTTCCGCCATAACCAAATTATGTATTTTGCATCATATCTCCTAAACCAAACATGATAATACAGAATAGGTGATGTCTACACCTATGTTTTGATGGTTAAAGATTACAGTGATACCATTTAAAACAAAGGTTCTCAAACTCTGGGTTAGGACCCCAAATGGAGTCACAGGAAGGTGGCAATGGCTGCATTCAGAAACAAATAAAATGTGAACGCTTCCATTTAAGTCTGTTTTTGTTTTGTTTTTGAAAAGCATACAATTATAATAATGGTTCTGGCAACAGATATAGGCTATATACTATAGGCTATAATCATATAAGATATAACATCATACAAATTACTGACATGAATTATACACACTATACTATAAACCATATCAGAAATATATATATATTGTCGTGTAAACACACTCTCAATTCTTACCATGTCAGTCTCTCGGAGCTCGCAATGGAAAATGACGAACGCAGCAATAACACCCTGGTAACTAGTAACACTTGTGCATGCGTAGAACACTTTGTCCTGATAGTGAGCATCCACTCCATTTATATGGGTTTGGTCTACCCATGTGGGTGTAACCTTCTGTTGATTAATCATGACGACCTGTGTATTGTCTTAAATGTGGAAACACAGGCTTTAGCACTGTTCTAAACAGTAGTCACTGTTCCCCAGAGTGTCACATGAGGGCATGTTGATCGATTAGGTCAGAAGAGGAGCTGGGCCCCAGCTCCTCATCTGACCTAATCAATCAACATGCCCTCATGTGACACTCCGGTGACATGTGTAAAGTCCACTGCTGTGCTGTGGCTTTTAGAATGTGTATATATTTGTACCTTCGGATTACAACTTCAGTTTATAACTCCAAATAAGCAGTATTAACCTTCATATAAGCATGTATCAACTCCTAGAATAATAGCTCGGCCTATCACTCCGGTATAAGATCTTGTTAAATAAGCAGGAAAATACACACACAATAATAATCACAATAATAATTCAGATTTTAAATTCCGCCATAATAATGAATAGCTCTATATTCTGACATTACTCATTGCTGTAGTGTTTGTTCAGTAACAGGAGTCTCCATGTCTCTCCAGCTCTTTATTTAACAGAAAATGCATTTTCAGGTCAGGATACCAATTTTATCCAATAAGAATAAAGAACTCAGACAGGATACAGATTAAACAAGTGAAATTAGAATTGATGACACTAAGAAATAAGCAGACAAAATTGGAACTGGAACACTATAACAATGAAGCTGGGGGCAAGGAAATAAAAAGCAATAAATTACATCTGGACCACACCCCCCCCCCCCCCCCTGGTAACTACATAACGAACAGTCCCTAACAGCATACATTTCCATTACAAATGAGGTGCTAAATACATATAATACCCCCCCCCCTCAATTACAGTACATAATTACAGTACATTTAGGGCCCAATACAGCTTATTTGAATCATTTAGGAGTAAATGACAGATTTCTTTGATATAGCTTGATATAGCTCTCCCACGCTCAGTGTTGCCATGTCCTCTAATTATTAGCGACATTGCCCTTGTTTTTCTGTGAAGGTACTTGTAAAGACTCGTTATATTTTTTACTACCACCACCACCACTAGTAATAATATTAATAACTAGAAAAAGTGCTCCTCGGAGCACAGGTCTCCGCCAGGTCAGGTAGGTTATTGTGGCCTCCTGGTGGCGCTATAATAGGCCAATGTGAAAAGGGTGGCATTTCTTCTTAGGCCTTTCACGGCAAACGGAAACTTCATTCATAATTTGAGGCATTTTGTTCCAGAAATTTGTATTGCTAAGTTGTATGGATTTAAACTAAAACTTATTTCTATATTGCAATATTCGTACTTAACTAAAGTAACGACTTTGAGTACTTTTTCCACCACTGCCAAAATATATCGCCTGTATAGTAAACTATAATAGGTGTTCAAACGGCTTTTCAGGTAATAATGGTGCTTCAAGGTGATATTGAAGTGGTATATGCTAATCACAGCATATGGAAGTTTCGAAGTAGTTCACACGTCTATTTACCAATAGATATGTCACACTTAATCAGTATTCACATTCCACGTACATCACCAGCGCAATAGAGATGGGATGTATGGCTCTTTTAAGGGATCCGTTCCTTTCACAGAGCCGTTGAAAAGACTGGCTCATTTATGGCTCATTTGTATATTCACATATTTAAAAAACATAAATATTTTTATATTTATATCTCATAACATTATTTATATTATATAAATATGATATAATTGATGTTATATATGTACAATAATACAACATATAACCTTATAATAATATATTATTATATTTAAAAAATATATAATAATATAATAGATTACATTACATTAATACAATATTTATTATATTATAATATATCATATACATTATAATACATATAATTATATTTTATAAAATTATGATATAACATTTTATTACAATAATTCATTTAATATATCTCTGCTGTCCAGTAGCAACCAGCTACCTCCAAAACGCTCAATTTTCAGGAAATGAAACAACAAAATATACGTTTTTCAGGAAATGAAGAAAACCTTATATTTTTTAAAAACAAAGCAGTACAGCCTCATCAAAGTTGGTATAGTGACTTTATATATTGTCAGATACTTGCATGTGTCATTATATTATCACCACTTTACCCAAATCCAGCTCAAGTGGAGTTAGGAGTTTGAAAAGCTGACAATAGCTCCAATCGCTGCTGAGGGAGAGGTTTCAAATGGGGCTAAATTCCTAAAAGCTAACAATCGATCTCCAAGCTCACAATGCATCACAACGAGTGAATTAATGCCCTGATGCTTCATGACACTTTTTATATAGGCCTACAATAATAAACAGGACTTTAAATATTACAATAACGTTTGCAAAGAGGGGTTCACAGAGTTGGAGTTTGCGTAGAACTAGCGAGATAAATGCTCTGAACTCATTTCTTGTCACATTGCTCTCCTCATCAGGGACGGCGGCAGGGGGGGTCTTGGGGGGGCACAAGCACCCCCTGGCGAAGGCCTAGCCCCCCTAAGCACCCCCTGCCACAAACCCAATTTTTAAGAAAAATATTTATGGAATAAATAAATAAAACTAAAGACATTAGTAAAAAAGAACAGATATCTATTGTTTTGCGTTACCTAGTCAATGACCACATTAATAATAATAATAATAATGAATTTTTATAGCTTTTTTCCAAGTGCTCAAAGCGCTTTACAATGGTTCATTCATTCATACAGGTGGGGGACATTGGGAGGTGGAGCGGCGAACAGTCGACGCCAGCGTCCCCACCTTTCCCACATTCACACACCAATGGTGGCAAGCGAGCGCCGACCGAATCATTGGAGGCAATGTAGGGTTCAGTGTCTTGCCCAGGGACACTTCGACATGTGGTCAGGAGGAGCCGGGATTCGAACCGCCGACCCACGGATCATTGGACGACCTCCTCTACCTCCTGAGCCACAGCCGCCCATTCATGAAGAATTCTTGGACTTCATTGCTGCAGATGGATTGGATGCACAGTCTTTACTCGAGTCAGTTAAACAGACACTGGCTAAGTGTAACATTGACAAAACTGAATGCATCGCCCAGTGCTACGATGGCGCATCAGTTATGTCTGGATGCAACAATGGTGTACAGCGAAAGTTTCGCCAAGAAGTGCCACAGGCACTTTATATTCATTGCTATGCCCACAGGCTAAACTTAGTTTTAGTTGACTGTGTACATAATGTGAAACCAGTCGCAGAATGTTTTGCTCTCGTACAGATGCTGTACAAGTTTGTTTCCTGGTTCTGTAGTTCACCAGCTGTTTGTCGAGAAGCAGCGACAACTGGAGCCCACCAAACAGGTCGTGGAACTGAAAAGATTATCAGACACGCGATGGGCCTGTCAGTACTCAAGTCTGTGGGCAATAAAAAAAACTCTGCCTGCTTTCACAGAGACTCTGGCAGATGTGAGCGAACAGTCCGATGCTAAAAGAGCAACTGAAGCAAACGCACTCATTGGAATGATTAACGGACAGTTTGTTCTGCATGTCACTATGCTGGAAAGTGGAAAGCATCTTCAGACTCACAAAAACCCTATCCGATCACCTACAGTCTACAGATCTGGAGCTGGCATCTGCCAATGATCTGGTCTATTCAGTTATCGATACTCTAAGCGAGAGACGCAGCATTGAATCGTGGAATGCAATCTGGGAATCTGCCGGTGGAATGTGCACGCCACTGGGCATTGAAATGCAGAGACCACCACCGGTGAGGAAAAGAGCTAGAGCTCAACCACGTCAGCTGCAGGACTTTGTGGTGGACAGCCAAGCAGGGCAAAGAGAGGTTTTAGAAATGTCAGATGACTATCGCTGCCACTGTTACTTTCCAGTAATCGACCGATTGGTGAGTGAATTGAACAGCGTCAGCCAAGAAAAGACAAAATGGGCATGTCGTTAACACCACCCATGATGTGCTGGTGCTATTAAAGCCATACAAAGAGTCGCTTGAGGACTTATACAAACTTGTGTGCATCTCAATGACACTGCCCGTCACGTCAGCTGCGTGTGAGAGGATTTTTTCTTGCTTACGCCGACTAAAGACCTACTGTATCTGAGGAACAGAAGTGGAGATGCTCGAACCAGCAACCTGGGAGTACTGGCCATCAGTTCCACAAGGACCAAAGCATTGGACGTCGACGCTGTGATTGACCGCTTTGCTGCAAACCACAACAACAGGCGGATCGTTCTCCTGTGACTGGTGAGTACATAATTAAAATAGGTATACAATGTAACTAGTAGCTAAAGTTTTCAGGTAATTGTAGTGGAATAAAAGTACAACATTATTGGAGAGAAGTTGTTTTCGTTTCCTTCCCTTGCTGTTCCCCACAAATTAATATGTTGGTTTAAATGACATGATGTTTTTTGCATAGATATACGGGCAGCATTTAGCCTGTGTGTGAGTTGTGTATATTCCTGTGTCCATGGCAACCTAAGATGGCGTCGTAGTATTTGATTCTAGCCTGTGCTACTGTTGTTTTTGCTCACAGTATTTTGTAAATCCACTTATGTGGTGTCCTCGTTTACATTCTAGGTGGTAACTGTTTTTTTTTGGTGTGTGTGGGTGTGTGTGACTGTGTGTGTGTATGTGTGTGTCAATACGTCCATTTACTCTGCAGATCTCAAAGACTACTACAGCACCGAACCAAAGTTAGTTAGTGCACTCTGTGCTCCCTCTGGTGCCCAAGGAAGGAACATTTTTTGACCATTTTGTGACATTTTTGGACTGTCTGTGATTGTTTCACATCTTTGTGATGTCATGTAGCCTATAACACTAAACATTTTGTATTGTGTGTATAATAAACTAGGCTCATTGAATCTCGTTTGTCGTATTATGATTCATTATTGTTTGTTGCCAAAATCCAGTAGCCTCTGCTTTTTTATTTATTTATTTTTGATAATAAATTGGTAAAATCAGGCAAAAAAGAGAATTAAATAATGTAACCCTAACCTAACCCTAACCCTAACCCTAAAACCGAAATAAAGTAAAAGAAAAAAAGTACCAAAACCCGCCCGAACCCGCAAATTTTTCGACCCGAAACCGCACGGGACGCATGCACTCACGCTGCACGCGTGCATGTGTCAAGCCCCCGCTGGAAAAAAAGTCAGCCCCCACATAGCCCCCCCTGCCAGAATTCTCTGGAGCCGTCACTGACTCTACCTCCCAGTAACAGCTTCCAGTCAGGATAAGGATAAGGATAATTCCTTTTAACAGGACGTTCATGAAAGTCCTTACGGTCTTGTTTCCAATGAGGGCCTGTGAGCAATTAGGGGTTAAGAGTCTTGCTCAGGGACAAATTTCATTTCATCGACACATATGCTGGCGTGGCCTGGAATCGTACCTGGGGCAACCAGGGCCTCTGGCTCCCTAGGCGGGCTCACTAACCACTCAGCTATGGTGCCCCCTCAACCCCTATAACTCAAAACCCCATCCCACCCCATACCCTCATACCCCTAATCCCACCCAACCCATTACCCCCACTCCCAGAACCCCCCACCCCATACCCCCAACCGCCACCCCACACCTCCCACACCCCATAACTCAAAACCCCATCCCACCCCCATACCCTCATACCCCCCAACCGACACACAACAATATTCTCACAGGGTTGTTGGCTGCCACGGTGTTCACGTGTGATTTTGATATGCAATTAATAAAAAATCACGACAATGACGTTCACATCTAAGGAGCAATGACAACCTCTAACCACATGTTCAAAATGTTCAAAGCCAAAACCTCCTATCTATACCTAAAAATGACCTATCTACATAGATGCACATAGGAGGTTTTCACCAAGAAATAGTTTACAAACAAACTTACTTACCAACAAACATTATTTTGTTAATGAATGCTTTTTTTATGCTCATTTTGAGATCAGGACATTCTACAGTACTGTAACAAGTATTACCATTAACATTTTTGATCAACTTACACTCTTGGTGTGATAAAAGTTTCACCACCTACCGACACTAATCATTAGCAATCAACAAGGCAATGCAATTAACTTGACAGAGTTACTAACAAATACTTAACTAGTAAGGGTGGAAGACACTTTTTTATTTTGAAAATAATTGATTACTACAAACTGAAAGACATTTAGACGGTCTACATAACATAGCATTCCTCTGTCAGCTCTGTCTGCTGCTCAACTAGTTCTGGTGCAGATAAGAGGTTTAGCGCTTCAACATTTTAGCACAAATTGGCACTGAACAAGATAGGAGGTTTTATTCAAATGACTTTTCTGACCAAATGAGGGGCGGGACTATCTTGCAGACAGACTGAGCATGTGCAGCATAGCCTATAGTCCTCATCCACAGTGAAATCCGAAAATCATTGCACAGAAATTTGCACATACTGTAGGAGGTTTTGCGTTTTGGCCATCGATATGATTATTTTGGGGGGTCCTCAGTTAAAATATGATTATTTTGGGGGGGTCCTCAGTTCAAATATGATTATTTTTTGGGGGGGGTCCCCAGTTCAAATATGATTATTTTGGGGGGGTCCCCAGTTCAAATTTGATTATTTTGGGGGGTCGTGGTCTGAACAGTTTGAGTCTTAAGTCTAAAAAAGAACAAGAATATAATATTTCACCTGGAATATAAAATCCATAAAGTAATGATTACATCATAACAAGACAAATGGTACCAAGAAGGTGTATGAATACAAGAGAAGAACAACATTAATATAGATTATTAACCACTTTAAGACCCTGTTATACTTCATCATACAGAGTAAAAATCACACCCAGTGTGAAGCGAGCGGTGCTATTTATGAGCGAAGTTTTAAGTTAATTTCATCATGTGTCTCGCTAGCCAATCACAGCACATCCTGCAAAGATAAGTATTCAGACCCTTTGCTGTGACACTTGTATATTTGCACCGCACTGGTCATCACAGTGATGGAAGCTCACTTAAAAAAATATATATATTTTTTCAAGTGAGTGGCGCTATTTATGAGTTATTAATGTCATAATGCGTCTCGCTAGCCAATCACAGTCAATGAGCCAATCACAGTACAGCGAAAGACAAATTTGAATGAATAGAGGCTATGCGCTTCACATCATTGTACCCGGAAGTTATGCAGGAACGCCTACTGAGTGGCAAATAAACTACTTTCTGGCCTTAACAGCCCATACATCCACACAGAAAAGTCCTTTCTGATTATATTAAACGACGTTAAACTCACCAACATGGAAGCTGTACGGAAAGCTTGAATTATCCTCTTTCTATCTGCAAAGTTCTTGTTTCATAAAAATCCACCGTAGAGACATGTTATGAGATACTTCCTGTCAATAAATTCCGTTCAGGTGATTATTTTTCTAAGTGTCAGAGTTTGGAGGCGCTCGTTTTCAATAACCCAACGTCCGGCTGCCTCCTGCATCATGTGACATTTAGAAACAGGTGGTACAGAGGACCGTTGAGTGATTTACAACGAGCGCTTCCCGTGTCCTGGTGGAAAAGTGACATATGTGCATACTCTCTGTACTAAAATGTCTGCTGTGTTGTTATCAGAGTATTATTTGGGGCACTTGTGCATTTTCTGGTAGCAGGCTTGGAGATAAATGGTCTTGATTGTGGCTTTATGTTATGAGCTGTGCTGGAAGAAGAACTCAGATATGTTACTTAAAGGAGAGATCCGCCCATTTTACTGTTTTTACCCATTTTTACTGTAGTCCACAGTGACGTTGTTCAGTAAAAGTGGTATCAAGGGCTGTGTGTGTGTGTGTGTGTGTGTGTGTGTGTGTGTGTGTGTGTGTGTGTGTGTGTGTGTGTGTGTGTGTGTGTGTGTGTGTGTGTGTGTGTGTGTGCTTGCGTGTGTGTGTGAGTGTGTGTGTGTGTGTGTGTGTGTGTGTGTGTGTGTGTGTGTGTGTGTGTGTGTGTGTGTGTGTGTGTGTGTGTGTGTGTGTGTGTGTGTGTGTGTGTGTGCTTGCGTGTGTGTGAGTGTGCGCCTCCATGGGGTGCGGCTTTAGAGTATACATGTTCACATGAAACTCATAATAAAGAAGAACTTTGAACCTCACCTGAGTGTCAGCAGATTCCTGCAGTGGTGTAAAGTAACTAAGTACATTTATTCAAGTACTGTAATTTTGAGATACTTTTACTTTACTGGAGTATTTCCTATTTTCAATATACTTCTACTCCTATATCTCAGAAGCAAATATTGTACTTTTACTCCACTACAATTATTTGACAACTTTAGTTACTTTGCAGTTATAAATTATGATATTATGAAACATACATTAACCACTTTAGCCCTATTTTATAGTACCTAGGCTGTTTGAAAATAGCAGATCTACAAGCTCACAACGAGTCGTGATGCGACGCATTGTGAGCTTGTAGATCGGCTATTTTCAAACATTTTAGTACTTTTACTTTTAGTACTTTCAGTACATTTTGATACCAATGCTTTTGTACTTCACCTGAGTGTCAGCTGATTCCTGACAAGCCTTTTTCTTATCAGCCCAATACTAGGGACAAGGTTCAGTTTGGCTTCGTCTGTACGAACCAATCAGAAAGGATCTCTCATCTCATGTGACCTCTGAGGAACCAATCAGAAAGGATCTCTCATCTCGTGTTATCTCTGAGGAAGTTAAACCAACCTATAACTCAATCTGTTAGTCAGTCAGTCAGTCAGACAGACAGACAGTGAGACAGACACACACAGATAGACAGAAAGACAGACAGACAGACAGACAGACAGACAGACAGTGGTACTAAGATGGCGCAGCAGGGAGGTCAAGTGGATCAGGAACAGTTGTGTTGTTCTATCTGTCTGGATCTACTGAAGGATCCAGTGACTGTTCCCTGTGGACACAGCTACTGCAGGAGGTGTATCGAGGGTTACTGGAACCAGGATGATCAGAGAGGGAGGTTCAGCTGTCCACAGTGCAGACACACCTTCATCACAAGACCTGTTCTGAAGAAAAACACCATGTTGGCTGATGTGGTGGAGAGCCTGAAGAAGACAGGTGAGACCTTTACGTTCTCTTGTAAATACAGCTCACTGCCTGTCTGTCTGTCTGTCTGTCTGTCTGTCTGTCTGTCTGTCTGTCTGTCTGTCTGTCTGTCTGTCTGTCTGTCTGTTTGTTTGATTGAATATTTTATTAGACAGAAATGCAGTACAGTGATACACTTGGTCTAAAAGGATGAGACAAAATCCTTCAACAAAGCATAAAAAATAACACCAAAATACAATATGATCAAAAATATAAACGACTTTAAGTACAGACAGAAATATGAAAGGGTTTATCCCAATAAAATATCTTATAAGCGTGGGAAATGATTAGTGATGAAGCTGATGCTTCCAGAGAGTTTTCTGAAGTTTAAACAGTGAGTACAGAAAAGTAAACACATGTTGTGATAAACGGTGGTTCATTCTTCTCATGACGTCATCCAGCTGTCCGTCTATCTCACACATGGGCAACATACGGCCCGGGGGCCGGAACCGGCCCTTTGACCATCTTAATCCGGCCCGCCAAGTCCTCAAAGAAAAACAAAATGACCCTCCCAGGCTGCCGTATGTTAATGGTTTTGAGAAAAATGATTTAACTCCACTCCAATTAATAGTAATTCATACTTTAAGTAGCCTACTATACCTGCATTCCTCCATTCGTATATGTACTCAAATGTTTTATATTTATAAAGTAACAGTGTACCTGTCAATAGGGGTGTGCCGATATATCGTCCCGCGATATACCGCTATACGTTTTTGGGACGATATGTATCGTTTTGGGAAAAATAAATATCGTTATGAATTTTTTTTTTTGCAGAAGTATTTGTTTGCATTTGCTCCCCCCCCATATATTTTCATAAGCTTCCCCCCCCCCCATATATATGCCCATATTAAAAAAGTGGCATATATCGTATCGTATCAATATCGTATCGATGTTGTCAGCCCAAAATCGTATCGTTTCGTGAAATTTGTGTATCGGCACACCCCTACCCGTCCACCTTGAGTCCATGTTTATAACATAATGCAATGTGTTTGATCAGTGACCTATGGAGCGGTGCATATCAGACAAGATAAGATACTGTATTCATTTATAGGCTCATTTAACAGTTGATACGGCATTGACGTGGATTGTTTTATGCAAGTAATCTTTTTATTGTAAGGTCAGAATACACCAGAATGATACAGTACAGTACAGCTGTAAAAACAATACAAATGTTTTAACTAAATATTTTGTAACTGAAAATGATTGTTGTAGTTGTGCAGCAAGTACCTTATTGTAAAGTAGTACGGCATGTGTACCAAATTCATGCAGTTTTAACATAATTCAGCACCATGTGTTTCAAGTTTCAATTCAATTGTACAATGTGTGGCCCTTCACTCACTTTATCAAAGTCATTGTGGACCCCTGGAAATACATCTTGCCCCCCTGGTCTATCTTGTGTCTCCTAGGCAACCAGAGGCGTTGTGACTCACTTATGCATAATATTTATAACAACAAGGCCGTGTGGCAGGCTGTCTTGAAGGGAAAACTTAATTAGACACACAGTCTGACACTGATTGGTGTTAAGCAGTGGTGGGAAAAAGTACTTCAAATCAAATCAAATCAAATCAAGCTTTATTTATATAGCACATTTACAAACAGGCAAGCTGAACCAAAGTGCTGTACAGGCAAAATCAAAAACATCAATGCAAAACAACAGAGCAAGTTCACAAAAATATTTAGCAACAAAGGAAAACACTATTAAAAGACAGCAAAAAAGAGGGAAGGAGAAATAAGTATAAATGGAAAGTTTACATTACATAAATGAAAATTAGATGCTATTAAAAGCAAGGGAAAAAAGATGGGTTTTGAGTTTGGCCTTGAAAGCCCCGATCGATTGGGGGGATCGGATATGGAGGGGCAGGCTGTTCCAGAGTCGCGGGGCCGTGGCCATGAAAGAGCGGTCACCCCTGGTCTTTTTAAAATTTCTGGCTGGAACTTCAAGTAAATAATTTTCTGCAGACCTCAATTCCCTGGTTGGGACATATGATTTGACAAGTGCGGAGAGGTAGGATGGAGCGAGCCCATTTAGTGATTTATAGACAAATAAAAACACCTTAAAATCAATTCTAAAAATGTACGGGGAGCCAGTGTAGAGAGGCAAGGACAGGGGTAATATGCTCACGCCTTCTTGTACCTGTAAGGAGGCGGGCAGCAGCATTTTGAACTAATTGGAGGCGTCTGATCTGTTTATGATCCAAACCGGTGTATAGAGAGTTGCAGTAGTCTAATCTGGATGAAATGAAGGCATGGATAGCCATCTCCAGTTGGTGGCGGGGGAGGTAAGGCTTAATCTTGGCCAGAAGCCTTAGCTGAAAAAAGCTGGTTTTAACCACGGAGCTGATGTGTTGATTGAATTTGAAAGAACTGTCAAGGGTTACACCGAGATTTTTGGCAGATGGGCGGATAAGAGGGGTGATGGTGTCCGGGATATTGCAGGGTGGGATATGGCCAAATAGTATAATTTCAGTTTTATTTTCGTTGAGAGTAAGAAAGTTATTGTTCATCCAAGATTTTATGTCATGTAGACATCCGAGTAGTGACTGGAAAGAGTTGGCGGAGTTAGTTAGTATAGGTAAGTAAATTTGGATATCGTCGGCATATGAGTGGAATGATATATTATGTTTTTCAAATATGGATCCTAAAGGCAACATATATAAAAGGAACAGGAGTGGGCCTAAAATGGAGCCTTGGGGGACCCCACAGGTAAGGGGGGCGCAAGGCGAGGAGAAATCCCCCAAATGAACAGCGAAGGTTCTATTTGCAAGGTATGACTCGAACCAGGTTAGGGCTGAGCCAGTGATGCCGATGTGATGTTGGAGCCTATTTAAAAGAATTTGGTGGTCTATTGTGTCAAATGCAGCAGATAGGTCGAGGAGCACAAGGATGGCAGGATTACCGTTGTCAACTGTTAAAATCAAGTCATTAAAAACTTTGAGGAGAGCTGTCTCCGTGCTGTGGCCTGGTTTGAAACCTGATTGAACATTTTCATGTAGGTTATGGGTGAGTAAGAAAGATTGTAATTGTGAATAAACGACTTTTTCCAGAACCTTTGATAAAAATGGTAGCTGCGAAATTGGCCTAAAATTTGACAGTATTGAGGGGTCGAGATTTTTCTTTTTAATTAATGGGTTTACAACAGCATGCTTAAAGGCAGCTGGGACAGATCCAGAGGTGAGGCAACTATTAACTAAGGTGAGGATGCTTGGACCAACAGTACCGGAGACCTCCTTTAGGAGCCGGGATGGTATGCAGTCTGAAGGGCAGTTTGTGGGACGAAGATGCATAATTATGTCGGTGAGGGAGGTCAAGGTTATTGGCGTGAAATTATCTAGAGTGTTAGCGGGGGGGCATGGAGAAGGCGCTGGGTCAAGAGTAGTGGGGGTGTGAGCTGATCTAAGGGTTGTGATTTTATCTGTGAAGAAAGCTAAAAAATCAGCACAGAGAGTGGCAGAGGGAGGAATGAGAGGATCGTCTCGTGGATTTGTGAAAGAGTTTAAGATATTAAACAGAACCTGGGGTTTATGGCAGTTATTTGTGACTAGATTAGAAATGTATTCTGATTTAGCAGCTGTTACTGCTTTTTTGTAATCGGAGAGGGAGTTTCGAAGTAATTCAAGGGAGATGTGGAGTTTATCAGTGAGCCATTTACGCTCAGCGCGCCTGCAGGTGCGTCGTAGGGTACGAGTGGACTCGTTGAGCCATGGTTCAGAGAGGGCTTTTGGGCGTTTGTTTTTAAAAGGGGCAATGGAATCTAAAATAGTAGTGCATGTGGAGTTAAAATTGTCGAGAAGTGTATCAGGGTTGGAAGAATGGGTTGGGGCCAGGGCGGTTGGCACCAGCTCAGAAAAACTGAGAGAGAAGTGTGAGGGAGTTGAGGAGTCTATAGTACGCGTGCGGCGAGTAAATGCAATGGGTTTTTTTACAGAACAGGGAATTTTGGCGGTGAAAAAGATGGATGAGTGGTCGGAAATGCAGGTAGGAGTGACATTTGTGACAGAAACAGTTAAACCAAATGACAACACAAGATCCAGGATGTGGCCCTTTTCATGTGTAGGGACAGTAACTGATTGAGTGAGATTAAAAGTGTCAATGAGGCTTAAAAAGTCCTTTGCCAGGGGATTTGATGGACAACATGGATGCACATTAAAATCACCACTTATTATGAAGGTGTCATATGAGACCATTATACCAGATAAAAAATCACTAAACTCATTGATAAAATCCTTATTACTTTTTGGAGGCCTGTAAAGCAGCACACATAAAACAGGAGACGACAGGTTCAATTTAAAAAGCTGAAGCTCGAAGCTCGAGTACGTGACCTCTGGTTGAAGCAGCTGGCATTGAAGACTTGATTTAAAAACTGTCGCTAGACCCCCGCCCTTCTTGGAGGTCCGGGGGGAGCTAAAAAATGAGCAGTTGGGGGGAAGGAGGTGAGAGAAGGATGTACAGTCACCCGGATTTACCCAGGTTTCAGTCAACAGCAGGAAGTCCAGATTGCGAGTTGTGAATAAATCCTTTAACCACAGGGCCTTTTCCATTTTATTTATTGAGCGAACATTGAGGAGAGCCATCTGGAAAATAGTGTTTTGGCTGGGGGGTGTAGATGTGACCCGCCTGAGCGGGCGGAGCAGAGCATGGTCAACCCCACGATTGACATGCGGGGGCTTAAAGTGTCTATGGCTAATTAAAATGGGAATTAAGATGGGATAATGAGAAGGAAATACGGGCACTGGGAGGCAGGGAAGCTTGTTTTGAACATTAAAATTAGTAGGTGCATTTTTTGGTTCACGCTCAATAAGAGAAGAACTAGGGAGCAGGGTGGAACTAAAGTGCATGGAAAAGGGACCAGGGGGAAGTCATTTACTGACGGACGTGTTTGTGTCAGAGCACATTGCAGTGTAGTGGCGTACACCACGGGCTAGGTTAGCTGCCAGCATTTGGCTACCTAGCCTATTGGGATGGAGTCCGTCATGGTTGAACAACAGTGCGCGGCCCCAAAATAAATTAAAGTTATCTATAAAATTTATGAACTGGTTGCGGCATAGCCGTAGGAGCCAGGTGTTTAGGCTTGCAATCCGACTGAACCGCTCATCACGGCCAGAGAAGGTTGGGATGGGACCAGAGATAAAAAATGACAAACCACTACTATCAAGGAGATCTATGAGTTTGAGAAAGTGCTGTTTGGACAGTTCAGAGGTGCGCAGGGCTGAATCATTTGATCCGATGTGGACAAGGACTGTAGTGATGGATGGTGGTAATGAATTAAGGACACCAGGGAGTTTGTTGAGGAGGACAGGAACAGTGGCTCCAGGGTAACAGTGGGTTATTGCATTATTGAGGTGGACGTGCCTTATGATGGAATCCCCGACGATCAACAAAGAGGGGGGGGTAGGAGTGGGGGGCACCTGTAACGGCGATGGCTGAGTGGAAATATTGGGCACCAGTGCGGCCATCCCAGCATCAGACTGGACAAGGACATGAGAGTGGTGTGATAAAGAGGGGTCCTCTTGTGATTGAGGAGGGGGAGGAGGGGCCCCGGACTGCCTTTTTACAGCCGCCGACAACAACATCATCCGCCGGGCAGAGGGGGGCTGCTCCTTATAATTAATCCCCGACCCACCGATGGCCCGAGCAGAAGCTGGGACCGGCGTGGAACCAGGTTGGGGGGGGGGATCGGTGATCAAGGGGGGGGGGTTGGGCTTTTTAACGGGGATAGTGCGTGAGTGAGAAGACAAGACCCCCGCGAGAGGAGAAATGCGACCCGAGAGGATGGGAAAATCCTCCTCACCTACACCCAGCAAGGAGTACCTATTGCTGGTGGATATTAATGATGGGGCCTGTTTTGGTGGGTTATAGGAGGGATGCACAATTTTTCCATTTTTGCGCCAGCAGACTGTTGACCAAGGGACAGGAGTGGAACAGGACTGAGGAGGCGGTCGAACTTTAGTCTTGGCTCCGTTTCTGGAGTCAGGCTCGGATGGTATCATCGGGACAGTAAGGTCCAGATCGCGCGTCAATGTTTTGGAGACGACGGGGCCATTACGCACAGCCATAGGGACCGTGAGATCCAAGTCGCGCGCTGCCTTGGATGAGGCAGCGGGGCCGGCTGTGACTACGTGGTCAGTGTTGTATGATGAGTCCAATTCTGGAGCTAAAGTGGCGGCATCAGGGACCAGGCACAGCGAATCCAGAAGCGTCTCGTCGTTCTGTATTTGGTGCAGCACGGAGACCCTTTCTTGCAGAGCAGCCACTTGCTGAGACAGGCGGAGGCAGCTATCACAGTTGAATGAGGTATGTGATGCCATTGTAGAGGTGCTGAGGAAACAAAAGAGCTATGGCCAGTGAAAGTGTAACAGTAATGTGATTGTGATGATGCAGCAGGCTAGGTGAGGAAACGTTGGCTGTCAGGCAGCGGTGCAGCTCAGAAAAACGTACCCGCAAGGGCTACACAACGGTAGCCCACAGCGAGGAGTAGACTCAGAGCATACAGCAGAAAGGTCCCAAACGGAGCGACACTCACCGGCGTAGGCCCAGAGTATGGGCCTAATGCGTTGATTCTGCGTATAGTATGGTGTGAGATGACTTCTCTCGGTGTCTGAAGGTGAAGTCCTCACGATGCTGAGAAGCTGTCAAAACTAGCAGCCGGGGCTAGCGCTCAGAAGGCTTAAATGTTTGACTTAAGTAAAAGTATCAATAATGCAATGTAGAAGTACTCTGTTGCAAGTAAAAGTTCGGAATTCAAAATAAGTAAAAGTACAAAAGTATTCGCATCAAAATGTACTTAAAGTAACAAAAATAAAAGTAGAAAGATATTTGAGAAATAGCAGATCTACAAGCTCACGAGCTTGTAGATCGGCTATTTTCAAATAGCCTAGGTATAAAATAGGGCTAAAGTGGTTAATTTTTCTATAATGTAATAATTTATATCTAAAGAGTATCTAGTAACTAAAGTTTTCAGATATTTGTAGTGGCCTAAAAGTACAATAGTTGCCTCTGAGATGTAGTGGAGTAGAAGTAAAAGTACTGAAAATCGGAAATACTCTAGTAAAGTAAAAATACTTCATCAAAAGTGTACTTAAGTACAGTACTTGAGTAATTGTACTTAGTTACTTTACACCACTGGTGTTAAGGCAGATAGACAGTAATAGAAATAATAGTTATCAGGCAGCAGAGACATGCTGGCTCCTATAGGCTACCACATATGAGGGTACATACAGGCACATACAAATGAAATACATGTTTATCAGATTGATAAATTCATAATAATGTATCAATCTATCAACAGGACTCCAAGATGTTCCTCCTGATCACTGCTACGCTGGACCTGGAGATGTGGCCTGTGATGTCTGCACTGGGAGGAGACTGAAAGCTGTGAAGACTTGTCTTCAGTGTCTGGTCTCTTACTGTGACACTCACCTCCAGCCTCACTATCAGTCTCCTGCCTTTAAGAAACACAAGCTGGTCAAAGCCTCCAGCGAGCTTCAGGAGAACATCTGCTCTCGTCACGACGAGGTGAAGAAGGTTTTTTGTCGTACCGATCAGCGGTGTATCTGCTCTCTGTGCTCCATGGACGAACACAAAGGTCACGATACCATCTCAGTTGTAGCAGAACGTACCGAGAGACAGAAAGAGCTCGATACGAGTCAGCAGAACATCCAGCAGAGAATCCAGGAGAAAGAGAAAGACGTGAAGGTGCTTCACCAGGAGGTGGAGTCCATCAACCACTGTGCTGACAGAGCAGTGGAGGACAGTGACACCATCTTTACTGAGCTCTTCTCTTCCATGGAGAGAAGACAATCTGAGGTGAGGGAGCTGATCAGAGAGCAGCAGGAACGTGAAGTGAGTCGTGCTGAAGAACTGAGGAGGCGTGTGGAGCAGGAGGTCACTGAACTGAGGAGGAGACACGCTGAGCTGGAGCAGCTCTCGCTCACAGAGGATAACATCCATTTTCTACAGCGTTACACCTCCTCCGTCTCAAGGATCAGTGAATCTACACACCCAGTCAGCAGCAATGTCCGTCCTCTGAGATACTTTGAAGATGTGACCGTGGCCGTGTCCAAAATCAGAGACAGAGTAGAGGACATTCTTACAGAGGAAAGGTCAAACGTCTCAGAGACAGTGAACAGAGTGGACGTTTTACTGTCAACACCAGCAGAACCCAAGACCAGAGCTGAGACCAAAAGCTCACCACAATCCAGCTCTTGCCGCCCACGTGCACGTGCACAAAGGAGTACGAGAATTTCAACACCACCAGAACCCAAGACCAGAGCTGACTTCTTACAATATTCATGTCCAATCACACTGGATCCAAACACAGATAATGAATTCCTGTCTCTGTCTAAAGGGAACAGAAAAGTAACACTGATGGGCGAACCACAATCATATCCTGATCACCCAGAGAGATTCACTGAATGGTTTCAGGTTCTGAGTAGAGAGGGTCTGACTGGACGCTGTTACTGGGAGGTAGAGTGGAGTGGAGACTATGTTGATATAGCAGTCTCATATAAAGATATCAGCAGAACAGGGTCTGGTAATGAATGTAGATTTGGATTCAATGATAAATCATGGTCTTTAGAGTGTACCGCATTTCTAGGTTATAGTTTCAGACACAGAGGCATTGAAACTGACATCCCAGACTGTGTGTCCTACAGAGTAGGAGTGTACCTGGACCACAGTGCAGGTACTCTGTCCTTATACAGTGTGTCTGACAACATGTCTCTCCTCCACACAGTCCACACCACGTTCACACACAACCTCCATGTTGGATTTGGGTTTCATTCATTTTATGGAGGCACTGCTGAGTTGTGTGACCTCAAGTAGATCACACTTCTGTTTTGTCTCTCATGTCACGAGTCCAGAATTGTTTCTTCATTGTTTTATAGTTTTTCTCTCAGCCTGCTTTGTGAGCTTGTAGATCAGCTATTTTTGCTTTGTATGATGAAGTATAACAGGGTCTTAAAGTGGATAATAATCTATATTAACATGTTGTTCTCCTCTTGTATTCATACACCTTCTTGGTACCATTTGTCTTGTTATGATTCTGATTTTTTTTTTAAATAGCAGATATGGCCCGGACGGCTGGCGTAGCGGTCCTCACAGTGTGGCGCAGGTTCGAATCCCGACCCCGACGGCCTTTGCTGCGTGTCACTCCCCATCTCTCTCTCCCCGTTTCCTGTCAGTCAGTCATGTATTCTATCAATAAAGGCAGAAAAAGCCAAAAGAATATCTAAAAGAAATTTGCAGATATACAAGCTCATAGCGTGTCACTACCTGTCGCGCTATGAGCTTGCAGATCTGCTATTATTTGGAAAAATCTTGATAATGTGTGCAAATCTTTGAATAAAAATGTCCCACTGCCATTGCTTGTAATGTTCTGCTAAAATAAATATGTGACTTTCATCTCCATCCATCTGGTCCACTGGTTCTACTTTGATGGGTATCCTGATGCCTGAGTATATTAATACTCATATTAATATGAATAATATTAATACACCAACACGGGGTTAAGCTAACTCTACACCCCTACTTGATCACACTACAGCATCACACGGAAGCATCAAAAGCAGCAGATCTACAAGCGACGCGTTTGGAGCTTGTAGATCTGCTATTTTTGACCGTTTTGAATTTGAATCCTGGAAAGCAACAGTTTTGGAACATGTGAGTTTTTAGGTATTTTTTACTTTACTGGAGTATTTCCAATTGTCCAATTGTAGTACTTTTATTTCTACTCAACTACATCTCAGAGGCAAATATTGTACTTTTACTCCACTACAATTTAGTCACTAGTTACTTTGCAGATATAAATGATTACATTATAAAACATACATTAACCACTTCAGCCCTATTCTATACCTAGGCTATTTGAAAATATCAGATCTACAAGCTCACAACGCGTCGCATCGCGACGTGTTGTGAGCTTGTGGATCTGATATTTTCAAACATTTTAGTACTTTTACTTTTGGTACTTTAAGTACATTTTGATACCAATACTTTTGTACTTTTACTCAATTACATTTTTTATTCCGGAATCCGGACTTTTACGTGTAATGGAGACTCCATTATGGAGTACATCTACATTGCAGTATTGATACTTTTACTTAAGTAAAACATTTGATTACTTTTTCCACCCCTGGTTTAGAGCTTGTAGATCTGCTACTTCTGACGGTTTTGAATTTGAATCCTGGAAAGCAACAGTTTTGGAACATTTGAGTTTTTAGGTATTTTTACTTTACTGGAGTATTTCCAATTTTCAGTACTTTTATTTCTACTCCACTACATCTCAGAGGCAAATATTGTACGTTTACTCCACTACAATGATTTGAAAACTTTAGTTACTAGTTACTTTGTAGATTTTGATTATTATTACAAAACATACATTAACCACTTCAGCCCTATACATTTCGGGCATTTGAAAATAGCAGATATACAAGCTCACAATGCGTCTTGTGAGCTTGTAGATCTGCTATTTTCAAAAGATTTTAGACATTTTATATATTTGAAAACTTGATACCAATACCTTTCACACATGGGCAACGTACAAGGCCCGCCAAGTGCTCAAAGAAAAACGACCCCCCCCCCAAAAAAAAAAAAGTAATGTAACCGTCAACCTTGAGTCCATATTTATAACATAATGCAATGTGTTTGATCAGTGATCTATGGAGCGGTGCATATCAGATAAGATACTGTATTCATTTATAGGCTCATTTAACAGTTGATACAGCATTGACGTGGATTATTTTATGCAATTAATATTTTTATTGTAAGGTCAGAGTACACCAGAGTGATAACAGTGCAGTACAGCTGTAAAACAATACAAATGTTTTAACTGAACAATTAATCAGTTGCAAAATATACTTAAAGTGTTTTTGGAGACGCTGATTTCCCTTTCCAGCAGGACGAGGCACCTGAACCACAGGGACACAACTAGAAAAAGCGCTCCTCGGAGCACAGGTCTCCGCCAGGTCAGGTAGGTTATTGTGGGCCATGATGTTTGGACAAAAAAAAGAGTAGTATATATAAATATTTTTTGTTGCAAAAATCTGCCTCCTGGTGGCGCTATAACAGGGTAATGTTAAAAGGGTGGCATTTGTTCCTCAACGTAGTGCGAATGTGAGTGCAAAGTTTCACCGCATTCGGACACTGCCTTCATGATTTGCGGCGTTTAGATCAAAACGGGCCACTCCTGCACACTTTAGATGTCAATCTTAGCCAATCAGGATGGAATATGAAGAATCAAACAGATTTGTCTTGATCACATGACTATAGAGATCATGTGTACCGATTTGCGTGAAATTTGGATAAAATCTGGAGGAGTAATATCAAAACAATTGTTTTACATGAGTCGTCCTCCTGGTGGCGCTATAAAAGGCAGATGTGAAAAATGCAGGATAAAGGTTTTTCCTTGGCTTCTAGGGAGTGTACATACAAAGTTTTACACAGATCGGTGCAGTTATAGGTAAAACCACAAATCGTCCTGTTATAGCGCCACCATGAGGCTGATTTGAACATTTTCATGTGGCATTTCTTCCTCGGCCTAGTGGGAATGTGCGTTTAATATTTCACGGAAATCGCACGCTGTGTTCATGATTTGAGGCATTTTGTTCAAAACGGAGCAGTCCTGCAAACTTTGGAATCCATTCTTAGACAATCAGTGAAAAATCTGAAAGACCGTTTTGGTTTAATGACTATAGAGATACTGTGTACCGATGATTTGTGTGATGTTTGGACAACATCTGTAGGAGTTCTGTCCAAAACATTGTGTTGCACTTTAACAGAACCACGTGGAACATGTGGGGCAGAGGTTCTGCACAGGCAACCATCCAGCCAACGGTGCCGGAGATCAGCTGACCACACACACACACACACACACACACACACACACACACACACACACACACACACACACACACACACACACACACACACACTACTGCCTCTACTCACTCTCTCTCTCTCTCTCTCTCTCTCTCTCTCTCTCTCTCTCTCTCTCTCTCTCTGGTGTTGTGAGCTCTTCTCTCTCTCAGATTTTCTTTCTAACTGACTGTGGATCACAGCTACAGTGTGGGTCTATTGAGGGGCGGAGCTTATTGGTGTGTGATGCCATTGGTCCATTTAGATAATGGGACGGCCTCTGTGTGTGTGTGTGTGTGTGTGTGTGTGTGTGTGTGTGTGTGTGTGTGTGTGTGTGTGTGTGTGTGTGTGTGTGTGTGTGTGTGTGTGTGTGTGTGCGTGTGTGTGTGTGTGTGTGTGTACACACAAAATACTGACTCATGTTTGATAATGGGGTGGAAACATTTTCTACATGTGAATCACTGTGAATCACCACACACACACACACACACACACACACACACACACACACACACACACACACACACACACACACAGGAAGAACCTCCCATGTCATGTGATTTCTGAGGAAATGAAACCTAACTAAACTCGTCTGATAGTCAGTTAGACACACAGAGACACAGACACACAGAGACACAGAGACACAGACACACAGAGACACAGAGACACAGACACACAGAGACACAGACACACAGAGACACAGAGACACAGACACACAGACACACAGAGACACACAGAGACACACAGAGACACAGACACACAGACACACAGAGACACACAGAGACACAGACACACAGAGACACAGAGACACAGACACACAGAGACACAGAGACACAGACACACAGAGACACAGACACACAGAGACACACAGAGACACACAGAGACACAGAGACACACAGAGACACAGAGACACAAACAGACAGAGACACAGTCAGAGGTACTAAGATGGCGCAGCAGGGAGATCAAGTGGATCAGGAACAGTTGTGTTGTTCTATCTGTCTGGATCTACTGAAGGATCCAGTGACTGTTCCCTGTGGACACAGCTACTGCAGCAGGTGTATCGAGGGATTCTGGAACCAGGATGATCAGAGAGGGAGGTTCAGCTGTCCACAGTGCAGACACACCTTCATCACAAGACCTGTTCTGAAGAAAAACATCATGTTGGCTGATGTGGTGGAGAGCCTGAAGAAGACAGGTGAGACCTTTAAGTTCTCTTGTAAATACAGCTCACTGTCTGTTTGTTTGTTTTATTGATTGTTTGAATATTTTATTAGACAGAAATGCAAACGGCACGAGTACAGTGATACACTTGGTCTAAAAGGATGAATCCAATATTATCAAAAATATAAATGTCTATATACAGAGTAAAGGAGGGGGGCAGGGGTGAACACCTTTCTAAGAAGTGATATTTATCTCCCTTCTGGCCTCCTGAAAGGTGGATTTTCAGGCCTATTTTAAAGGAAGCCAGTGATCCACATTTTTTAAGGGATGGAGTCAAGGCATTCCACACTTGGGTGGCAGTGCTGTAGAAGGAGAATTTACCCATGTTTGTTCAATAGGTCGGGTCACTTATGCACAATATTTATAACAACAAGGCCGTGTGGCAGGCTATCTTGAGGGGAAAACATATGTTACACAAACAGTCTGACACAGATTGGTGTTAATGCAGATACACAGTAACAAAAACAATAGTTATCAGCAGTCCTGGAATCGAGTAGCGGCGCTGTCTCAAAAGTGGGCGTGAATTTGTAGGCCAGCTTCCGGCCGTGTGTCTCTATACGTCACATTAATCACATTAGATTCACAGATTAGAGATTTTATGTATTTTCCCCACAAGTTATTTTCATTCAAATGACATGTGATTGAACTTGCACTAATTATGACTTTAGTTGATGTTTCGCTATTTAAAATGTAGTATTTCTTAATTATTGCTTAGATTGGCTATTTTCCCCATTTTAAATTGTTTTAAAATAATAATAATAAAAAAAGGAACAGTTTTTCTACTGCGACAATACAGTATATTGCCTATATGGTTCTGTATGGGACCGTACCTATGTTCCCCAGGTTCTATGTTCCCCGCAAAAAAGTTCTATGTTCCCCACTTACCAAAAAAGGTTCTATGTTCCCTGGGTTCTATGTTCCCCTTTTACCTAAAAAAAGGTTCTATGTTCCCCGTTTACCCCAAAACAGGTTCTATGTTCCCCATTAACAAAAAAAAGTTCTATGTTCCCCGCTCACCCAAAAATGCAGGATAAATACATTTTTAATTTTCAATTATTAATAACATCTCTGAACACACACAACTGAACATAATGGGGAGAAATTACTATCAGAAACTTGCCCGCCCCTTTCCCCTGGCAGCCATCTTGGTGATATAGAGGACGGCTGTGGACACTTCAGAAAACCACCTACCAGTGACATCATCGTCAGGTTTTTTTTTTTTAACAAGATTTTGTTTAAAGGATAAGGATAATTCCTTTTAACTCTTTCAGTGCCAAGAGTATTTTCATAAAGTACTCCCAAACTGCCAGGAATTTGCGTTTTTTTAAATTTTTAAATTTTGTAATTTTTCATTCAAATAAATGATCTGATTGGGGTTTTAAACCCATAATACAGTTCTACCAGTAGAGAGCAACAAATCGACACATTGATGATCTCGCTGGCTCACTCGCCCCCTCCCAAACAGGCTGACGTCATATCCGGTCAGAACCGGATGTTGACATTTTCGATAATCGTTGATCGGGCTAAATTACAATGCGATACACGACTACGATGACTGATCGTCACCCAGACCAAAGAGAGTAGACGTGGACCTCTCCATTCGCTTTTTATACCGTGTGAAAAACCGTGACTTTCCCTATTCTGGCCGAAAATCACCGGAGAAAAACAACGTGACCCGGAAATGAAATTTTTTTTTTACATCCGGCTCCGGGTGAGTCTGATGTAGTCAGGAAGCGAAAGTGATCATGAAAAATATACAGAATAGCGCGACCACATTCAAAAGTAAAAACTCGGGATTTCTCGTGCTGGCACTGAGGGTACTCGGGAAAAACTCGGGATATGTCGGGGCGTGGCACTGAGAGAGTTAACAGGACGTTCATGAAAGTCCTTGCGGGCTGAGCAATTAGGGGTTAAGAGTCTTGCTCAGGGACAAATTTCATTTAATCGACACGTATGCTGGCGTGGCCTGGAATCGTACCTGGGGCAACCACGGCCTCTGGCTCCCTAGGCGGGCTCACTAACCACTCAGCTATGGCCGCCCCTAAACATATATATATTTTTTTATTAACGTGAGAACAATGCCTTTCATTATAGCATGCTAACTTTCCATGAATAGAAACACTGCAGTTTCTATTAGCATGGATTCCCTATTGATGATGTCACTGGTAGGTGGTTTTCTGAACTGTCCACAGCCCTCCTCTGAAACAGACTGAGTAGACAAAAAATGTACCATAATAAGCATTGGTGAGGACCAATTATATGAAGATATGTTGAAAATGGGTGAAAATGGGTTGTCATTTAAGCTTGCATAATTGTCTCCACCAGGCCGAAAGGCATGGCGAGAGAGTATGTTTTACCCCCTGTCCGTCCGTCCGTGTGTGTGTCCTGTCCGTGTGTTACCAGCTAATCTCCGGCACCATTGGCCCGTTCGCTGCGAAACTGTGCACACACACTCCCTCGATACCAATTCAGAACCTCTGCCCCAAACTTTTCACATGGGCCTGTTATAGCACCACCAGGAGGCCGATTTGTGCAAAACCCATTTTTTTACATTACTCCTACAGATTTTATCCAAACGTCATGCAAATCGTTACACAGTATCTCTATAGTCATGTGATCAACCCGGATCTGTCCAATTTCCCATATTCCATCCTGATTGGCTAAGGTTGGCTTCCAAAGTTTGCAGGATTGGTCCGTTTTGAACAAAATGCCTCGAATCATGAACGCAGCTTGCAATTTCCGTGAAATTTCACACGCACATTCCCACTAGGCCAAGGAAGAAATGCCACCCATTTCACATTGGCCTGTTATAGCGCCACCAGCAGGTCTAATTTAGCAAAACACATTTTTGGAACAAAATGCCACAAATCATAAATGCAGTGTCCGATTGCCGTGAAAGGCCTAGGAATAAATGGCACCCTTTTCACATTGGCCTATTATACCGCCACCAGGAGGCCACAATAACGTACCTGACCTGGCGTAGACCTGTGCTCCGAGGAGCACTTTTTCTAGTTGTATTTATTTTTGTGTGTAAAAAACTTTGTAACTTTTTTTATATTCTTTATAAATTAAGCACTTTGAAACTGAAGATGATGGCCAATGTTGATGATAGTAAAAATGATAATAATATCGTATCGATATCGTGAGCCCAATATCGTGTATCGTATCATATGTACCGTGAAATTAATGTATCGTGACACCCCTAATTAGATTTTGAGTCATGTCAAAGAAGTTTTCAAAACATGATATTTTGACACTTTAAAAACTGAAAATTACAAATAACTAATGGGTATAAATACATGTATTTAAACCTTTTTAAATGTCTCACCATTTCCTGCATTTTTGGGTGAGCGGGGAACATAGAATCTTTTTTTGGTTGAGTGGGGAACATAGAACCTTTTTTAGAACCTTTTTTGGTTGAGTGGGGAACATAGAACCTTTTTTTGGATGAGTGGGGAACATAGAACCCTTTTTTGGTTGAGCGGTGAACATAGAACCCGGGGAACATAAAACCTTTTTGGGGGGGGGGAGGGGAACATAGAACCTGGGGAACATAGAACCTGGGGAACATAGGTACGGTCCCTTCTGTATCAGTATATGAGTCCGTTTTTAGCATATTTAATTCTAATTGTCTACTATGACTGCCTATGAATTTCATGGGCCTAGGGTAGGTCAACCTGGCCCGGCGAAGATCTGCCCTGGTGCGCACACATTAGCACAACAGGTGAAGGCAATTAACTTCAGAAACGGGCTCAAACAATGTCAAGCTTAAACTTCCCATTTGGATCATTGACAAATGAACAGAACATGGATATTGTTTGCACAAGGATTATTTATTTATTGTCCATCAGAGCTGTGAGGTGAGGTCACAGCTTCTCTCTACTTTTGTATGATATTGATAGCCTAAACTTTTCATTTCTTTGGAGTTATTAATTTATTTTGCTTTCTGGATATTAAGACTCATAATTTGGGGATTTTGGCTGTATGTTGTCAAATGTATTAATCTATATGTTGCTGTTGATGCACAGTTTGCACATCGGTCAGTACGGAATTCTCTCTCTCTCTCTCTCTCTCTCTCTCTCTCTGTCTCTCACACTCTCTCAGGCACACATACAAATTAAATACATTTTTTATCAGATTTATAAATACTTATGTATCAATCTATCACCAGGACTCCAAGATGTTCCTCCTGATCACTGCTACGCTGGACCTGGAGATGTGGCCTGTGATGTCTGCACTGGGAGGAGACTGAAGGCTGTGAAGACTTGTCTTAAGTGTCAGGTCTCTTACTGTGACACTCACCTCCAGCCTCACTATCAGTCTCCTGCCTTTAAGAAACACAAGCTGGTCAAAGCCTCCAGCGAGCTTCAGGAGAACATCTGCTCTCGTCACGACGAGGTGAAGAAGGTTTTCTGTCGTACCGATCAGCAGTTTATCTGCTCTCTGTGCTCCATGGACGAACACAAAGGTCACAATACCATCTCAGTTGTAGCAGAACGTACCGAGAGACAGAAAGAGCTCAATACGAGTCAGCAGAACATCCAGCAGAGAATCCAGGAGAAAGAGAAAGACGTGAAGGTGCTTCACCAGGAGGTGGAGTCCATCAACCACTGTGCTGACAGAGCAGTGGAGGACAGTGACACCATCTTTACTGAGCTCTTCTCTTCCATGGAGAGAAGACGATCTGAGGTCAGGGAGCTGATCAGAGAGCAGCAGGAACGTGAAGTGAGTCGTGCTGAAGAACTGAGGAGGCGTGTGGAGCAGGAGGTCACTGAGCTGAGGAGGAGACACGCTGAGCTGGAGCAGCTCTCGCTCATAGAGGATCACATCCATTTTCTACAGCGTTACACCTCCTCCCTCTCAAGGATCAGTGAATCTACACACCCAGTCAGCAGGAGTGTCCGTCCTCTGAGATACTTTGAAGATGTGACTGTGGCCGTGTCCAAAATCAGAGACAAAGTAGAGGACATTCTTACAGAGGAAAGGTCAAACGTCTCAGAGACAGTGAACAGAGTGGATGTTTTACTGTCAACACCAGCAGAACCCAAGACCAGAGCTGAGACCAAAAGCTCACCACAATCCAGCTCTTGCCGCCCGCGTGCACGTGCACAAAGGAGTACGAGCAAGAGAATTTCAACACCACCAGAACCCAAGACCAGAGCTGACTTCTTACAATATTCACGTCCAATCACACTGGATCCAAACACAGCTAATGAATACCTGTCTCTGTCTAAAGGGAACAGAAAAGTAACACTGATGGGCGAACCACAATCACATCCTGATCACCCAGAGAGATTCACTGGAGTGTGTCATCAGGTTCTGAGTAGAGAGAGTCTGACTGGACGCGGTTACTGGGAGGTAGAGTGGAGTGGAGACAGTTTTGATATAGCAGTCTCATATAAAGATATCAGCAGAACAGGGTTTGGTAATGAATGTAGATTTGGATACAATGATAAATCATGGTCTTTAGGGTGTTTCAAACTAGGTTATTATTTCACACACAGAGGCATTGAAACTGACATCCCAGGCTGGCATCCCAGTGTGTCCTCCAGAGTAGGAGTGTACCTGGACCACAGTGCAGGTACTCTGTCCTTCTACAGTGTGTCTGACACCATGACTCTCCTCCACACAGTCCACACCACGTTCACACACAACCTCCATGCTGGATTTAATCTTTATTTATTCTCTGGATGCACTGCTGAGTTGTGTGACCTCAAGTAAATCACACTTCTGTTCTGTCTCTCATGTCACGAGTCCAGAATCGTATCTTCATTATTTTATAGTTTTTCTCTCAGCCTGCTTTGTGATCTTGTAGATCAGCTATTTTTGCTCTGTATGATGACATATAACAGGGTCTTAAAGTGGTTAATAATCTATATTAATATGTTGTTCTCCTCTTGTATTCATACACCTTCTTGGTACCATTTGTCTTGTTATGATTCTGATTTAAAAAAATAAAATAGTAGATATGGCCCGGACGGCTGGCGTAGCGGTCCTCACAGCGTGTCGCAGGTTCGAATCCCGACCCCGACGGCCTTTGCTGCGTGTCACTCCCCATCTCTCTCTCCCCGTTTCCTGTCAGTCTGTCATGTATTCTATCAATAAAGGCAGAAAAAGCCAAAAGAATATCTAAAAGAAATTTGCAGATATACAAGCTCATAGCGTGTCACTACCTGTCGCGCTATGAGCTTGCAGATCTGCTATTATTTGGAAAAATCTTGAAAATGTGTGCAAATCTTTGAATAAAAATGTCCCACTGCCATTGCTTGTAATGTTCTGCTAAAATAATATGTGTCTGTGTGTGTAATATTAATACACCAACACGGGGTTAAGCTAACTCTACACCCCTACTTGATCACACTACAGCATCACACGGAAGCATCAAAAGCAGCAGATCTACAAGCGACGCGTTTGGAGCTTGTAGATCTGCTATTTTTGACCGTTTTGAATTTGAATCCTGGAAAGCAACAGTTTTGGAACGTGTGAGTTTTTAGGTATTTCTTTTACTTTACTGGAGTATTTCCAATTTTCAGTACTTTTACTTCTACTCCACTACATCTCAGAGGCAAATATTGTACTTTTACTCCACTACAATTTAGTCACTAGTTATTTTGCAGATATAAATTATTATATTATAAAACATATATTAACCACTTTAGCCTTATTTTATAACTAGGCTATTTGAAAATAGCCGATCCACAAGCTCACAACGTGTCGCATCGCGACGCGTTGTGAGCTTGTGGATCTGCTATTTTCAAACATTTTAGTACTTTTACTTTTGGTACTTTTAGTACATTTTGATATCAATACTTTTGTACTTTTACTCAATTACATTTTTCATTCCGGAATCCGGACTTTTACGTGTAATGGAGACTCCATTATTGAGTACATCTACATTGCAGTATTGATACTTTTACTTAAGTAAAACATTTGAGTACTTTTTCCACCACTGCTTTGAAAGCAACAGTTTTGGAACATGTGAGTTTTTAGGTATGTTTTACTTTACTGGAGTATTTCCAATTTTCAGTACTTTTACTTCTACTCCACTACATCTCAGAGGCAAATATTATACTTTTACTCCACTACAATGATTTGAAAACCTTAGTTACTAGTTACTTTGTAGATTTTGATTATTATTACAAAACATACATTAACCACTTCAGCCCTATATACATTTCGGGCATTTGAAAATAGCAGATCTACAAGCTCACAATGCGTCGCGATGCGCTGCATTGTGAGCTTGTAGATCTGCTATTTTCAAAAGATTTTTAGACATTTATATATTTGAAAACTTGTGAAATGGGACATTCTGCATAATGAGTAATTTCTACTTTTGGTACTTACCAATACCTTTCACACATGGGCAACGTACAAGGCCCGCCAAGTGCTCAAAGTGATGCAATGTGTTTGATCAGTGATCTATGGAGCGGTGCATATCAGATAAGATACTGTATTCATTTATAGGCTCATTTAACAGTTGATACAGCATTGACGTGGATTGTTTTATGCAAGTAATATTTGTATTGTAACGTCAGAGTACACCAGAGTGATAACAGTGCAGTACAGCTGTAAAACAATAAAAATGTTTTAACTGAACAATTAATCAGTATCAAAATATACTTAAAGTGTTTTTGGAGACGCTGATTTCCCTTTCCAGCAGGACGAGGCACCTGAACCACAGAGACACAACTAGAAAAAGCGCTCCTCGGAGCACAGGTCTCCGCCAGGTCAGGTAGGTTATTGTGGGCCAGCAATGTTGGGAATGTGCCATTCAGGATGGAATATGAAACATCGGACGGAGCCGTCTTGATGACTTGACTATAAAGATAATGTGTACCGATTTGCATGATGTTTGGACAAAAAAAAGAGTAATATATATATATATTTTTTTTTTGCAAAAATCAGCCTCCTGGTGGCGCTATAACAGGGTAATGTTAAAAGGGTGGCATTTGTTCCTCAACGTAGTGCGAATGTGAATGCAAAGTTTCACCGCATTCGGACACTGCCTTCATGATTTGCGGCGTTTAGATCAAAACGGGCCACTCCTGCACACTTTAGATGTCAATCTTAGCCAATCAGGATGGAATATGAAGAATCAAGCACATTTGTCTTGATCACATGACTATAGAGATTATGTGTACCGATGTGCGTGGAATTTGGATACAATCTGAAGGAGTAATATCAAAACAATTGTTTTATATGAGTCGGCCTCCTGGTGGCGCTATAAAAGGCAGATGTGAAAAATGCAGGATAAAGGTTTTTCCTTGGCTTCTAGGGAGTGTACATAGAAAGTTTTACACAGATCGGTGCAGTTATAGGTAAAACCACAAATCGTCCTGTTATAGCGCCACCATGAGGCGGATTTGAACATTTTCATGTGGCATTTCTTCCTCGGCCTAGTGGGAATGTGCGTTTAAAATTTCACGGAAATCGCACGCTGTGTTCATGATTTGAGGCATTTTGTTCAAAACGGAGCAGTCCTGCAAACTTTGAAATCCATTCTTAGACAATCAGTTGAAACATCTGAAAGACCGGTTTGGTTTAATGACTATAGAGATACTGTGTACCGATGATTTGTGTGATTGGACAAAATCTGTAGGAGTTCTGTCCAAAACATTGTGTTGCACTTTAACAGGTCCATGTGGAACATGTGGGGCAGAGGTTCTGCTCTGGCATCCATCCAGCCAACGGTGCCGGAGATCAGCTAACCACAGACGGAATGTGTGTGTGTGCCTCTACTCTTTCTGTCTGTCTGTCTGTCTGTCTGTCTGTCTGTCTGTCTGTCTTTCTCTCTCTCTCTCTCTCTTTGCTGGTGTTGTGAGCTCTGCTCTCTCTCAGATTTTCTTTCAAACTGACTGTGGATCACAGCTACAGTGTGGGTCTATTGAGGGGCGGAGCTTATTGGTGTGTGATGCCATTGGTCCATTTAAATAATGGGACGGCCTCTTGTGTGTGTGTGTGTGTGTGTGTGTGTGTGTGTGTGTGTGTGTGTGTGTGTGTGTGTGTGTGTGTGTGTGTGTGTGTGTGTGTGTGTACACACAAAATACTGACTCATGTTTGATAATGGGGTGGAAACATTTTCTATCAGTGAATCACTGTGAATCACCACACACACACACACACACACACACACACACACACACACACACACACACACACACCCCCACACACACACACACACACACACAGACACAGACACAGACACAGACACAGACACAGACACAGACACAAACACACACACACACACACACACACACACACACACACACACACACACACACACACACACACACACACACCCAGGAAGAACCTCTCATGTCATGTGATTTCTGAGGAAACGAAACCTAACTAAACTCGTCTGATAGTCAGTTAGACACACAGAGACACAGACACACAGAGACACAGACACACAGACACAGAGACACACAGAGACACAGAGACACAGAGACAGACAGAGACACAGTCAGAGGTACTAAGATGGCGCAGCAGGGAGATCAAGTGGATCAGGAACAGTTGTGTTGTTCTATCTGTCTGGATCTACTGAAGGATCCAGTGACTGTTCCCTGTGGACACAGCTACTGCAGGAGGTGTATCGAGGGATTCTGGAACCAGGATGATCAGAGAGGGAGGTTCAGCTGTCCACAGTGCAGACACACCTTCATCACAAGACCTGTTCTGAAGAAAAACATCATGTTGGCTGATGTGGTGGAGAGCCTGAAGAAGACAGGTGAGACCTTTACGTTCTCTTGTAAATACAGCTCACTGTCGGTCTGTCTGTCTGTCTGTCTGTCTGTCTGTTTGATTGAATATTTTATTAGACATGAATGCAAGCACGAGTACAGTGATACACTTGGTCTAAAAGGATAAGACAAAATCCTTCAACATAGCATAAAAAAAGACCAAAATACAATATTATCCAAAATATAAATGACAATATGAACAGAGTAAAAAAAGAAAGAAGGGGGGGGGGGGATAGCTGAGAGGGATTTCGGCCAAAATCATCAAGATCGTCCACTTGGTGAGAATTTTGGCATGGTGTTAGGTATGGGCATAAGGTTTTCAAAAACCATCGCAAGCAAGTTGGGCTCGCCCCCTAGTGGTCTGTTTGCAATGATTCCAATATTAGACATTTCAGTATACTAGTGCATTAACCGGTCGACGCATTCGTGGGGGGATATGTGCACATGATCTGGCAACCCGGGAGGCAGTTCGTCCCATAGCTCGCGGGGCCATCCCACAGCTGGGCAGCCCTGTAACCATGGCGACATACTTTGACACAAAAATGCTGAGATTTGGTGGAATCGAAAAACGGGTTTCGCTGTTCCGTGCACATGGTAATGGTCAATGGCTGTGTCAGATCAATTGCTCCAGCCACTGAGGAGAACCGGGCAGAACCATTTTGGCCTCACCACTACAGAGCAGAGGATGGTTGAAACCAAGGGTTCAGCTTCCTGTTCTGAATTTGAGCCTATATAGGAAGTGAGTTCAAGTGACAGTTCATATGAACGGCCTGTAGTTTCGCTGTTTTACCCCTGCTGGTGTCAGAAAGAATTTCTCTCAATGCAAGTGGGTGGGTTTTTGACGAACTTTAGACTTTTTTTTTCTTACCTTAATACACATTGTCATCGTAAATATTATGCTTCCAGTCGCTAGTTTAAAGTCTTCTTTCAATCATCATGATATGTGTTTTGGTAAATTATGGTCCCATTCATTTTAAAATTGACGATAAAGTAGGTTATGCTCTAGGAGGGGCGGTATGATTTGATTGACAAGCTACACAACCAATAGCATTCACTCCCCGCCCCCGCTCTTGATTGACAAGCTACCCAACCAATAGCATTCATTTAGACACACACACACACACACACACACACACACACACACACACACACACACACACACACACACACACACACACACACACACACACCCAGGAAGAACCTCTCATGTCATGTGATTTCTGAGGAAACGAAACCTAACTAAACTCGTCTGATAGTCAGTTAGACACACAGAGACACAGACACACAGAGACACAGACACACAGACACAGAGACACACAGAGACACAGAGACACAGAGACACAGAGACAGACAGAGACACAGTCAGAGGTACTAAGATGGCGCAGCAGGGAGATCAAGTGGATCAGGAACAGTTGTGTTGTTCTATCTGTCTGGATCTACTGAAGGATCCAGTGACTGTTCCCTGTGGACACAGCTACTGCAGGAGGTGTATCGAGGGATTCTGGAACCAGGATGATCAGAGAGGGAGGTTCAGCTGTCCACAGTGCAGACACACCTTCATCACAAGACCTGTTCTGAAGAAAAACATCATGTTGGCTGATGTGGTGGAGAGCCTGAAGAAGACAGGTGAGACCTTTACGTTCTCTTGTAAATACAGCTCACTGTCGGTCTGTCTGTCTGTCTGTCTGTCTGTCTGTTTGATTGAATATTTTATTAGACATGAATGCAAGCACGAGTACAGTGATACACTTGGTCTAAAAGGATAAGACAAAATCCTTCAACATAGCATAAAAAAAGACCAAAATACAATATTATCCAAAATATAAATGACAATATGAACAGAGTAAAAAAAGAAAGAAGGGGGGGGGGGGGGATAGCTGAGAGGGATTTCGGCCAAAATCATCAAGATCGTCCACTTGGTGAGAATTTTGGCATGGTGTTAGGTATGGGCATAAGGTTTTCAAAAACCATCGCAAGCAAGTTGGGCTCGCCCCCTAGTGGTCTGTTTGCAATGATTCCAATATTAGACATTTCAGTATACTAGTGCATTAACCGGTCGACGCATTCGTGGGGGGATATGTGCACATGATCTGGCAACCCGGGAGGCAGTTCGTCCCATAGCTCGCGGGGCCATCCCACAGCTGGGCAGCCCTGTAACCATGGCGACATACTTTGACACAAAAATGCTGAGATTTGGTGGAATCGAAAAACGGGTTTCGCTGTTCCGTGCACATGGTAATGGTCAATGGCTGTGTCAGATCAATTGCTCCAGCCACTGAGGAGAACCGGGCAGAACCATTTTGGCCTCACCACTACAGAGCAGAGGATGGTTGAAACCAAGGGTTCAGCTTCCTGTTCTGAATTTGAGCCTATATAGGAAGTGAGTTCAAGTGACAGTTCATATGAACGGCCTGTAGTTTCGCTGTTTTACCCCTGCTGGTGTCAGAAAGAATTTCTCTCAATGCAAGTGGGTGGGTTTTTGACGAACTTTAGACTTTTTTTTTCTTACCTTAATACACATTGTCATCGTAAATATTATGCTTCCAGTCGCTAGTTTAAAGTCTTCTTTCAATCATCATGATATGTGTTTTGGTAAATTATGGTCCCATTCATTTTAAAATTGACGATAAAGTAGGTTATGCTCTAGGAGGGGCGGTATGATTTGATTGACAAGCTACACAACCAATAGCATTCACTCCCCGCCCCCGCTCTTGATTGACAAGCTACCCAACCAATAGCATTCATTTAGCGATTGATTTCCGGTTGCTTTTTTGTATATATTAAAGATGGCGGATTTGAAATAGTTGAAAAATAGGCTTAATTTACGGTCTGTAGAGTCTGGGGGTGTGACTTTGTCCATCTCTTTTACACAGTCTATGGTTGAAACCCCAAATAATTGATAGAATAGATGTTTCAATGGATTCTGTTACTATTGGGTATGTTAAATAACATACCAAAAAAAAAAGGGAAAATCAGGAAAGGCATCATTTTCAAGATGGCGTCCACGATGGCTGCCGAGAGCTTAAAACGCCTATAAGCTGGGAGGGAATATGTAAAAAATCATAAACATGTTGCACTTGGTAACTAGTTTTTGAATTTTGGCATGGTGTTAGGTATGGGCATAAGGTTTTCAAAAACCATCGCAAACGAGTTGGGCTCGCCCCCTAGTGGTCTGTTTGCAATGATTTCCATATTAGATAGGTCAGTATATTGTTGAAACCCCAAATAATTGATAGAAGAGTTCTTTCAATGGATTCTGTTACTATTGGGTATGTTAAAGTTGTACAATGCAGAATCACAAATAACGATTTTTAGCAACCTCTGCTGGTCACTACCGTCACTGCATACAATTTCCGTAGTCCTCGATAACCCAGAATTCCATTCGTTTTCACCGGAAGCCGGAAGCGTTTCAAAAAGCGATCTTTTAATTGTTTTATACTATCTACGGATCGTTTCTCTTAGCCAGTGGAGCATTAGTTACCATGAGCTGTGCTTTCTTTTTCTGTTCTTTTTCGATCTTCCAATCCTACATTCTCTTAAAATCAGCGTGAGGTTCCTTTTTGTTATTAGCGCGGTAGTTCCTGGCCAAACAGGAAACCGTTGCGGTGTTCCTGGCCGACGTCATGACGTCGGCCAGGACGTCGGCCACGACGTCATGACGTTGGCCAGGAACGTAATTTTCCCGGGAAAGTCCCCCCCGTCTACGTTCAATAGAAAATATATAAATAAAAGGCTTCCGGGGGTGAAATTCATGGAGTGGGTGTTGTGAAACTTTTGCCACTCACAAAAGATATACAATTTAACTTTAGTTTTGTTGAAAACGTTACCTAGTATGCCTTTAAATAACAATTTTTTTTTAAAGGAAAATCTAACTTCTGGAAAGGCATAATTTTCAAGATGGCACATATTCCCTCCCAGTTTATAAGCATTCTAAACTCCTGGCATTTTAAGCTCCCGCCATGGGTAATAATTTACCCATGTTTGTTCAATAGGTGGGTGTTATTATATATATAAATATATGTATATATATATATATATATATATATATATATATATATATATATATATATATATATATATAATGATTCACCAGGACCCTGGATGGCTTGATTCTAGGCTTAATATAATTGATATCAATATTTTTGGAAATCTCTAAGGGAAAAATGCATTGGCTTTTTTTGGAGTGGAACCAGAAAATTGCCACCACTGCTATGCCCTATAGACTACCAAATATGAGGGTATATACAGGCAAATGAAATACATTTTTATCAGATTGATAAATACATAATATTATGTATAACGAAAAACATCACATGGATGCACCTGGGACGTATCATCAGTGTTGTAGCCTGGGGTCATAGGATGTTTCGGGTCTCGCAACATACACCCTCACCCAGGTGACCCAGCCGAGGTTGATCAAGCCCCGACTTACGTCCCAGTAGCTACCCACGGTCAGTCCTATAGGGAGAGACAGGGCCACTCAGTCCGCTTCTCCGGAAATACTCTGCCGGGACTCGGGGAGGCTCTGGCACGTGGAGGGACTAGGCTCTGTGGGTTGACTCCTGGCCGGGCTCCTCCTTCGTCTCACCAGGTCCAGGACCTGAGCGTTGCACCAGACTCCCCTGCTCCAAACATTTCATTCTGGTGTGATGGTGTCTTGGCCCGTGATGGTACTGCAATGACCACCATGGCCCGTGGTGGTACTGCAGGCTCCCTTGCGTCTTACTTGAATGGTCCTCCCAAAGGCCTCACCGTGGGTTTGTTGGGCTTCTTCCTCACGGAAGACACAGACTGGGGCGCTAACCCAAACTGCTCCCGGATGCCGTCTAGATTCCGGCTGTCACCCGACTCTCCGGTGGTCACCAAACTATTCCTGGTTGTCACGTAGTCTATAAATTCCTATGAGCCACTATAAATAGAATAACTATAACGAAAAACATCACATGGATGCACCTGGGACGTATCATCAGTGTTGTAGCCTGGGGTCATAGGATGTTTCGGGTCTCGCAACATACACCCTCACCCAGGTGACCCAGCCGAGGTTGATCAAGCCCCGACTTACGTCCCAGTAGCTACCCACGGTCAGTCCTATAGGGAGAGACAGGGCCACTCAGTCCGCTTCTCTATCAATCTATCAACAGGACGCCAAGCTGTTCCTCCTGATCACTGCTACGCTGGACCTGGAGATGTGGCCTGTGATTTTTGCACTGGGAGGAGACTGAAAGCTGTGAAGACTTGTCTTCAGTGTCTGGTCTCTTACTGTGACACTCACCTCCAGCCTCACTATCAGTCTCCTGCCTTTAAGAAACACAAGCTGGTCAAAGCCTCCAGCGAACTTCAGGAGAACATCTGCGCTCGTCACGACGAGGTGAAGAAGGTTTTCTGTCGTACCGATCAGCAGTTTATCTGCTCTCTGTGCTCCATGGACGAACACAAAGGTCACGATACCATCTCAGTTGTAGCAGAACGTACCGAGAGACAGAAAGAGCTCGATACGAGTCAGCAAAACATCCAGCAGAGAATCCAGGAGAGAGAGAAAGACGTGAAGGTGCTTCACCAGGAGGTGGAGTCCATCAACCACTGTGCTGACAGAGCAGTGAAGGACAGTGACACCATCTTTACTGAGCTCTTCTCTTCCATGGAGAGAAGACGATCTGGGTTGAGGGAGCTGATCAGAGACCAGCAGGAACGTGAAGTGAGTCGTGCTGAAGAACTGAGGAGGCGTGTGGAGCAGGAGGTCACTGAGCTGAGGAGGAGACACGCTGAGCTGGAGCAGCTCTCGCTCACAGAGGATCACATCCATTTTCTACAGCGTTACACCTCCTCCCTCTCAACGATCAGTGAATCTACACACCCAGTCAGCAGCAATGTCCGTCCTCTGAGATACTTTGAAGATGTGACCGTGGCCGTGTCCAAGATGAGAGACAGACTAGAGGCCATTCTTACAGAGGAAGGGACAAACGTCTCAGAGACAGTGAACAGAGTGGATGTTTTACTGTCAACACCACCAGAACCCAAGACCAGAGCTGAGACCAAAAGCTCACCACAGTCCAGCTCTTGCCGCCCGCGTGCATGTGCACAAAGGAGTACGAGCAAGAGAATGTCAACACCACCAGAACCCAAGACCAGAGCTGACTTCTTACAGTATTCACGTCCAATCACACTGGATCCAAACACAGCTCATCAATACCTGTCTCTGTCTAAAGAGAACAGCAAAGTAACACTGATGGACAAATCACAATCATATCCTGATCACCCAGAGAGATTCACTGTGTGTCAGGTTCTGAGTAGAGAGAGTCTGACTGGACGCTGTTACTGGGAGGTAGAGTGGAGTGGAGGCCGTGTTCATATAGCAGTCTCATATAAAGATATCAGCAGAACAGGGTCTGGTGTTGAATGTGTATTTGGATACAATGATAAATCATGGTCTTTATGGTGTACCAAACAACGTTATAGTTTCAGACACGGATGCATTAATACTCCCATCCCAGGCCGTGTGTCCTCCAGAGTAGGAGTGTACCTGGACCACAGTGTAGGTACTCTGTCCTTCTACAGTGTGTCTGACACCATGACTCTCCTCCACACAGTCCACACCACGTTCACACACAACCTCCATGTTGGATTTAGTCCTTGTTCATCTGGAGACACTGCTGAGTTGTGTGACCTCAAGTAAATCACACTTCTGTTCTGTCTCTCATGTCACGAGTCCAGAATCGTTTCTTCATTGTTTTATTGTTTTTTTCCCAGCCTGCTTTGTGAGCTTGTAGATCAGCTATTATTTGCTTTGTATGATGAAGTATAACAGGGGCTTAAAGTGGTTAATAATCTATATTAATATGTTGATCTCCTCTTGTATTCATACACCTTCTTGGTACCATTTGTCTTGTTATGAATCTGATTTTTAAAAAAAATAGCAGATATGGCCCGGACGGCTGGCGTAGCGGTCCTCACAGCGTGTCGCAGGTTCGAATCCCGACCCCGACGGCCTTTGCTGCGTGTCACTCCCCATCTCTCTCTCCCCGTTTCCTGTCAGTCTACATGTATTCTATCAATAAAGGTAGAAAAAGCCAAAAGAATATATAAAAGAAATTTGCAGATATACAAGCTCATAGCGTGTCACTACCTGTCGCACTATGAGCTTGCAGATCTGCTATTATTTGGAAAAATCTTAGAAAATGTGTGCAAATCTTTGAATAAAAATGTCCCACTGCCATTGCTTGTAATGTTCTGCTAAAATAAATGTGACTTTCATCTCCATCCATCTGGTCCGCTGGTTCTACTTTGATGGGTATCCTGATGCCTGAGTATATTAATACTCATATTAATATGAATAATATTAATACACCAACACGGGGTTAAGCTAACTCTACACCCCTACTTGATCACACGGAAGCATCAAAAGCAGCAGATCTACAAGCGAAGCGTTTGGAGCTTGTAGATCTGCTATTTTTGACCGTTTGGAATTTGAAACCTTGGAAGCAACAGTTTTGGAACATGTCAGTTTTTAGTTGTTTTTTTATACTTTACTGGAGTATTTCCAATTTTCAGTACTTTTACTTCTACTCCACTACATCTCAGAGGCAAATATTGTACTTTTACTCCACTACAATTATTTGAAAACTTGAGTTACTTTGTAGATTTTGATTATTATTACAAAACATACATTAACCACTTCAGCCCTATATACATTTCGGGCATTTGAAAATAGCAGATCTACAAGCTCACAATGCGTCGCATTGCGACGCATTGTGAGCTTGTAGATCTGCTATTTTCAAAAGATTTTTAGACATTTTATATATTTGAAAACTTGTGAAATGGGATGTTTGGACAAAATCTGTAGGAGTTCTTTCCAAAACATTGTGTTGCACTATAACAGGCCCATGTGGAACATGTGGGGCAGAGGTTCTGCTCTGGCAACCATCCAGCCAACGGTTCCCCGGAGATCAGCTGACCACAGACGGAACGTGTGTGTGTGCCTCTTTTTCTTTCTTTTTCTCTCTCTCTCTCTCTCTCTCTCTCTCTCTCTCTCTCTCTCTCGGTGTTGTGCTGGTGTTGTGAGCTCTGCTCTCTCTCAGCTTTTCTTTCAAACTGACTGTGGATCACAGCTACATTGTGGGTCTATCGAGGGGCGGAGCTTATTGGTGTGTGATGCCATTGGTACATTTAGATAATTGGACGGGCTCTTGTGTGTGTGTGTGTGTGTGTGTGTGTGTGTGTGTGTTTGTGTATACACAAAATACTGACTCATGTTTGAGAATGGAGTGGAAACATTTTCTACCAGTGAATCACCACACACACACGCGCGCGCGCGCAAACACACACACACAGGAAGAACCTCCCATGTCACGTGATTTCTGAGGAAATGAAACCTAACTAAACTCGTCTGATAGTCAGTTAGACACACAGAGACACAGAGACACAAACACACAGAGACACAGTCAGAGGTACTAAGATGGCGCAGCAGGGAGATCAAGTGGATCAGGAACAGTTGCGTTGTTCTATCTGTCTGGATCTACTGAAGGATCCAGTGACTGTTCCCTGTGGACACAGCTACTGCAGCAGGTGTATCGAGGGATTCTGGAACCAGGATGATCAGAGAGGGAGGTTCAGCTGTCCACAGTGCAGACACACCTTCATCACAAGACCTGTTCTGAAGAAAAACATCATGTTGGCTGATGTGGTGGAGAGCCTGAAGAAGACAGGTGAGACCTTTAAAGAGGTGGTGCCATGGTTTTGCACTTTTTCTGTTTTTCATGTGTCTATGAGGTTGATAGAACTTCATTAAGCCCCCTGGTGGTGTTTTTATGGTGTTTTATGTATTCTCTGACTATTTTGAGTTTCTTCCTGGAGGCTGAAACCTTGAGGGTCAAACGTGCCAATAGAAAAACAGCGCTTTAGTGACATAGTACAAATATACCCTCTCCCTCATTATCATAACACAACAGGTGTGGGCAAGAGGAGGAGGAGGGACTAGGACAGGTGGGTGGTGCTAAGGTGGTGGAGGAGGTGCTAAGGTGAGAACCAGGTATACTTAATGAACTGGAGGCGTGTCCACATAAAAACATAATTTTAACAATTTCTGTACACTTTTTTGAAAAAATCTTCCTCCTAGTATAACCATAATATCTGATGATTATGTTTTAGGGGGGGGGGGAATCACTGAAAATCACAGCACCCCGTCTTTAAGTTCTCTTGTAAATACAGCTGTCTGTCTGTCTGTCTGTCTGTCTGTCTGATTGATTGATTGATTGATTGATTGAAAATGTTATTAGACAGAAATGCAAGAGGCACAAGTACAGGCATACACCTGGTCTAAAAGGATAAGACAAAATCCTTCAACATAGCATAAAAAATAACACCAACATACAATATGATCAAAAACATAAAATATAAATGACTGAGTAAAGGAGGGTGGGGGGGCTAACACCTTTCTAAGGGAGAAGTGATATTTACCTCCCACTACAAGGAGAATTTACCCATGTTTCTTCATTTTGAGATGGGGGTCCGTGGCCAAATCCATATCGAAAAATGTTTTCTAAATCCTAACAGTGTGTTGCTATATCAGTGGTGCTCCAACTTTTTCCATGTCAAGGACCCCCAGGATGATATGTATTTGGCCGTGGACCCCCATCTCAAAATAAAAAAAAATCCAGGGACCCCCCAGAAGCAAATATTGGAGTGAAAAATATTTATATTCAAAGATTTGCACAAAATTGTCAAGATTTTTCAAAAAAATAGCAGATCTATAAGTTCATAGCGTGGCACTCGGTGCCGCGCTATGAGCTTGTAGATCTGCTATTTTTTGAATAGCCCAAATAGATGTTAAAATGACACAGATGCATTCCCTGTCTTAATGGAGAAAGAGAGACCAGCATGACTGTGGAACCTCACTGGAATTTAACCCCTTAAGACCTAGTAGCCAGATTGTACTAAATGCCTTCTAAAGCAGCAGTTATCAAAGTTGTTTTTCGTGCCAACCCCAGAATGATATGCATTTGGTCGCAAAGACCCCCCATATGAAGATGTTTTGTGCCAGGGACCCCTCTCCCCTGGAAGAGAAGATTTGTTAAAATTCATACCGCGCTGTGAGCTTGTACATCTGCTATTTTTGGGAACCACTGTTCCAAATCTTAAGAGTTTTCAGAAGTTTAAACAGCGAGTACAGAAATATAAACACATGTTGTGATAAACGGTGGTTCATTCTTCTCGTGACGTCATTGCCATCCCAGCTGTCTGTCCATCTTGTAATCTGAGTTCCCAGAAGTTTTCGCCAGCTCTCGCATACAAACGGGAGGGGCGAGGAAACTTCTGGGCCATAGCGCTGGTATTTGTGCGCGGGATGTAACTTACGCTCAGAATCTGAGCGGACACGCCTCTTACCGGTCTGAGAGCTGTGCAACTCGTCTAAACAGTCCGACGAGAGGCAAACAGCAGTCCTACACAACAATGGCGGCCTTAATTTCTAAAGGAGAAACAAATTGCTTCCCGTCGCTTCTATTTACATGCAACACCCACTGCATGTGGATCCCGCCCCCTTTTTCTTCATTGGCTGTTGATTTGAATCAGAACGCAGTGGCCGCACCCCTGCTGTCCAGGCTCTGAGGCGAAGTCTCCCAGACTATCTATCTTGTGTCTCCTAGGCAACCAGAGTCGTTGTGACCTCACTTATAAACAATATTTATGACAACAAGGCCGTGTGGCAGGCTGTCTAGAGGGGAAAACATATGTTAGACAATAAGTCTGAGACAGATTGGTGTTGAGTAAAAGTACAAAAGTATTGGTGTCAAAATGTACTTAAATTACCACAAGTAAAAGTACTAAAATGTTTGAAAATAGCAGATCTACAAGCTCACAACGCGTCGTTATGCGACGCGGTGTGAGCTTGTAGATCGGCTATTTTCAAATAGCCTAGGTAAAAAATAGGACTAAAGTGGTTACTATAAAGAATACATCACATAGTTGCACCTGGGACGTATCATCAGTGCTGTAGCCTGGGCTCATAGGGTGTTTCGGGTCTCGCAACATACACCCTCACCCAGGTGACCCAGCCGGGGTTGATCAAGCAAGCCCCAACTTACGTCCCAGGTAGCTACCCACGGTCAGTCCTGTAGGGAAAGACAGTGCCAATCAGTCCGCTTCTCCAGAACTACTCTGCCGGAACTCGGGGGAGGCTTTGGCACGTGGAGGGACTAGGCTCTGTGGGTGGCCTCCTGGCCGGGCTCCTCCTTCGTCTCACCAGGTCCAGGACCTGAGCGCTGTAAGGATAATTTTAAGGATAAGGATAATTCCTTTTTAACAGGTCGTTCATGAAAGTCCTTGCGGTCTTGTTTCCAATGAGAACCTGTGAGCAATTGGGGTTAAGAGTCTTGCTCAGGGACAAATTTCATATCATCGGCACATATGCTGGGATAGCCTGGAATCGAAACTGGGGCAACCAGGGCCTCTGGTTCCCTAGGCGGGTTCACTAACCACTCAGCTATGGCCGCCCCTGTACCAGATCCTCTGCACCATCCCGATCCAAACATTTCCTTCTGGTGTGATGGTTCCTTGGGCCGATACCACTAGATTGGGCCGTCTAATGGTATTAGCTCCACTTGCGGTTTGCTTGAATGGCCCTCCTAAAGGCCTCACCGTGAGTTTGTTGGGCTTCTTCCTCGCGGAAGACACAGGCTGGGGCGCTAACCCATACTGCTTCCGGTGTTCCGTCTACATTCCGGCTGTCACCCGTCTCTCCTGTGGTCACCAAACTATTCCTGGTTGTTACGTAGTCTAATTCCTATGAGCCACTATAAGTCACTAATTATAAATAATACATCACATAGATGCACCTGGGACGTATCATCGGTGCTGTAGGTTAATGTATGTTCTATAATGTAATAATTCAATTCTACAAAGTAACTAGTAACTAAAGTTTTCAAATAATTGTAGTGGAGTAAAAGTACAATATTTGCCTCTGAGATGTAGTGGAGTAGAAGTAGAAGTACTGAAAATACTCCAGTAAAGTAAAAAATACCTTAAAATTGTACTTAAGTACAGTACTTGAGTAATTGTACTTAGTTACTTTACACCACAGGTGTTAAGACAGAGAGTCAGTAATAAAACAATAGTTATCAGGCAGCAGAGACATGGCTACCACATATGAGGGTATATACAGGCACATACAAATGAAATACATGTTTATCAGATTGACAAATTCATAATAATGTATCAATCTATCAACAGGACTCCAAGATGTTCCTCCTGATCACTGCTACGCTGGACCTGGAGATGTGGCCTGTGATGTCTGCACTGGGAGGAGACTGAAAGCTGTGAAGACTTGTCTTCAGTGTCTGGTCTCTTACTGTGACACTCACCTCCAGCCTCACTATCAGTCCTCTGCCTTTAAGAAACACAAGCTGGTCAAAGCCTCCAGCGAGCTTCAGGAGAACATCTGCTCTCGTCACGACGAGGTGAAGAAGGTTTTCTGTCGTACCGATCAGCAGTTTATCTGCTCTCTGTGCTCCATGGAAGAACACAAAGGTCACGATACCATCTCAGTTGTAGCAGAACGTACCGAGAGACAGAAAGAGCTCGATACGAGTCAGCAGAACATCCAGCAGAGAATCCAGGAGAGAGAGAAAGACGTGATTCACCAGGAGGTGGAGTCCATCAACTCCACCTCCAGAAGTTTCTTTGTGTCTCTATGTCTTATTTGTTTTTCTGTGTATTTATTTATTATAGCAGTTATTATTTGGGTTTTTTATTAACTAAACAGGGAAAACAAGGCAAGGATAGGTAACCGACAGAACACTGTGACAACAATAATGAATCCACACGGAGTGGAAACAGAGGGGCATATAAATAGACAAGGGCACAACAGGACACAGGTGGAGAACATAACTAATCAAAGGGAGGTGAGACAAGACAGGAAACACTAACTAGGCCAAACAGGAAACACTTGGACATCACTACAAAATAACAGTACAAGGAGAACCGGGAACAATACAGCAGAAAGAGGGTCCAAAAGGGTCCAATACCTAAATGATAAAGTCAGTCCACGGTCCGAGGAGCGGATCGTGACAGTAATACCACCATATAAAATATACTCTGTTACAAGTAAAAGGCCTGTGTTCAAAATGTTACTAGAGTAAGAGTACAAATGTACTGGCATCAAAATATACTTAAAGTACCAACAGTAAAACTACTAAAATGTTTGAAAATAGCAGATCTACAAGCTCAAGACGTATAAAATAGGGCTGAAGTGGTTCATGTATATTTTATAATATATTTATTTATATCCGAAAAGTAACTAGTAACTAAAGTTTTCAAATAATTGTAGTGGAGTAAAACAATACAATATTTTCCTCTGAGATGTAGTGGAGTAGAAGCAAAAGTATTGGAAATGGGAGACACTCAAGTAAAGTACAAATACCTCACAATTTTACTTAAGTACAGTGCTTTAAGTAGTAAGTACTTAGTTACTTTCCACCACTGCCATCAATGCCCCCCCTTAAGGGCGCGCTCCCACCGCACTTTTATTTTACCTCTGGGGCGGAATCTGCCAATGCTTTGTCAATGTAAATGCGTGGATTCACACAAGAGCGGATCTTTCCGCATGTCGCCAGGGCCGGATCTAGGCATGGGCAAGGGGGGGCAATGCCCCCCCAAATGCCCTGACTGCCCCCCCAAAAAAAATCTTTATTTTTTTATTTTTTTATTTTTTTTGAAAGTTACGTTTATGTCATGATATGAAATGTGAGCTTACCATAATCAAAATAATCCTTAATCATATTCCATCATGTATCATTGCACAATTCAAATAATCCTCTGCCCTGATTTTCCATGGGCAGTGTTGCCAGATATTGCGAGAGAAAGAAGCCTAGGAAAACAAGCCCAAAAGAACAATAGGAAGCAGTAATACACAAACAGCCGAAAAAACGGAAAACACATTTTTTTATAGGTCTAACTGTGCCAAAATGCATATTTTCCTATGCATATTTTCCTACGCATTTGGGGGGTTTGGGGCCCCCGAAAACCCCCCAAATGGTTTTGGGCCCCCCCAAATGTTATTTTCGGAAGCCGCCCCCCCAGCATTTATTAATGCCCCCCCAGTTAATAATTTCTGTATCCGGCCCTGCATGTCGCGCAGACCCTGCGTTTGTCCGCTCTACACGACTTGTCCATTTGAAGCGTATAACTGCTGGAGGCAGGAGCTGCTTTTCCCCCTCTGTCCAATCGGGTGAGTCGAAGGCGGACCGCCCCCAAGACTCAGGAAGCACCATGGTGCTCAAGGCAGAAGGCGGAGCGGGCTACGGGAAGGGTCCTGAAAGTGAGTGACAGGTGCGTCACTCCCGTTTTTTTTAGAATCCGCTGGCTGCAAAATACTGTGGCCGCGCACAACCTGCGTTTAACAGCAGCCGACCATGTTTTGGTGGGAGCGCGCCCTAAGGGCACGGTCACACCACACCTTTATGTTACCTATGGGGAGGAGTCTGCCAATGCTTTGTCAATGCAAATGCGTGGATTCGAGTGAAAGATGCGCAAGACCAGGAATCCATGCATTTACATTGACAAAGCATTGGCAGATTCCGAGAGTATAGACAATTGGAAACACTCCAGTAAAGTATAAGTACCTCAAAATGGTACTTAAGTACAGTACTTGAGTAAATGTACTTAGTTACTTTCCACCACTAGTGCCTGAGAACATACTGACTCATATAATCTAACCTGGGCCTCTCTGTTGGCACAAACCAACCGTCTTTAGTAAAGGAACGACACACAACTTCACCTACACTTCAAGTGACAATAAACCCCCCCAAAAAAAACATTTCAAAACCACAGAGTACATTATCTTCAAACACAAAGTAAGTATTCTTCATGTTTTTAGCCACACAACTCCTTGTATGGACAATATACAGTTTAATTTACTATGCAAACTCCCCTGCCAAGTGGTACGTTCCAAGTACCTCCCCCTCCCTATAAAATGAGCAGTGCGGTCAGGTGTGACTCTTTTAGGCGGATCAGACCAAATGGCAGGAAGTGCCAAGTATGTGTTTGTTTAGCAATGATGTTTTGACCTCTGTTAAAACAATAAATGTGAATGTTTCAAACCACTATCGCCTGTGTGTTATTTGTAACCTGAAGGATATTAAATGAAAATGAAATGAAATATGTTCTATGCAAAATGAGTCAAGATGTGAAACAAACTCCCTGAATACACACGTAGCTACGTAGCATTGTAGCGTTCAAAATGTTTGGTGCTGACCATGAGGCTGTAGTAACTAAGTTAATGGTGATGTATGCAGTGGTGGAAAAAGTACTGAAATGTCTTACTTAAAAGTATCAATATGCATTGTAGAAATACTAAGTCCCGGAATTCAAAAACGTATTGGCATCAAAATGGACTTAAAGTACCAAAAGTAGAAAGTACTCGTAATGCAGAATGTCCCATTTCACAAGTTTTAAAATGTATAAAATGTGTACAAATCTTTTGGCAGATCTACAAGCTCACAATGTGTCTCACTGCGACACATTGTGAGCTTGTAGATCTGCTATTTGACGCGGAGGAGAAGACACGCCCCCAGCGCTCACAGCGTCCCCGGTGGGAATCGAACCATCAAATCAAATATTTAGTACTTTGACTTTTGGTACTGTAAGTACATTTTGATGGCAATACTTTTATACTTTCACTTAAGTAAATTTTTAATTCTGGACTTTTCCTTGTAACAGTATTTCTATATTGCAGTATTGGTACTTTTACTTAAATAAAGAATTTGAGTACTTTTTCCACCACTGTTGGTTTGTTTACTGTTGAGTGAGAAAACAATGTTGTACATTAAGATAATCATCTGGGCCCCCTATACACACATATGTATATATATATATATATATACATGTGTATAAATAATATATAATTTGTTTTCCCTGATTGATTAAATGATTCATCTAGCTATTTATGTAGTTCTCATACAGATGTGTCATTGTCATCCTTAGTGTCGTAGTAGGGGGCATCATTTCCCGTCATTTCTCTTATTGTCGTCCTCTTAATTTCCAAAAAAAGCCCACTATTTAATTTATTCACTGGAGCCCCACATGGCTGATGGGGTTATCCAGGCGTCCGTCGAGAGTGTTAAAAGAGTGTTGCATATTAATGCATGAATCTATATCTACAGTTACTGTAGTCGCAGAGCAAAGCATTAACTGTGCTCCCATGACTATACTACTCATTGTCCTCAAAACCAGGGGTCTTCAACGTTTTCAGGCCAAGGACCACCTAGCTGAGAGAGAGATGAAGCAGGGACCCCCTCTATATTGTATAAAATTGTGTTTCAGATTCAACTTTTTAAACACCTCTTTGCCAAAAATAGCAGATCTACAAGCTCACAACGCCTCGCAGCGCGAGGCGTTGTGAGCTTGTAGATCTGCTATTTTTGGCTGAAGTTCTCCTCAGAAAATGGATGCTTCAAGTGGATAAGGTAAAAAAAAAAAAGATTTGGCGGACCCCCTGTAGTAACTCTGAGGACCCCCTAGGGGTCCCGGACCCCCTGTTGAAGACCCCTGCTCAAAACCATTAACTACGCCAGACACGTCCAGAAATGAATTGCTTGCTTTCAACCGCAGTTCCATTCTGGGGAATACTTTGTGAATATATTAGCAAAAATATTAGCAAAACAACATATAGTACATTTTCTTTGACTTATTTAAATTCTATTTAACTCAGGTATAGTTCCGTTGAGAATTTGTACATGAATTATTTATACAGGCTCTCTGATGTTATACATAAGACAATGTATCTTGGCCCATATTCACTGAACTGTCGTGGTCATTTGTCATGCAGTATTAATATTCATACACTCAGAAAAGGAGTCACGGCAAGTTTCTTTAAACACAAAGTTCTGTCTTACAATTTTGAGGTATGTTTTGCTTTTCTGGAGTATTTCCAATTTCCAGTACTTTTACTGCTACTCCACTACATCTCAGAGGCAAATGTAGTACTTTTACTCCACTACAACAAACCCATTAAGACCGGGAACACATCTGTGTCATTTTTACATTTCTTTGGCTATTCAAAAATAGCAGATAATACAAGCTCATCCACTACATGCAGGTTATGCTTGTGTTTTGTGGCGTTCTTCTAGTTTTTAGGATTTATTTATTTAGATTGACTGAAATATCCAAAGTGGCCTGCAGATAGAAAACAAATACAGCAAACAAAATACTTAAAGGGATATTTCACTTTCAGAAAAACTTTTGGTCATTTTATCGTCTACTCAGGCCTTTGTGAGCCCCCAGACAGTTTTTAAGTTGCTCGATTCAGTATTTAGACATTTGATATTCATTTTATCAGACACGCCCCCTTCCTATACAAACCCATTGTAACTTCAAACTCCATTTTAACCATGTTAGATTCACCAAAAACACCCGTCCTTGGTTCTGGTGACTCACCCTGCCCTCCTAATACGCGAGGGGGCCGTATTTTTTCAATAACTCTTTTCATTTATTTTTAAAAAAAAAATTGGAAAAATAAAAAAACAAAATACAATAACAAAATGAAATAAAATAAATAAAAAAATTAATCGGAAAAACACGGCCCCCTCACGCATTAGGAGGGCAGGGTGAGTCACCAGAACCAAGGACGGGTGTTTTCGACAAATCTAACATGGTTAAAATGCAGTTTGAAGTTACAATGGGTTTGTATAGGAAGGGGGCGTGTCTGATAACAATTCAAATCAAATATATAAATACTGAATCGAGCAACTTAAAAACTGTCTGGGGGGCTCACAAAGGCCTGAGTAGATGATAAAATGACCAAAAGTTTTTTTGAAAGTGAAATATCAGAGAGAGAGAGAGAGAGAGAGAGAGAGAGAGAGAGAGAGAGAGAGAGAGAGAGAGAGAGAGAGAGAGAGAGAGAGACGCCCCATGTACTCTACTTGTAATCCTATATGATCCTCAACCATTTGCCTGGCATTAACCCTTTAAGACCTGGAACGCATCTGTGTCACTTTATGATTTCTTTGGCTCTATAAAAATAGCAGATATACAAGCTCGTAGCGCGGCACCGAGTGCCGCGCTATGAGCTTGTAGATCTGCTATTTTATTTTTTTATCGTGGAAATGTGTGCAAATCTTTTGTTTGAATATATATATACTTTTTTAAAGCGAAAGTTTTTAACTCAAATCTTTGCTTCTGGGGATTTTACAAATGTCTTCTAAATCCTAACAGTTTTTTTTTTCCCTAAAGTTTTATTTTATTTTTATTTTTACTTATGTTACTATATTATCAATGGTTTTCAAACTTTTTTCATGTCAAGGACCCCCAAAATAATATGTATTTGTCCGCGGACCCCCTCCCATCTAAAAATATTTTGTTCCAGGGACCCCCAGAAGCAAAGATTTGAGTTAAAAATGATTTGCAAAAATTTTCAAGATTTTTCTAAAAATAGCAGATCTACAAGCTCATAGTGCGGCACTCGGGTCCAAATGGGTCGTATAGAATAAATACTGCCTACCTAATGGCTCTTTAATGCGTCTCACCCTGACTGACTGATGTGTGCAACATCTAAAGAGTCATCCAAAGAGCAGTGGTGTAAAGTAACTAAGTACACTTACTCAAGCACTGTACTTAAGTATAATTGTGAGGTATTTGTACTTTACTTGAGTATCTCCAATACTTTTACTTTTACTCCACTACATCTCCGAGGCAAATATTGTACTTTTACTCCACTACAATTATTTAGTTACTAGTTACTTTGCCGATATAAATGATTACATTATAAAACACACATTAACCACTTTAGCCCCATTTTATACCTATAGGCTATTTGAAAATAGCAGATCTACAAGCCCACGTCGCGTCGCAAGCTTTTAGATCTGCTATTTTCAAACATTATAGTACTTTTACTTTTGGTACTTTAAGTATATTTTGATGCCATTACTTTTGTACGTTTACTCAAGTAACATTTTGAACACGGGCCTTTTACTTGTAACAGAGTATTTTTACATTGTGGTATTGCTACTTTTACTTAAGTAACATATGTGAGTACTTCTTCCACCACTGCCAATAACAGAATCCAGTTTTCAGCCCTCAGTGTCTGATGCCAACATGTCTCTGGCCTGTGTCCTATCCTGTGTCCTATCCTGTGTCCTATCCTGTGTCCTATCCTGTGTCCTATCCTGTGTCCTATCAAGGCTCCAGCAGAAACACAGTGTTTGTTGATATATCGTCCATGTTGGGTTTGTGAAGCTTCTGATGGTCGGCCCGGTGCCGTCAGGCTGTCCTGAAGCACTTTTTCCTTTTTTTCTGCACGGCTCGTTTCAGATGAGAGGTTTTTAAAAGCATTCACTGTCACTGTAGAGCTTTTTGTTCACCGTCACTGAAAGACAGTAAAACACAAGACGGGATGCTATCTAGTGTTGATTTTGACAGCAAGTTTTGATTCAGTTTTAGTCATAGTCTTTTGAATCAAATTCCATCCGTCATATTTTAGTCATCTGAAACGTTTTACTGTTAGTCTAGGTTTAGTCGACTAAATCTACAGTTGATTTAGTCGACTAAAATGTATCTTGGCGGTGCCTCGATGGCGATTTTCACTTGGTTGCATGCTGAAAATAGCAGATCTACAAGCTCACAACGCGTCGCAGCGTGAAGCGTTGTCAGCTTGTAGATCTGCTATTTTCAGAGCGCAACACCCGAGCGCAACCAAGCATAAAATGACTTGTCTTTTAGTTCTACTGGATCTCTTCTCCACTAGATCCCTCACTAACATTTTAGTCTGTATTTGTTGACGAAATTGTCAGTATATTTACTGTGTTACTGTGTCTCTACTTCCGCTCTGTAAGTAATACAATGCATCATTTAGTGAGACGAAAAGCCTTTCTGTGTTTGGAAGTGTGACCCTTATTGCTTTGTTTAGAGCAGTGGTTCTCAACCAGTGGTCTGGGGAACAACAGTGGTCCTTGAGGGGGTTCCCGGTGGTCCCCGCAGCTAAATGATGGAGAGTTGGTCACCAAATGGACCCTCATAGATCTTTAACTCTTGAGAGTGTAAAATGAAACCAAATGGACCCTTATAGATCTTTAACCCTTGAGAGCGTAAAATGAAACCAAATGGACCCTTACGGGTCCATTTGGTTTCATTTACACTCTCAAGAGTTAAATTATTGTTAAACTTCTGCATTAATTAATTTACAAGAAGTCTAACACAATTAGAGAATGTAGAAGAATAGTTATTTTGATCAATATTTGCCTGTTATCTCTCCTATGGAACCAACATCAATACAGCATGGATGGAATTGTGGACAAAATCACATCCAACGATAACAAAATATTCTAAGTTTTGGGTCTGAGGGTCTAAATCTCATTAAACGGTGGTTTCACACACGCCTTCGCGTCCCTGCACCCGCTCCTCCCCCCCCCCCCCCCCTGCCTCTCGGTGGAGGACATTATCTCTCCACCTTGCCTCTCTACACTGTATCCACGAAGAGTCTCGGGTGAAAACATGGATAATATAGGATCGATTTGGACTCCCCCCCCCCCCCCCCCCCCCCCGGACTTTTCCTCCAGTGGCTACAATGTGGAGAAGGCCCCCCCCCCCCCCACCCACCCAAGTAATGAGGGAACAGGGCACTTGCGCACGCAGCGACCAGCAGCGAGAGATATGTTTAATGTATGTAATATGTTTTGCTAACTCTTGTTGTAAACCTATTTGCCCTTTGTTGGGACATTGATAAAGTTGAACCTTGAACCTTGAACCTTGTTTCGTGGCTCAAATGCAGAATAAATAATGGACCTTGATATGAAAAGGTTGAGAACCACTGGTTTAAGGCAGTGGTTCCTAAACGGTGTGCCGAGGTACATTGGTGTGTCTTGAGACAGGTCCAGGTGTGACAACCAACCATACCTTATCATTGCAATATATACAACTATATGAAAATGAAATGAATTATCTTTTGTAATTAAAAATTCCAATCTCCTCCACTTATAATCTCTACGGTTGACTCTTCAATTAATACTGTAGATCTTTTTTAATGAATGACTTATTATGAGCTGGTGGCATATAAGCGTTAAACATGGTCACCTCTTTATTGTCTATATTACCGTTAATTAAAATGTCAAGTCCTTCCTTATCTTTCTTATTTGAGCCGTCAATTGAAAGTTTAATTTGTCAGACCATAGTATGGCTGATGCCCTTTTACGGCCTGGTTGATGAGTTCAATAGAATGTGTTCACAAAACACATCTTTATAAATTTTTCATGCTCTGAGTCTGAGAGATGTCTCCTGCCAAAAAGGTTATTTGTATTTGAAAATGACCTTACTTTTACTGGTGTATGGTGATGATAATGGTAATGTAACCCGTTGGTTGAGCGTTAATTCCTGATAATAATAGGGTCAAGTAACCCATTGGTTGAGTTATATTAACATTTGTTAATTTAACAGAGTTAAATTAACATTGATTTTACAATATAATTTGGGGTCCCAGAGATAGATATACCATTAAATAGGGGTCCGTAGCTCTAATGCATGTCAAACTGGGGGTCCTTGAAATTAAAATGGTTGAGAATCACTGCTAGAGCCGTAAAAGTCTTCTCTTATTGGGGGTCCCTGGCCTATCTTTTCAAATGGGGGTCCGCGGGCTAATAAGTGTCAATTTGGGGGTCCTTGACATGAAAAAGTTTGAGAACCACTGCAGTAGTTCATCCAGGAACTAACTTTGTGACAGGGAGCTATCCATGGTGCTGATGTTACTGTGTGTCATAGAGCTATCCATGGTGCTGATGTTACTGTGCGTCATAGAGCTATCCATGGTGCTGATGTTACTGTGTGTCATAGAGCTATCCATGGTGCTGATGTTACTGTGTGTCATAGAGCTATCCATGGTGCTGATGTTACTGTGTGTCAGAGAGCTATCCATGGTGCTGATGTTACTGTGTGTCAGAGAGCTATCCATGGTGCTGATGTTACTGTGTGTCAGAGAGCTATCCATGGTGCTGATGTTACTGTGTGTCATAGAGCTATCCATGGTGCTGATGTTACTGTGTGTCAGAGAGCTATCCATGGTGCTGATGTTACTGTGTGTCAGAGAGCTATCCATGGTGCTGATGTTACTGTGTGTCAGAGAGCTATCCATGGTGCTGATGTTACTGTGTGTCATAGAGCTATCCATGGTGCTGATGTTACTGTGTGTCATAGAGCTATCCATGGTGCTGATATACTGTGAGTTTATTTCACCATGTGGGGACAGGTAATGAGAATGACTGGAATACATTAGAATCTCTGTGTAGCAGCTTCTGTAGACTCAAAGATTAGTTTGGCTCTACTGTGCAATAACCATCCGTTGCACTGGGTTTTTTCAAACTGTGCTGATAGAAGACATCATCTACATCTGGGGAGGGTCTGCCATTTGGCCACTTCAGTTCTACAATGTGCTTTATGCATTTGATGTCGGCACTCACAGATGGTTCAAACCCAAGGTTTCTGGGACTGTACCAGACGCAAGGTCTGACCACTCAGCCTGTGTCCTCGTGAAGGTCATGTATATCCATGGGGGGTGGAGGCCATCTGAATACACTAACGACATCTACAAGTTGGACACCACCACAATGGTCTGGTCTTTCATTAACAGCAGAGGCACTCTCCCACCTGTTTCAGGACGTCATTCTTCCACCATCATCGGGAAAAATATGTTTGTATTTGGGGGCCATCCTGGCATGAACATCAAAAACATCAGAGTATTTGACACAGAGACCAGCTGCTTCACAGCTTCTTCCAGACAGACGCACAGGTCATTCAGCCTTTGCCTATAATGAAGAGTTGTACATATTTGGTGGTGACAACATCAGCCCCACATTTGATATGTGGAAATTCAATCCAAAATCCTTCTCTTGGAATAAGGTTGAGACAAAAGGGAAAAGGCCGCCTCAGACGTGTTACATGTGCTGCTGCATGGTGGGAGATCGTGTCGTCATTGTTGGAGGAGACAACCCTACATTTGATGGACGACAAACAACCACGCTCACACTCCACTCCACTGATGACCTGTTCATCCTAGACTTAAGTCCTAGTCTGAAGACGTTATGCAAGCTAGCGGTTATTCATTATGGTCTGGAGCGGTCGGAACTCCCACACGACATCAGGTGGGAACTTACCATAGACTGTAAAAAATATAATCTCTAAAGACTTTGTGTCTTAGAAAACAAGCCACGTTCTGGCCATAACTATGGAATGGATTAACGTGACCGGACACTCCCCCCCCCCCCCTATCCTACGAGACCCCTGTCTAATGACGCATTCGCGATCAAGGAAAATATTCCATGATTATTGATTTTTTTGGTCAGTAAAAACGCTCGGAATCGCAATGGCTTGACACTTTTATGAAAAACTCATGGCAGTTAAAGTGAACTAACAACCATGACTAGAACCCAGGAGTAGACGTGCCGTGCCTCTCTTTTGCACAGTAGTTTTTCTCTTTTGTTTTGGTTCTCCCTACACAACTCCTTCGTTTGACCATGCTGACCTAGCCTGGTTCCAGACGAATCTGCCTTTGCAAAATTGCATCGCAATTTTACAAACTTTAGCCCTCGGCAGATTAGGTCTGGCCCCCCTCAATAGAGATTTCATTTCTCTCCCTCCGAAGTCGTGAGGGACCAATCAGGGCCCAGTATCCAAATGTGGGCGGGCTTATCACCTTATTTGGAGCAATGACGTACAAGGAAGCACTGCTCTGATTCGTTCGTAAAAGGAAGCACTGCTCTGATTGGTTTAGGTCTAACCAATAGAGTCCGTTTGGATCTTTTTGTAACCGCCCCTTCTATCGTTGATAGGGACCAGACTAATATCCACGCAATGTGTCTCATTGCGACACATTGTGAGCTTGTAGATCAGCTATTTTCAAATGGCCGAAATGTATATAGGGCTGAAGTGGTTAATGTATGTTTTCTAATAATAATCTAAATCTACAAAGTAACTAAAGTTTTCAAATAATTGTAGCGGAGTAAAAGTAAAATGATTGACAATTGGAAATACTCCAGTAAAGTAAAAGTATCTCAACATTTTAATTAAGTACAGTACTTGAGTATATATATTTGTTACTTTATACCACTGCTGAATACACACGTAGCTAGCATTGTAGCGTTCGAAATGTTTGGTGCTGACCATGAGGCTGTAACTAAGTTAATGGTGTTATCTGAATATACTGCAACACAAAATCATGGTAATGAGTAGAATGATGAGAATGTGTATGATAATCAGAAAAGAAATGTCATCAGGAAAAATTAAACATGATTGAACATGTGAGGCTGAAAATATATAAGTGGGATTGGCAGTCTCTGTCTTTACCACAAATAGGGCATAGCAGTGGCGGCCATTATCGGGTTCCACTTCAAAATAATCAATGCATTTTTCCCATTGACATTTCCAAAAATATTTATATCAATTAATTTAAGCCTAGAATCAAGCCATCCAGGGTCCTGGTGAATCATGACCACACAATGTTTTTTCTGTGTTTTTTTTTAACTTTATATTTAATTATATGATATACTATATTTAATAAATACCCTTTGTTTTAACGTTTTCCAAAAAGTTTTTTCACAGAATCAAACGTTTTATGGTCATGATTCAGTAAAAGTAAATTCAGTGAATTCAGTGAATTCAGTGATTCAGTAAAAATCCATGGTGCTGATGTTACTGTGTGTCATAGAGCTATCCATAGTGCTGATATACTGTGTGTCAGAGAGCTATCCATGGTGCTGATGTTACTGTGTGTCAGAGAGCTATCCATGGTGCTGATGTTACTGTGTGTCAGAGAGCTATCCATGGTGCTGATGTTACTGTGTGTCAGAGAGCTATCCATGGTGCTGATGTTACTGTGTGTCAGAGAGCTATCCATGGTGCTGATGTTACTGTGTGTCAGAGAGCTATCCATGGTGCTGATATACTGTGAGTTTATTTCACCATGTGGGGACAGGTAATGAGAATGACTGGAATAAATTAGAATCTCTGTGTAGCAGCTTCTGTAGACTCACGGATTAGTTTGGCTCTGCTGTTCAATAACCATCCGTTGCACTGGGTTTTTCAAACTGTGCTGATAGAAGACATCATCATCTACATCTGGGGAGGGTCTGCCATTTGGCCACGTCAGTTCTACAATGTGCTTTATGCATTTGATGTCGGCACTCACAGATGGTTCAAACCCAAGGTTTCTGGGACTGTACCAGACGCAAGGTCTGACCACTCAGCCTGTGTCCTCGTGAAGGTCATGTATATCCATGGGGGGTGGAGGCCATCTGAATACACTAACGACATCTACAAGTTGGACACCACCACAATGGTCTGGTCTTTCATTAACAGCAGAGGCACTCTCCCACCTGTTTCAGGACGTCATTCTTCCACCATCATCGGGAAAAATATGTTTGTATTTGGGGGCCATCCTGGCATGAACATCAAAAACATCAGAGTATTTGACACAGAGACCAGCTGCTTCACAGCTTCTTCCAGACAGACGCACAGGTCATTCAGCCTTTGCCTATAATGAAGAGTTGTACATATTTGGTGGTGACAACATCAGCCCCACATTTGATATGTGGAAATTCAATCCAAAATCCTTCTCTTGGAATAAGGTTGAGACAAAAGGGAAAAGGCCGCCTCAGACGTGTTACATGTGCTGCTGCATGGTGGGAGATCGTGTCGTCATTGTTGGAGGAGACAACCCTACATTTGATGGACGACAAACAACCACGCTCACACTCCACTCCACTGATGACCTGTTCATCCTAGACTTAAGTCCTAGTCTGAAGACGTTATGCAAGCTAGCGGTTATTCATTATGGTCTGGAGCGGTCGGAACTCCCACACGACATCAGGTGGGAACTTACCATAGACTGTAAAAAATATAATCTCTAAAGACTTTGTGTCTTAGAAAACAAGCCACGTTCTGGCCATAACTATGGAATGGATTAACGTGACCGGACACTCCCCCCCCCCCCCCCTATCCTACGAGACCCCTGTCTAATGACGCATTCGCGATCAAGGAAAATATTCCATGATTATTGATTTTTTTGGTCAGTAAAAACGCTCGGAATCGCAATGGCTTGACACTTTTATGAAAAACTCATGGCAGTTAAAGTGAACTAACAACCATGACTAGAACCCAGGAGTAGACGTGCCGTGCCTCTCTTTTGCACAGTAGTTTTTCTCTTTTGTTTTGGTTCTCCCTACACAACTCCTTCGTTTGACCATGCTGACCTAGCCTGGTTCCAGACGAATCTGCCTTTGCAAAATTGCATCGCAATTTTACAAACTTTAGCCCTCGGCAGATTAGGTCTGGCCCCCCTCAATAGAGATTTCATTTCTCTCCCTCCGAAGTCGTGAGGGACCAATCAGGGCCCAGTATCCAAATGTGGGCGGGCTTATCACCTTATTTGGAGCAATGACGTACAAGGAAGCACTGCTCTGATTCGTTCGTAAAAGGAAGCACTGCTCTGATTGGTTTAGGTCTAACCAATAGAGTCCGTTTGGATCTTTTTGTAACCGCCCCTTCTATCGTTGATAGGGACCAGACTAATATCCACGCAGTGTGTCGTGTGATATTGTCTGGCCACGCGAGGCTAATGCTGACCATGCTTGGCAAATTGTTTGCTGGTGCTGGCGTGTTTAGTTTTTTTTTTGTCTTTGTTTTTATGGACCGGATTTGTTTAGTTCCATTTGAGTGTCTGGCCTTGGGGTGAACAAAGGACTTTGAACTCTGTGCTGAACATGACCAGGGATTGTGTGATGGCACAGAGTTGTGTGCGCCGACCCGTGGATTTTGACCCATTAACCCTTTAAGACCTGAAGCTGATTCTACAAATGTCTACAGTATTCTGAAAAAAACGTATGTTTCTATATCAGTGGTGCTCAAACTTTTTCATGTCAAGGACCCCCAAAATTGTATAATGTTAATGTATTAGGCCGTGGACCCCCATCTAAGATATTTTGTTCCAGGGACCCCCAAAAGCAAATATTCGCTTTAAAACGATATACATTCAAAGATTTGCACACCTTTTCAGGATAAAAAAAAAAATTGCAGATCTACAAGCTCGTAGCGCGGCACTCGGTGCCGCGCTACGAGCTTGTAGATCTGCTATTTTTGAATAGCCAAAGTGTAAAATAATGCTTTTCAGCTCAAATCAAAAAGTGACACAGATGCGTTCCAGGTCTGAGTGGGTTCAAATGTTGTTAAACCTCAAATCAGGATTCTGAGAAAAAGCCTTCAAAAGATTTGAATTCAGTACCAGCATCCTGGTAATGGTTGTGAATGGGTGTGACCGGCCCCACAAAACAGAACATCTTTAAAACACAGGTTTAAAGTATTTAAAGATCCTAAAAGCATTGACTGTTGTAATGCGAAGGTTCTCCGACATTCAAACTCTGCTCATATGAAAACATTAACCAAAAACCCTTACCTATTTAGCTCATTTGCATGATTTCAAAAGTCCCTACATGAGGAACCTTTTGTTGGAGTGAGTCACGTTTAATAACTCATTCTGTATTGTCAATATGCCATTGATATGGATATATATGCAAATAGTAACCACCACGATACCCTGAGGCTACACTAGATGTGGACAATTCCACATGGAATTATGTGCATAAATAATTCCATTTCAAACCTTTATTTATGCTCAAGAGGCGCTGAGGTTAGCCTCATTTACAGCGACCTACGAGCGAACAAAATAAACAACAACAGCGACATCAATGAGACAAACACAGACATAGGGACATCTAAACAACAGTAATGAATACAACAGATACTGTAGGTAGGTGCTAAAATGTATCATTACAAACAGATACACAGTGGACCGTGATCCAAGGCTGTGCAAAAAGATGGCACAGAAAATAACTTTTTTAAAGTGTATTGAAGGGCATTGCAGGAGTCAGGGACGGGCGTGAAAAGAAACATAAGATTCATTAAGGGTCATTTTAGATTTCTTTGGCTATTCAAAAATAGCAGATCTACAAGCTCATAGCGTGGCACCGAGTGCCGCGCTCTGAGCTTGTAGATCTGCTATTTTTGAAAAACGTTGACATGAGCATACTGTATGACTATGCGATGGAGAGGCATGAGGAAATGTGAATAAGCAAGCATGTAGGCCTACTCATCCATGTTTATATACACATCTATGTGTGTGTGTGTGTGTGTGTGTGTGTGCGTGTGCGAGCGAGCGTGCGTGTGCATGCGTGTGTGCGTGCGTGTGTCAGTGGTCAAAAAGTACTCAAATGTTTTACTTAAGTAAAAGTATCAATACTGCAATGTATAGTAAGTAAAAGTCAGAAATTGAAAATGTACTTGAGTAAAAGTACAAAAGTATTGGTATCAAAATGTAAAGTAAAAGTACTAAAATGTTTGAGAATAGCCGATCTATACAAGCTCACAACGTGTCGCGATGCGACACGTTGTGAGCTTGTAGATCTGCTATTTTCAAATAGCCTCGGTATAAAATAGGGCTGAAGTGGTTAATGTATGTTTTATGATGTAATAACTTATTCTGCAAAGTAACTAGTAACTAAAGTTTCCAAATAATTGTAGTGGAGTAAAAGTAAAAGTACTGAAAGTTGGAAATACTCCAGTAAAGTAAAAGTACCTCAAAAAAGTACAGTACTTGAGTAAATGCACTTAGTTACTTTACACCACTGCCAATAGAACCTTTTTATTTTGATTGATTGATTGAATACTGTATGAACAGTTTGCAAAAAGTACAGTGGTACGATTATACAATGATGCTAAAAAGGATTACACAAAAAGACTTGTTTCCATTGTGGTCTTGTGTATTCAATTAATCAAGACAAATCTATGAGGAACTGCAGGTAGGCTAAAGCAGATGTGATGCTCCTGCTTCTTGGCTCTTCTCCCTTCTGGCTCCCAACCTGTGGATTGAACTCCCCATTGCAGTCAGAACTGCTGACTCACTCCCAATCTTCCGCCGTAATCTAAAGACTCACCTCTTCAGACTCTACCTTAACCCGTAGCACTTGCCCCTAGCCTTGACGACCTAGCTTGCAGGCTTATGCAAAGGCTAACGTGTAATTTAGATTAGCATCATGTTATGTAGACAGATGCCAGGTTCATTTGTTGACCTGGCTTCCTATAATTTGTATAGTTTCAATGTACAGATTATAGATGTTTTAATATTATTCTGTTTACACTTTAGACCTTCTGATGTCTGTTGGCCTCATGGACCGACCACAACCCTCTCATCTTCCATGCTCTGTTAAATGTCCACAGAGCTTAAAGTTGTCACATGAATCACCAAGGATACAATCACTATTATGCACCTTTAAATTAGTTAACTATGGAGAAGCTCACATTCCAAATCATGTCTATAATGGCTCTTTATCACAAAGTTGACAAATAATCATAATAACAAAATAATAATAATTAAAAATAACAATTTCAGTAACATTTACAACTTAGCTGTAAATTGAGTAAATTGATTTACTCACCACACCCATTCACATTTACACACATGGGTTAAGATGGGTTCACTGTGTGCTGAGTATAACTGAGATTAAAACTGTCTTTTGAGGAAAAATGGAATTGTGAACACGGGGCTTGTCCTCAGTGAAGGATGCCTTTCACACCCTGATCCATCCTTGAAGAAAATCCCTCGACATCTTCTGATCTTTAATTTGATGGAGTCCGTGGCCAAAATCTTGAGCACCACTGATATAGCAACTTACGTTTTTCAGAAAACTGTTAGGATTTAGAAGACATTTGTAGAATCGGCCTCAGGTCTTAATGGGTTAATGAATTCTGAAGTGTTATGTAGAAAAAGAAAGTAAGAAAATAAAGACTTTTTTTTTCCACTGAGGAAATGTCCCTTTGATGGACCATGGTGTTACTTTGAAGGACATCTCCTCATTTAATCGCAGAAAGGAGTGTTGAATCAATTGAAATGGCTTCTGTGGTATAATTCAAACCTGGAAGATGTTTCCGTGGCTCGGGCGTCAAGTTCAAAGCTGAACGTATAAAATGAAGGCAAAGCTGTCCGGCTGCCAAGCTATCTGCGGCGTATATGAATATACTAAAAGGGCGTTACAGCATACATAATATCCTCGGTAAATGATGACAGGGCCTTTTTCTTGCCACAGTATTGGTCCACGCTCATCCTTGAGGTGGCGGGGGGCCATTGCTTCTTACATGAAGCAATAATTTGCGTCATGCATCTTTATGATGATGCATCTTTATGACGATGGCTCCAGATATAGCCAGTGGTGAAAAAAGCACTCACATTTCTTACTTAAGTAAAAGTATCAATACTGCAATGTATACATACTCTGTTACAAGTAAAAGTTCGGAATAAAAAATGTTCTTGCCTAAAAGTACAAAAGTATACATCAAAATGTACTTAAAGTACCAAAAGTAAATGTACTAAAATGTTTGAAAATAGCAGATCTACAAGCCCACAACGCGTCGCATCGCGACCAGTTGTGAGCTTGTAGATCGGCTATTTTCAAATAGCCTAGGTATAAAATAGGGCTGAAGTTGTTAATGTATGTTTTATAATATTAAAAAAATGTATATCTGCAAAGTAACTAGTAACTAAAGTTTTCAAATAATTGTAGTGGAGTTAACGTACAATATTTGCCTCTGAGATGTAGTGGAGTAGAAGTAAAAGTACGGAAAATTGGAAATACTCCAGTAAAGTAAAAATACCTCAAAATTGTACTTGAGTACAGTACTTGAGTAAATGTACTTAGTTACTTTACACCACTGCAGTCAGAACCCCCAGCGAACACTTTGAATCACATCTAGTTAATAAGAAAACCTGGGCATTGTCTCCATGCCTCCCACTGAGTGACTGGTTGGCATCAGTTCCATTGCAGGATGAAAAAAGTACAGCATCATGATTTGATTCATAAGGACATAGGACATATCTCACATATCCATATATCTCACATATCCTGAAGTGAGATATAATTACATTACAACCAACTCTGTGATGAAATGATGAAACAGTGCAGAGAGGCATTTACTGGAATGAGAATGACTAATAGTTGAAGGAATACATTTGGGTAAAATTGCAATATTGTGTTATTTCATGACAGTGTTTCTTTTTTAAGCAGTTTTTATATTGATGTTGATGTAAATGTAATTGTGAATTCATGCAAGTTAATGTAGTTTTGTTTTTTTGTGGACCCCAGCAAGACCTGCTGATTGCCATGGCATCAGCTAATGAGGATCCTGTTCAAATAAACAAATGAACGTTACAGTATTATTATGTTTAAATGTTCAGGATTCATGAGTACACAATTGAGATTGTTGAGCATCTTTGTTTTCATCAAGAGCCCTGTATCATCCTCTCTTTGATATTTGATACAAGATCTACAACTTTGATAATAATCAAAATCTTAAAGGTAGGGTAAGTGATATCTTTTGGTTAAAACAAAAAGTATTTTGTTTAAAGGTTAAAGCACAATATTCTGATAGTAATCATTGCTATAGAGTGTTTGCTCAGTAACAGGAGTCTCCCCGTCTCTCCAGCTCTTTAATAAACAAAAAATACATTTTCCGGTAGGTGTCAAAATCTCAGCCAATCAGGAGAAAGTACCCATTTTTAAGCTTAATTTTTATAGTGTTCCAGTTCCAATTTTGCCTGCTCATTTCTTAGTGTCATCACTTCCAATTTCACTTGTTTAATCTATATCCTGATTGAGTTCTCTATCCTGATTGGATAAAATTGGAAATTAAACTGAAACTTAAACGAAAATGCATTTTCTGTTTTATAAAGAGCTGGAGAGACAAGGAGACTCCTTTTACTGAACAAACACTCTATAGCAATGAGTACTATCAGAATATAGAGCTATTTAACACTTATTTTAACCAAAGAAAATCACTTACCCTACCTTTAATTTGTAACTCAAGTTTTCAAATAATTATAGTGGAGTACAAGTACAATATTTGCCTCTGCATGAGAATGTAAAAGTATTACAAATTGTAGTGAAACAAGTACCTCAAAACTCTACTTAAGTACAGTACTTGAGTAAATAAATGTAGGCCTGTACTCAGTTACTTTCCTGCACTGTACCCTCTCCACGCCTTATCCACTGTAGTATGAGGTCTTCTGAAACCACAGTGCCCTCTACAGTTCATACAGTGTAACAGTTTTTCCACCGAATGCAGGAGGAAAATAATCAAAGAGTCTGTGTCGTTGAGTTCCTGTCGAGAGAGAGAGAGAGAGAGAGAGAGAGAGAGAGAGAGAGAGAGAGAGAGAGACTTCAGGGACGCGCCTGGACACAGTGTAACGGGGATGTATAGTTGTGTCTGTGGAGACAAAACGCACTAACGGCTGCGTTTACAACCTACAGATCACACGGATTTTACCCTCAGAGCATCTCCAAGGATTATTATTATAACGGTCACTGCTTTCTTTCTCTCTGCAGACATCTGGACAATAATAATAAATAATTAGTCTCATTCTGGGAATACTTGAGGAGTGACAACAACTTTCCTTTTCCTCTTCTAACAGCTGGAATGGCTGGGATTTTAGAGCGAGACATTTATAAGGGCTCGTATTAAACGCTGATCGACAATGGAAAATGGTTAATTTCTTTGATTAAAGACCCACATAATTATTAATCACCGGATCTTCTGCATCAGGACTGCAAGCGGTGGAAATTGTGCGTTGTGGTGGATTTTAGAGCGAGATATTTATAAGGGCTCGTATTAAACACTGATCAACAATGGAAAATGATTAATTTATTTATTGATCAACACTGGAAAATGGTTAATTTCTTGATCAATCGACAATGGAAAATTGTTAATTTCTTGATTAATCGACAATGGAAAATGGTTAATTTCTTTGATTAAGACCCACATAATTATTAATCACCTGGATCTTCTGCATCAGGACTAATAAGGGTGGATGTCCATGGATGATGGGGGGACAACAGTGGTTATTGCACCGGACACTGACTGGGCTGATGATGGACATGATGCTTAATTGTCCAGGAGGAGAAATGCTTTAGGAATTAAGGAGATCAATGTGACTGAGGAGGTGCTGCGGCTCACAGCCGGGGGGTTGGCTGCTCACATTTTCATTGATTTATTTTGGAATTTTCAGTTTAAGACATAAATCATGTCAAAATCCAAAGTAAAGAAAAAAAAATGCATGGCAAGATCATGATCAGTTGTCTATACACTAGACCAGTGGTTCTCAACCAGTGGTCCTTGAAGGGGTTCCAGGGGGTCCTCAGCAAAAGGTGTTAATATACATTTCCACCCCATTATCCATATTGTATACGTTGGCTATTCAAAAATAGCAGATCTACAAGCTCACAGCCCGTAACTTCGTGCGGGCTTGTAGATCTGCTATTTTTTTGGGGAAAAAAAGAAAATCTTGAAAGTGTTTGACTTTTTTTTAACACAAATCTTCTCTTCTTGGCGTCCCTGGCACAAAACATTTTGAGATGGGGGTCCGCGGCCAAATGTATATCAATTTAGGGGTCCTTGGCATGAAAAAGGTTGAAAACCACTGCGCTAGACACAAACAGACTATCATACAGATATGGATATAGGTGACAGTGTCTTTTCCCTATATAGAGTGACTGCCAATAATATGGCAGACACTGAACAATATTTCATTAATTGTTTTGCCCTCATTTCTTTTTAGCCAGTCCAACTTTTTAGTAGTCCTCACACACACAGTTTATGGACATGCCTTAAGCTGACAAATATCAAAGCAATTGTTTTACACACACACACACACACACACACACACACACACACACACACACACACACACACACACACACACACACACACACACACACACACACACACACACACACACACACACACACACACTTACTGTGAGGCGGATAACAGCAGAGCTTATGATTATCTGATGAATTCTTATGCATAAATATATTTTCTGCCTCCGGAAGATGCTCCATTGTGTCTTTTTTACACAGGTGCACAGCACGAGCACGCCGATAATTAATCATTGCTCGTTTTGTAAACTGTTATGATACTGTTGCAAGAGGATATGGATAGTCATCTTCTTACTATATGTGACAGGGGGAAAAACTATTGTCACATGTCTTTTTCCCCCCTTTTTTTTTGACTACTATGTACTATTGTTGACTGGGGGATTTTGCATCATATTGAAATATCCACATCCTATCCTACTGAACTAATACAGCCAACCAATGTACATCATACAGCCTATTATCATCATACGGACTATTATCTCCAGATGTCACATCTGAGGTTAAAAATGCAACAAACAAACAAATGCATAAGAAAATGCAGTGACCTGTCAGGCATTTAAAAAACGCCTTGCATCATGGCTAATAACTGGACTGTATACCCTGTTATCCTGCTGTCAGTATTTGCAGCAGGTGCTGCTTTCTCCGGTGTGTTCAACACTTCTTCGGATAGAGACATTTTCACAGAGGACCTGCTGCGAGTCAAGCTCGCTCCGGACAAAACGACCGAGCCGTGGAGGAAACCCCATAAGCCCACAACTTCCCACCCGAACCTATATTTGAACGAGATTTACGGCAACAACCTGCCACCGCTGGCGCTCTACTGCCTCCTGTGCCCGGAGGACTCTGGCACCCTGCAGTTTCTGATTAAGTTCATGGACAGGATGGCGGGCTACCCAGACTGGAAGGTAACCGCCGCTCGACGAGGTGCCCACGGCGCATTCCCTCACGGGTTTCGCCACCGCTTACGACTTCATTTACCCTCGTCTGGACGAAAAGCGACGGGACGTCTACCTCGAGAGAATTCGCTCCGAGACGGCGGAGCTGTATGAGTTGTCTAAGCACAGGGGTTGGGGGAAGCAATATCTACAGAACCACCAGACCACCAACGTTTTGGCCATCCTTACCGGGGCGATCGTGGCGGGGAGCCATCGCCACGACGACCCCGAGTCGATGCTCTGGAAGCAGGTGGCGGTGAACTATATGGAGAGAACCATGTTTCTTCTAAACCACGTGGTCGACGGGTCCCTGGACGAGGGCGTAGCGTACGGGAGCTACACGGCCAAGTCCGTCACGCAGTACGTCTTCTTGGCCCGGCGGCACTTCGACATCGACAACACGCACAACAACTGGCTCCGGGAACACTTTTGGTTTTACTACGCCACGCTGTTGCCCGGGTTCCAGAGGACGGTCGGCATCGCCGACTCGAACTCCAACTGGTTCTACGGACCGGAGAGCCAGCTCGTTTTCTTGGACACGTTCGTCATGCGGAACGGAACCGGCAACTGGCTGGCGACGCACATCCGAAAGCACCGGCCCAAGGACGGGCCCATGGGCCAGTCGTCGGCCCAGCGCTGGACCACGCTGCACACGGAGTACGTTTGGTACGACGCCCGCCTCGCGCCGCAGCCTCCCAGCGGCTTCGGTGCGGCCCGGATGCACGTCTTCTCCAACTGGGGCGTGGTGACCTACGGGGCTGGCCTGCCCAGCGGCGGCCAGGGCAACACGTTCGTCTCCTTCAAATCGGGGAAGCTGGGCGGCCGCGCCATCTACGACATCGTTCACGACGAGCGCTACGCCTGGATCGACGGCTGGAACAGCTTCAACCCGGGCCACGAGCACCCGGACCAGAACTCCTTCACGTTCGCCCCCAACGGACAGGCGTTCGTGTCCGAGGCGCTCTACGGGCCCAAGCTCAGCTACCTCAACAACGTGCTGGTGTTCGCGCCGTCGCCCACCAGCCGGTGCAACGGTCCGTGGGAGGGCCAGCTGGGCGAGTGCGCCAAGTTGCTGCGCTGGACCGACGAAGGCGTGGGCGACGCTGCGGGCGAGGTTATCGCCGCGGCGGCGCACGAGAACACCATGTTTGTGAGCGGGGAGGCGGCGGGCGCCTACTCCCCCGCCATGCGGCTGAAGAGCGTGTACAGGTAACTATGTTATAGCGGTCAACGGTGGTGGAAAAAGTACTCAAATGTTTCACTTCAGTAAAGTATCAATACTGTAATAGAAAATGTACTTAAAGTACTAAAAGTAAAAGTACTCAAGAATGTCAATTATTTGAAAACTTTAGTTACTAGTTACTTTGTAGATTTTGATTATTATTACAAAACATACATTAACCACTTCAGCCCTATATACATTACGACCATTTCAAAATAGCCGATCTACAAGCTCACAATGTAGTAGTATGTAGTATATCTGCTATTTTTGAATAGCCAAATAAATCTAAAATGACAGAGATGCGTTCCCGGATTGAATGGGTTAATGCTTCCAAAATAATGTATTAACAGAGCGGTAAAAGAAAAACGCTTTTTTTACCGCTCTGTTAAAAAAATATTTTGGGAGCATTAAGATGGTATGCGGTCCTTCACTTTCTTTACAGGTACTATATTATCTCACGGACTATGTGTAAATATGTAGATAATTTGTTTGTTTTCTTTGATTGATCTCTCTTCCCTCTTGCCCCCCCCTTACTTTTCTTTGGAAATAAGAAACGATAGAACTTATACACAAAAAAATCCACCCACTTTTTTTTTTACTTCTGTAAACCTGTGATGTGACAATAAAAGCTGGTTCTGATTCAGATTCTTCTGATCCAGGGCGCTGGTTCTCCTCGACTCGCAGACCCTGCTGGTGCTCGACCACATGGAGAAGCGGGGCGACTCGCCCGTCACCTCGCTCAGCGCCTTCTTCCACAACCTCGACATCGACTTCAAGTACGCGCCCCATAAATCCCTGGACGAGTACAACGGGGCGCTGATGGACGTGTGGGACGCCCACTACAAGATGTTCTGGTTGGACGCGCAGGGCCGCAGCCCCGACACCAGGATACAGGAGAAGGAGCAGGCGGCCGAGTTAAAAAAAACGATGGACCCAGTACGTCAATGTCACTTTCCCGATGACGGGCGCGGTCAGCCGGGTGGCGTACGTGATGCACGGGCCGTACGTCAAAGTGTCCGACTGCAGATTCGTGGACAACAGCAAAAACGGCGTGAGGCTCTCTTTGATCATAAACGCCACGGAGAAAATAGTCTCCATCGCGACGAACCACAAAGACATCGGAGCCAGGTGGAGTTATCTGGGTTTCGGAGGTCACGCCAAAGTCGAGGACAGACGTCAAACCACCCGCTACGGCCTGGGGACGCAGCTCGTCGTTCCCAAGCCGATCGGCAGCAGCAGCGGCGACGATCGGCTGTTCGATTTTGGATTCGCGGTCAACGTCGTGGCGGGGGTCGTCCTCTGCGTGGCCACCGGGTTCCTGACCGTGCAGAGGAGGTTTTACGTGTGCTTCGGCCGGCTGATGCGCTACGCCCTCCCCTCGGTGCTGATGCTCTGGATCGCCGAGCTGTTGTTCGTGTTCAACAGCAGCTGTGAGCGGCTGATCTGCGGGGTGAAGTGGAAGGGTCGAGGCGCCGACGCGAGCGGCAAGCGTGGCGGCGTCCGCCCGTACGACGACCAGCATCGATTCCCCCTCCCCACCGTCGTCATAACTGCCCTGCCAGCCTCCGGCTCGGAGATCCTCGCGCACCTCTTCCACAACACATCTGACTTCCTCTATGTGCGGGTGCCCACGGGGGAACACCACCTCCTGGACGTGCCCGAGACGACGGACGGGTTCCGGTTCGACTCGCTGGCCGACGTCTGCGAGTGGTCGCGGACCGACGCCGCGGCCGGCCGCTTCGCGACGGTCCAGGGCTGGCTGCACTCGCTGGTCCACAACACCAAGCTGCACCTCCAGCTGACCCAGCAGGGGGCCGAGGGGGGCGGCGCTGGCCGGGTCAGGCAGCAGCCGCCCCCTGAGAGCCTGCTCCTCCTCTTCCTCCTCCCGGGATAGGAGGAGAAAGAGGCCGGGGAGGAGGAGGGGGGAGCCGAAGGGCAAGCTGAGGGCGAACTCGGACCGAGACGCCGAGTACGTGCGGGAGATGAGGCGTCACGTGGCAGAGTACCCCGACGCGCGCGTTGTCCTCGCCTTGCGGAGCAGCGGCTGGGTGCTGAAGCTGCCCTTTGTCCGCGAGGTGGTGGGACCCTCGCTGAGGTCCATCTACGTGGTCCGAGACCCCCGGGCGTGGGTCTACCTTATGGTGTACAGCAGCAAACCCAGCCTTTACACGCTCAAGAACATCCGCCAGCATCTGTCCTTGATATTCAAGGAGCACCACGATTGCCCGACTCTGGCGCCAGAGTTCAAAACCATACCCAAGCTCCCCCTGGCCTCATCGGAGGCCAACAGCGCCGTCCTGCTGCTCGCCCATCTGTGGCTGGCGCACACGGCGGCCACGCTGCGGGTCGTCGGCGACACGCTGCTGCCCGCGGAGGCCCGCCCCTTGCGGGTGAGGTTCGAGGACGTGGTGGCGCGCCCGCGGGAGACGGCCGAGAGGATCCACACCTTCCTGGGCGTGCCGCTGTCTCCCACGGCGCTCAACCGCCTCCTGTTCGCCACTTCCACCGGCCTGTCCGACCTCGTGTACGAGGGGGACGTGTCGCCGGCCAGCATCGACATATGGAGGGAGAACATGCCGAGAAAGGACATACGGTTGATAGAGGAGACGTGTGGCGCCGTGATGCGGAGGCTGGGTTATGCCAGGTTGGCCAGTTAACAGCATTATACTGTCTGCTGCAGGTTGCCAGGTTGGCCAGTTAACAACATTATACTGTCTGCTGCAGGTTGCCAGGTTTGGCCAGTTAGCTGCAGGTTCAGCTGCCTCTTGTTTACTGTATAGCTCCACATCTCTACTGCAGTGGTTCAACTCTGAGAGGGTGCAAATGGAACCAAATGGTTCCATTTGTATACTCCCACGAGTTACAGACCTGTAAGGGTCCATTTGGTCCATTTGGAACCCCATGTACCCCACTTTGAGAACCACATGCTCTACTGAGTTCTGTAAAAGTCGTATTTTGCACTGAACGTTGATGTAAAAAAAAAATCTCCTATTTTCGCCCGGTGTATAGAATCCCCCAAAAGCAAAGATTTGAGTTAAAAATGTTCGCTTTAAAAAAAACACATATACATTCAAAGATTTTCACAAAATAATGTTCCCCGATTTAAAAAAAAATAGCAGATCTACAACCTCGTAGCGCGAGCTTGTTTATCTGCTATTTTTGAATAGCCAAAGCGATCTTAATTACGTGCACTCTTTGAGTGCTCCTCCCCCTTTATTATGGGATCCACAAAAAGTCTGCAGTGTCTATTTATAGCAGATCTGTTGGCAGACGATAAAAGACAGTGATTCATCGCTCAAATATGGATTATATAATGAATCACGTTGACTGTATTTTCATATACATGTATCCTAATTAACGTGCCATGGAGTTGTTTAGTTTGAAGCATTCGCAAGGTTCCAGATGTCATGATGACATTTCAGTGATTTAGCTTTAGCCTGATTTATTTTAAAGGGATAGTTCACCCCCAAAATGACTTTTTTTCTATGTATTAGTCACCCCATGGAGACTTGAATTCATGGATATGTTTTAGTTTTTGTCTCATTCCTAAGACAATAATTTGATGACCGGCAGTGGCTCAGGTAGGAGACACAAAGAGTCTCCTTTGTGTCTCCTACCGGAACTACTGCCTACCGGTCCGCTGGTCATCAAATTATTGTCTTAGGAATGAGACACAACAAACAAATATCTATGAATTCAAGTCTCCATGGGGTGACTAATCCATATTAAAAAAAAGTCATTTTGGGGGTGAACTATCCCTTTAATACTTAGTTGCGTTGCCAGTGTCTCTGGTCAAAAATAGATATCAGCTCTACAAGCTCACAACGTGTTGCCATGCAATGCGTTCGGGAGCTTGTAGAGCTGCTATTTTTGGCACGACGACACACAACAGAGTTTTAATCCATTAAGACCGGGAACACATCTGTGTCATTTTAAGATTTATTTGGCTATTAAAAAATAGCAGATCTACAACGTACAAGCTTGTAGATCTGCATTTTTATTTATTTTTTAATCGTGAAAATGTGTGCAAATCTTTAAATGTTTAAAGCGAGCATTTGTAACTCAAATCTTTTTGTTTCTGGGGGATTCCATAAATGTCCTCTAAATCCTAACAGTTTAAAAAAAAAAAAACAGTGGTTCTCAAACTTTTTCCATGGCAACTTGACTTACTTGACTTAATCCTCTTGGCCCCCTTGGGAGCATAGGGCGTCCACCATGGATCTCCACCTCACTCTTCTCTGCGCAATGTTCTTTACTTCTTGCCAGGAGGTCCCCGTCTTGGTCAGTTCACCAAGTGTGGACCGCCTCCAGTTGGATTTTGGTCTCCCTGGCTTCCTCTTGCCTTGAGGATTGTAGTCCAGAGCTTGTCTTGCTATATTACTCGGATCCTTTCTAAGTGTATGGCCAATCCATCCCCACTTTCTAAATTTGATTTGTGTGTTGATTTGCTCCTGTTTCATGCATCTCCACAATTCTACATTTGAGATCTTGTTGGGCCACCAAATCCTCAGTATGTATCTGAGACAGTTGTTAATAAACACTTGCAGTTTATCAGTGATTGATTTGGTGGTTTTCCAGGTTTCACAGCCATAGAGAAGGACAGACTTTACATTTGAATTGAAGATTCTGATTTTTGTGTTTCTGGAGAGCTGGGAAGAGAGCCATACAGGTCGGAGTGTTCTGAAAGCGTGTCTTGCTTTGTTGATGCGCAGCTCGACATCTTTATCAGCTCCTCCATCTGTGCTGATGTTGCTTCCCCATGTTGCTTTCCATGGCAAGGACCACCCAAAATGATATGTATTTTGTCCCCAGACCCCCCCCCCCCCCCCCCATCTCAAAATATTTTAGAAGCAAAGGTTTGAGTTAGAAATGTGCACACACATTTCCACAATTTTCTTTTCAAAAATAGCAGATCTACAAGCTCATAGTGCGGCACTTGGTGCCGCACTATGAGCTTGTAGATCTGCAGTGGTGGAAAAAGTACTCAAATTCTTTACTCAAGTAAAAGCACCAATACTGCAATATAGAAATACTCTGTTACAAGTAAAAGTCCAGAATTCAAAATATACTTGAATAAAAGTACAAAAGTATTGGCATCAAAATGTACTTAAAGTACCAAAAGTAACAGTACTAAATATTTGAAAATAGCAGATCTACAAGCTGAGCTTGTAGATCGGCTATTTTTTTTTTTTAAAGCGAAAATGTTTTACTAAAATCTTTGCTTCTGGGGGGATTCTACAAATGTCTTTTAAATCCTTTGTATAAGTTGCTATAATATCAGCGGTTCTCAAACTTTTTCCATGTCAAGGACTTTTGATGTAGTATAACAGTCTTTTTTCATACTTTGTTTTACTTTTTTTAGGTATTAAAGCTTAAATTGTCACTTTACTGTCATCTGGGGACCCCCCCAAATCAAGTGGGGACCCCCCTAGGGGTCCCGACACACAGGTTGAGAACCACTGAAGTTGGTTTTTGAGTGAAGGCACAAAACCCGAGAATAAAACAAACTGCAAACTAACTTCATAAAAACCAAACGTACAAACGGTGTCAGAGGAAACTGTTGTGCAAACAAATATTCTCAGTCACTCACGGCCTGTCAGTGTAACGTGAGAATCATCCCTGAATAGCTGCTGTTGGACATGGGTGGTTACTTGGAAAAACTGCAGCCTGTACCCCCGTGCTATTGTACGAAGGACCCAAGGGTTGTCTTGCTTCTCTTGGGGACCTTCTCCTCCACAGAGTCGAGTACCTGCCACTCAGAGGAGCTGGTCGGGGCCTCCTCTGCTTCGTCAGCGGGCCATTTGAGGCCGCACCTAACGGTGGCTAGCTTATAGATCTCCAGCAGTGAGGCCTCACTTTTTTCGGTTGGAAGGAGGTGCGCCGCCAGCCTGGGCTGTAGCTGTCTCCTCCGTTCCCGCAGGTACAGCGTCGGTGGGGGGGGGGGGGGGGGGTCACGGTTGGAGGTGGGCCGAGGGCCAGGAGTGGGGGGGCCGTAGTCCGTGGTGGTATCATGGAGGACGACCTCCCCGCCCCCCTCGATCTCGACGACGACCTGGTAATCGGGTTCGTCGTCGTAGCGGTGAGCCTGGTAGGAGGTGAGGGCTTCATCCTCACCCTCGTCTCCAACCGAGAGGACGCTCCCCGCCGGGGAAGAGTAGTGGGAGGCCGCTCGGGGCCTGGAACCGCTGCTGTGTTCCCCTGGTGGGGTGTCGGCGGGAGCCACGATGGGCTCATTCCTGTCGTAATTACCCCTCGCTGGAGAGCGGGAGCGTGGAGCACCCTCAGAAGGGTGGAGGCTAGCGCAGTCGGCGCACCTCGGAGGCTGCTCGAAAGCCGCGGTGTCTGCGTGGGCTTTCATGTGTGTCCCACTCATCCAGTAGCTGGGCGCAGGGACGGGTGCTGCATCGGCGCCGGGGGGGGAGATCCGCGCTGGCTCCCCGGCCGCTGCGATCGTTAGCAGCGGAGATCTCTCGTCGAGACATTGTTGAAAGGGTGGAAGCTAATGCAAGGCTAGGCTAGGCTAGGCTACCAAGCTAGCTAGTAGGTCAGGTCAAGCTAAGCTGTTGTTTAGCGAACTGAGGGAACTAGCCTGGTTATCTGTAGTGTCCGTTGAAAAAAACTGCGTCTTTCACGCCGGGAAGAGCGCATCACTTCCGGTGGTGCGACTATGTTTTCATTCCCACTAACAATATTTCTACACGGAACACTAACACCACTTCTCCCAGAGAACATGGATCGTTTTGGTTATAAGCCCACTTGTTTCTATGATGAAAGAGTAAGTTAAAATGTGAATATATTTCCGTGGTTTTGTCTGCTCCGCGGACGCTATTGTTAAATTAGTTTCGGTTTGTTTCGAGGGGGAAAGATCGACGGACATGTGAATCCCGCCCACTACATGTGATTGGGTAAAGCGCGGCCTACTTCCTGATCTGAATGCGCACTCGTTATGACGAACCTCCCCGACAGATTCCAACGCAGTGCAGAAGCTGTTCTTGAGAGATTACGTCTGCATAAACACTAGTGCCACAAATACTGAGCCACTATATATTTATATATATATATATATATATATATATATATATATATATATATATATATATATATATATATATATGTATATATGTATATATATATATATCACCGATTCTTGAGAATTGGGACAAATCATGCCCTACCAAAAAGTTTCAAATTATTATTTATTAACACAATATTTAAAAAAACAAAAGTTTGTTGAATATATGTTCTTAAAGGATTAATGAAGACATGAATTACATGAGATTTATAGAATTTTTTTTGTCTGGTTTCCTTTTTTTTTTTTACAACTAACTGAAAGAAAACTTCAGCACTTCAAACATTGTTTTTTTTTTTTTTTTGAAAGGCATAAAAAAACTAACCATGTGTATTGATAACATAGGTAAAATAATTTACTTTTGACATCAACTTTTTTTTTAAATGTGTTTTTTGTAAAAGGTTTTAAAGTTGTGTCCAAGATCATTGTCAACTCCGTCAGATTTCTTCAAAAACATAATTTAATCAGGCATAAACAGGTGTTAGCTATAATATAGCACCGTAAGTGAGACAGGGGACCTTAGAATATTAGAGCATTTTAATTACAGTGATTACACATATTTTTTCACCAGATCATAAGTAACATCTGGTGATATGACACAATACCTTACATGCTCATTCTGCGTGCACAGAGTTGACATAGAAACAGAACAGTCTCCCTGTTCAGTGTATGTTTGTGCAGAGACCTGCAGACATTGGCGCCCTGTGGGTGCCGGGGAGCCCGAGCACCCACAGGAAATGTGTTGGTAGGATGACTACTGTGTGATGCTTTGTAACGTGCACAGGATGCATGATGTACCCGCTCTGATACCGTGTGTTATTGTGAACAGATTTCTGTCATTCAAACTCTCTCCCTGTAATCTGCAAAGTCCTTATGCCAGTTATGGTTTCATCATCAGCCAATAATCAAATTGCAAGACTTGAAATGTAGTAAAAAAAAAAAGTCCTTTTGCACATCTACTGGAACAGGTGCATAGGAGCAGTGCATGAGACAGGAAAGAATGGTGATCGTGCACGCTGTCTTCATTTACAGCAAAAAAGTATTTTATTGCGAGTACAATGTTTCCAACTGACTTTCATCAGGTATTTCTGATTAAGGGGTTAAAACTTGGTTGATGTGTGTGACTTGTTGTTGAGTACCCTACCCACCCAACATAAATCGGCATCCATGCCTGCAGAGATGGTGGTTGCAGAGAGGAAGGTGTTGTTTGCAAGGCATGTGGTTAGGTACTTTCTCAGTAATAGACATGACATACAGCCTACTTTGTGACCACATCCTCTGCTCTCATGAGAGCAGAGGATGTTTCATAATGTACCCCCCCCCCCCACATGCACAACCGTTAACTTCCCCTTGTCAAAACAAGATGACGCCGACATGCACAGCGGCAAACTTCACCCTGTCAAAACAAGATGGCGACAGAGACAAGTCGACTTGCTTGGTCTCCATACAAACAACCTCTGATTTCCTATGCTAACACATCTGGTCAAAATTCATGTCAGATCCTGTGTCTAGGTGAGACATGACCTTTGACACGATCTAAATGTCTGAATAGAGGAGCAGGGAGACAAAATACAACCACCCCAATAGTATAAGTTATATTGTATTAACATACTCTACCATGCAGATTGGGCTAAGTTACATTGTATTAATTTAAAGAAAAGTTACATAGTGCCTCTTTAAGTAGATCTCATGTCATTATTTTTAAAAATAGTACACTTCTTAATTTTTATATCAATGAATTTCTGTAATGTTTTGACAATTAATTTATAGGACCTTGTAACTCTTGTTTCAGAGAAGTAACTCTCTGAAACCACCTGCACTGATGTGCTTGTACACACACACACACACACACACACGCACACACACACACACACACACACACACACACACACACACACACACACACACACACACACACACACACACACACACACACACACACACACACACACACACACACACACACACACACACACGCCGATGACGGAGGAAACCATGCAAGGAACTAATCTGTTCATCCGGTTCAGCGTCTTGCACAACAACACTTCGACACTATAACTCCAGCTCCTCTACCACTGAGTCACTGCCGGCCCGGAAGGTAAGAGACTTGTTGCATTGTATTTGTCATCGTATCGTCTGTCCTTAATGTTTTGGCTTTTTTGTATCTTAAGGCTTCGTATCTTTGTATCTTAGTCTGTGAAATGTGTTAGCTTGCAACAATTTAACTGGCACTCCTGTGGGTAAGCTTAACAACAATCAGTGGTGTAAAGTAACTAAGTACATTTACTTAAGTACTGTACTTAAGTAAACATTTACTTCATTTACTTTCAAGTACTTTTACTTTTCTGGAGTATTTCCAAATTGCAATACTTTTACTTCTACCCCACTACATCTAAGAGGCAAATATTGTAAGTTTTACTCCACTACAATTATTTGAAAACTTTAGTTACTAGCTACTTTGTAGATTTGTATTAAAATTACAAAACATGAATTTACCACTTCACCCCTATTTAAACTTTGGCTGTTTGAAAATAGCAGATCTACAAGCTCAAAACGTGTCACAATGCGATAGAATGTGAGCTTGTAGATCTGCTATTGTAAAAACATTTTAGTACATTTTAGACATAAGGATAACATTCTGCATAATGAGTACTTTTACTTTTGGTACTTTAAGTATATTTTGATGCCAACACTTTTATGTAAATTATGATCACCGGAATTTTACTTGTAAGGGCGCGCTCGTATAGACAATTGGAAATACTCCAGTAAAGTAAAAGTACCTCAACATTGAAGAAAATTACAGTACTTGAGTAAATGTACTTAGTTACTTTACAGTACTGGTGACTATTTACCTTGTTTATTGTTTTCTATTGGCTCTTGGATGTATTTATTGTGTTGATAGTGTGTTGTTGTAGCTTGTAGGGCTGATGCATCTTTATGTACAGATCTAGTGGTTGGTGGTTCTCAGTCACTGTGACTGATTCCACTCATTTGGTTTAAGATGAAAGAATATTTAAGTGGTCAAACTAGCAATAGCATACATAATAGATCATTCTATAGTAGAATAGGCTTTGAATTATTTTTGAAGATAACACATTTTGCATTTGAAATGTTTTAAAATAGCCTCTCTACAACCTCACAACACATTACATATATGCACTGTGAGCTTGTAGATCGACTGATTGTTATGCTACATTATTAAATCGTGTGTGTGTGTGTGTGTGTGTGTGTGTGTGTGTGTGTGTGTGTGTGTGTGTGTGTGTGTGCGCGTGTGAGTGTGATATCATGTGACCCAGTCACTTATTTTGGGCTTGTTTTCATAGACCTGGCTGCTTGTTTCTGTCACACAATCTGGCAACACCAAACTGAACAGTGTCAGAAGTAGGAAGTAAACACAGTCCTCCATCAGTTCATATAGGGTGAGAGATTTATGTTCTACAAGTTAATGTAATGTGTTTTATAACTTATTCTATGTTGTTAAAGTTAATGTTGTTTAAGTGTGTTATAACTTATACCAGAAACCTTCAGTGTTGTTTACAAAAGTTTGTCTAAACTTAACAAACAATGGAACAGGTTTTACTTTCACTTTCTACTTATTACCCTGTCTGTCTGTCTGTCTGTCTGTCTGTCTGTCTGTCTGTCTGTCTGTCTGTCTGTCTGTCTTGTGTGTGTGTGTGTGTGTGTGTGTGTGTGTGTGTGTGTGTGTGTGTGTGTGTGTGTGTGTGTGTGGCAACACTTATAGAAGTCAGATCAGGACATTAAACCATTATAATTACAACTAGTTTGTAGCTTGTGTTGAAGATTAAACTTCTTCATAGATTTCATAGTTTCATAGACTTGTTCACAGAACTATCATTACTGTTGTGTCAATTAATGTTTTTTGTTTGTTTGTTTACACATTATATTTTCTATTAACGTGTTGGATTCATGTTCATGTGTTTTTATAGACATTTAACATGACCTTTTATTTGGCTCTGTACTTGGTATGCCCCCCCCCCTGAAATGGGCATGATGCCACTCATGCATTCAGCATAACCCTTATTTCTGTTTCCTGATGTATTTCATTGACTGTAACGTTGACAGGTTTAATAAAGACCTAAAGATGAGTCAGTGTGTGGAGAGAGAGGAGGAGGGATCTGACAGCCCAGAGTCTCCAACATCCAGCCGTGTGTCTATGAAGAGTGACCAGTCTAAAGGAAAACCTCCTGACTTCACTATGGAACCTTCAGACACAAAGTATGTGAATCCTCCACAATATACACACTATACACTATACAACACACTATACAATGTACACAACACTATAACATGACAATGTCATCTCATAAGTGCAAATTATTCAAATGAAAACATTCTTTAGCTATCGAGAAGTTATCATGAATCCAGGATGTGAATGAATTAACACCGATTTAATACACAACTAACTTGACTCTTGTTGTGTTTGTTTGTCAGGATGAAAAGACCAGCAAAACCAACCACTGATGATGAAGACTGGACATGTAGACGCTGTTACATCAGGAACACTGCTTTAAGATGCAGAAACTGCAACGTGACGAAGAGCATAGCCACAAGGTAACTTTGGCTCTCTGTCTGTTTTTTTTCTTTCTTTCTTTCTTTCTTTCTTTCTTTCTTTCTTTCTTTCTTTCTTGGTGAACATTTCTCTGATTATCCAGCTGCATGTCTATGAACAGTGACAGTTCAAAGGATTGACGTTTGAACTTCAGTTGTGGACCTGAAAACACAAAGTGTCACTGATCTGTGTGAACCTCAACTGATAGACACAATGAATGCATTCACCTTTGAATTATTTATGATGATGATGATGATGATGATGATGATGATGATGGTTTTATGTCTGTATTAAAGGTGATCAGGGATATGTACACCAAACCTTTTGATTGATTGATTGAATATTTATCAGACAGAAATGTAAAAACAGCACAGAGTACAGTCAAACACTTTGTCTAAAAGGATAACACCAAAAAAGTCCTTGCGGTCTTGTTGCCATTGGGGTCCTAGGTATTCAATTCATCAACATATAAAATAACACCAAACTTTCAATATCATCACAAATATAAAACACTATATGTACAGAGTAGAGCATCTTTAAAATGTTGTTTGATTTTATTTGTCACTATTTATATGTTTACACAACAATTACTACAACTACTATTATTACCAGTAGTGGAAGAAGTACTCAGATTTGTTTGTTTTACTAAAGTAGCAATACCACAAGTATTTATTCAAAATGATGCTTGAGTAGAAGTATAAAAGTATTGATATCAAAATATACTAGAGTGTACCAGAATATAAGAGTAAAATTGAAATTAATTATTAGTTGTAGATCTGCCATTTTCTACCTTTTTAACGTTTTCCCAGAATACAGATAATGGGGTTTAAGTGGTTAATATATGTTTATACAGTACATTATATGTATGTATGTGTATATATAAATATAATCATTATTATTCTTGTTTATTTTTAATTATAATTGTCTGTGGGAGGTGGGGGGGGGGGGGGGGTTAGAAGGGCTCCCGCAAAAAAAAAACTGTCATGTTTCCACCTGTACAGTTACATATATATCAGATATTATCATATAATATTAAAGTAATACTAGGTAACGTTTTCAACAAAACTAAAGTTAAATTGTATATCTTTTGCGAGTGGCAAAAGTTTCACAACACCCACTCCGTGAATTTCACCCCCGGAAGCCTTTTATTTATATATTTTCTATTGAACGTGTACGGGGGGGACTTTCCCGGGAAAATGACGTTCCTGGCCAACGTCATGACGTCGTGGCCGACGTCCTCAGGAACTACCGCAACGGTTTCCTGTTTGGCCAGGAACTACTGCGCTATTAACAAAAAGGAACCTCACGCTGATTTTAAGAGAATGTAGGATTGGAAGATCGAAAAAGAACAGAAAAAGAAAGCACAGCTCATGGTAACTAATGCTCCACTGGCTAAGAGAAACGATCCGTAGATAGTATAAAACAATTAAAAGATCGCTTTTTGAAAAGCTTCCGGCTTCCGATGAAAACGAATGGAATTCTGGGTAATCGAGGACTAGGGAAATTGTATGCAGTGACGGTAGTGACCAGCAGAGGTTGCTAAAAATCGTTATTTGTGATTCTGCATTGTACAACTTTAAGTCATATCATAATGATAATGTGTTCCTCATTATTTCTCCCTCCTCTTTCTATGTCTCTGTTTTTTCTATCATTGTCTTTCTCTCAGCTATGACTCCATCACAGCCCTCCCTCTCTCTGCAGCAGACATGAGGAAGTCTAGGCATAAAGGCATCCCACAGTGGGACCGTGACCACCATGTCCGCATGCTGTGAGTGTTCATCACACAGAAAGCAGAACCAATACAATGTGTTCTCACCATCTTCTAGACCCCAGACCAGCTGAACTATTATCACTTATTATATGATGAGTTGAATCTGATGTCTGACTTTGTCTCTTTCATTCTCTGTGTGTTGGTGAGCAGTGCAGAGGAGATGTCAACAGGAGACCCAGCTAAGGACAGTGACCTGCTGACTGATGCTCAGAACATAGAGAGGAACAGTTATGAGTCAGCTAACAGCAAGGTAAGAACCTAATATTCTCTCCATGACATTTATTTACATGTTCTAATGAATACATGAACTACATATAGCGGTCAGATACATGTCTAACATTTAACTGTTCCTCATTCAGTGACATAAAAAATATATATATATAATAAATGTGTCTAAAATAGGGATGCCAGGTAACCACATGAACCCTAGCGTCCTTTTTCTGAGGCGAACATTCGACGAAAATAGTCGATCTACAAGCTTACAATGCATCACAATGCAACCCGCGGTGAGCTTTTAGATCGGCTATTTTAGGCAAACAGATTTGGTGTTGAGAGAATAAAGCATCAGACCTAGTTCAGAGCCCTGGGGGACCCCGTTCAACTATGTATAAAGGGTTAATGTGGTTATCGTTGTTGTCGGGCAGAAACCTTGTATCTCCACGTTTCAATTCCCCCCCCCATAACTTAATGCCCCATTTCATCATGCAAGAGTGTCACTCAAAAGTAGTGAAAATAGCAGATCTACAAGCTCACGATGCGACACTGTTATGCCCCAGTCTAGGGGTACCTGAGACACAACATGAATATGTTCCTGCCTTCCCCAACTCCTAAGTAGCCACACAAACAAAGGGTTTAATGTGCAAAAAGTAGTAAAAACAAAGTGGTTAACATAAGTTTGGGTCATACATAAGGGTTTAGGAATAACACAAAATGAATAATAAAGTCAAAATAACTATTTGGAACTCAATATCTCTGACCTACCAAAAGAACCAATAATACAATATCTTACCTTCTTAACATAAACAATAAGCAAAAGGATCAACCAGCTCAAAAGCAACCTATACCAACTCAAAGTAACTATATCAAAGCAAATAACTCATAAGTAACTGAACAAACAGAAGTTATGGTGGCCAGTTGGAAGAGGAGGAAGACGGGCTCTGAGGTCTGTGTTCCTCTCATATAGGGAAACTCCATCCTATTAGCCACTCAGAAGGCAGAACTCCTGGAAGCTCCCCTCCAATCGCTGGCCGGCCTGGAAGTGTTCCCCACCAATCGCCTTCCGGGCTTGGCACACCTGAATTTGCATACATTCACCCACACAGTCTCACCTCTACCTGGCACACACACACCATTCCACACTAGAACCAAATCATAACAAAATATAACAACAAATACGACCACAGTCGTAGCAAACACGTTTTGAACATGTAGTTTAGCTTTATTAACAATATAAACCTTGTATACTTAAATTGAACAGGGTTCCTCAGGGGTCTATTCTTGGCCCTCTACAGATCTACACACTATTGTGAGCTTGTAGATCTGCTATTTCCACGGAATGTTTTCCCCAGAATAGGGAAGCTAGGGTTCATGAGGTTAACAGTGTTCTACTTACATGGGGTTAAACGTATCAATACTGCAATATAGAAATACTCTGTTACAAGTAAAAGTCCGGAATTCAAAATGTACTTGAGTAAAAGTATTAACATATTGGCGTCAACATGTACCAAAAGTACTCATTATACAGAATGTCCCATTTCAAGTTTTCAAATGTGTGAGATGGTGACTCTCACTCTCCTATTGGTCAGATGGTGCAGCTTGACTGATGTTTTGCACCATATGTTTCCTATTCAATATTCACATTGATTTCCATAAAAGTCTGATCGCTATAAAGTCAAGACAGACTGCACACATTATTCTAAATTATCAAATCCCTTTAATCACTCACCTCAGCAATAGATCTCTCTCTCTCTCTCTCTCTCTCTCTCTCTCTCTCTCTCTCTCTCTCTCTCTCTCTCTCTCGTTTTTTTCTTTTTGCACACGCATGCCTCCCCCTTTTAATTGCCTGCTCTTGGCAGCGCAGCATGACACACAGAGGAGTTCTAAATAATTAGACGTTTGTCAAATTCAGTTAATAAAAGCTAACGTTAAAATCTTGACCGGACAGAGAAAATTCCAGGTTACAACCGGCAGCTAACATTTTGGATGTGTAGAACATAGAACATTAGTTAATCTTAAGATCTATGTTGTTGATCCTCTGGGAATATCACTGAAATGATCAATGGAATGACATGAGCGTAAATGTGTGCAGGGTCCTTCATACAAGAGATGCACGCACACACACACACACACACACACACACACACACACACACACCTAACATTTCTGCTTTTCCTTACAGTTAACGGGTGGGGCTACTTCAGATACAATCATTGAATTCACTTTATCGCTCAAATACCGGCAGAAGTGGATGTCTCAGTGGTGCATGAGTTAACACAGTTTTCCACTTGGGGGGATTTGACAGCGTGAGAAATATGATGTGTGGCGTGAGTGCATGTGAAGAGGGTCATTAATGTGTGTCTCACGCTCATTGTGTGAGAGTTGTCAGCTCTGGTTAAGGAACAGTGTGTTAACACTTGATGTAGCTTCACTCTGTCATTGTCTGTTGATGTGTGAAATACAGGATGAATACTATAAACTGTTGAGAGAGAAGAGGTCTGAGCTGGAGAAGAAGAGTCAGATGAAGATGGGTAAGGTTCTAGCCACACACACTCACTCACTCACTCGCTCGCTCGCTCGCTCGCTCACACTCACGCACGCACGCACGCACGCACGCACGCACGCACGCACGCACGCACTCACTCACTCACTCACTCACTCACTCACTCACACTCTCTCCCTCCCTCCCTCCCTCCCTCCCTCCCTCCCTCCCCCCCACTTAAACCCTAGGGGTCTGTACTTGGTCCACTCCTTTTTCCCCTCTACACCAGATCTCTTTGTGAAAATTTGCCGATCTACAAGCTCACAACGTGACGCGTTGTGAGCTTGTAGATCGGCTAATTGTGTCAGTTGTTCATACATTTCCACAGAATATTATGAGCTATCCAGAATAGTGAGTCTAGGGTTGATGTGGTTAAATTAACATGTTCACACTGTGTCCATTTAACTACTTATATACTGGAGGGGGAGGGGCTAATCTCCAAGTATGATGTAAGAACAAAATGGCCGCTGTGTGAATATGGTTAATTGAGTTTACAGTGATATTTATGTAGCCTACAGTCATAAAACAATGTATCAGACCTCATGTCTTCTATACTCTTCATGTGTAATGAATGTTTGTTTGTTCTTCTATAGAGAAGGACAGTGATGACAGTGAGCACTTGAGCAAAACACAGTCTATTCTGAAGTGGAAGCAGTCCATAAGTCACAGATCAATCAAGGTGATTATAGTTTTACAATTTTTATTTTTTTTGTCCTTCTTAGTTTGCTTTATTTTTAGTATTACAAAAAGTATTATAGTATGTAATAGAAACCAACCAAACTGCACCATTAAAAAAAGAAAATCTTAGTTATAACTCGCAAAGTTTTCTTATCCACCCACAATATTGCTCTTCCTAGGCTATTGCTGACACTTGTCATTCATTTGCACTTGGTTTTATACTTTACTGTCATACTACTTCTAAAAGATAACAATCATATTTCAGTTTTGCACTTGATGTTATAACGGATAACATTTTAGTACAGCTACCTACCTTAGAAGTTCATAACAATATATATTTGTAAGCTGTCTTACACACTGTTCTACACAATTTACATGAAACAGTTTCTTAGTCATTGTTCTCCCATATGGCCTGATCTTATGAATGAGAAATTATTGTCAAAGCAACACCAATGTTGCCAGATTGTATTAGAGAAACAAGCCCAAAAGAAGTGAATAGGCCGTATGATCACACTCAGGGGGTCCTCAGCAAAATGACTTATTATAGCTCAATCAATAATAATAATAATAATAACAACAACAACAACATTCCAGGCCTGTCCTGGAGAGAAAATTATTATTTCATATTATTACTATGTATTTAATGATAGAGAAATAGAGATGTAAATTACTTGATAATTCTCTAACAAAAAAACTTCAACTTATTACTTTGAAAATAACAATGTGTAGAGATAAGGAATAACAAACAGTGGTGGAAGAAACAAGTAACCCTAGCATCCCTATTCTGGCCATGACATGATAGGTGAACGTTATGGCAATTTTATTTTTAAAATGGCAAAGATAGGTAAATATTTGCGTGAAGCAATGGTACCTCTCATCATGACTGGTGGGAGGAGACTGAAAACACCTTCTGTACTGTCTCGTCATGGACCACTTCATATCTTAGATGGTCATGAACACGTTCCTCCAGCTAACAGCCTATGATATGGGTTCAACCCATTCTGCTTGTAGAGCATCGTTGAGTGTCTGTGGGCCGGACAGACAAACATGCTACCTAAGATTTTGGGGTTAGGGTCTTTGTATAAAGGCTTAGATGTTGGAGTTATGGTACTTGCATTAAAGGCTTGCAGGGCCAACTCCTTCTGGACAATACATAATCATGCAGAATAACTGTTGAGACAGTAAACACTGTCAGCATGAATTCCTAAGGTATTAAAATAATACATTAAATAATATATAAATAATACATTCATTTTTCTCTTCCCACCCTGGTAGACAGCTGTTCTCTGTTTTCACCCTGAAATATTGGCTTAATACTGAGTCATGATCCTCTGATTTGAGCATACCTGCGGAAAATGAATATTCTGAAGTATTATTAGGGGTTAGTGCTTTTCTGTGTGGTTTCTTTAGGCTGAGTGCCATTTACTAGTGTGTCAATGTGGTTAATAAGTAAATGTCCATGATTTAATTTCCTTTTCTCTTTTTTAGGGAACTACTCATTCCCATGTTGTCTCTGGGACTAAATTAAAAGAAGAGAAGATGAGCACTGTAAAGCAAAAAAGACGTCTCACAGCCGCCTCCTCCTCCACAGCTGGAGAAGTGAAGCATAGTGAGATGGTAGACACTTTAGATCAGAAGACAGAAAAAAGCAGAGTAATGGTGTTCTTTGGAAGAATGTGGGAGTATATGAGAGGAGTGAAACATAGTGAGATGGAAGACACTCCAGAGAAGACAAAAGAGTTGGATGAAGAAAGAGCCAGAAGCAGAGTGAAGCATGCTACAGAGATGCTTGAGGAGATAGTATCTGAGGAGACTCTGTTTGACCCTCCCTCCACACCTGGTGATAACCCTCCCATTCAGTCCCAGTCTCAACCCCAAATCTACCCACTGGAACCTGGCAAGCATCACTCAGGCACTGAAACTCCTTCTCCATCAACTAGCACATCCTCTGACTCCACTCTCAACAGACCCCACATGGTTTCTTCACAGAGAACACTAGACAGAAAGAGAAGAAAAGAAGCGTTGAAGGAGACTGATATTCCCTCATCAAACCTCCCTCTGCTTCCCTCTACTTTAGATGAGTTAGATGAGTCTGATATTCCCTCTTCCCAAGATGCTTCACAGGAAGTAATTACACCCAACATGTATCCCTCTGTTGTTATAGTCTCCCCCATGTTGTCTTCCTCATCCACATCACAACAGTCCTCCCATGATTCCCCAGAAGAAATAATGTCATGTGACACAGCCTGTGATTTGTCAACCACAGACCAGCCTGTTACAGAGTCACTGTCCTCTGTGCATCCTTCCTTGGAGCTCCAAGATGAAACTGATCTAAATTCATGCTTCAGTGGTTTGAGGATAGAAGAATCCATCTCTCTGCCTCGTTCTCACAGCTTACCCTCACTGAGCCAAATTCCACGTTTAGAGAACAAGACAAGTTTCACAGCCAAGCGGTCCCACAGCGTAAATGATGTAAATGATGTTACACTACTGTACAAAACACAGAAAATTACACCTGATATCATTGTTGTGGAAAACAAGGAAAGCTACAGGTTCCACTGCACCCAAGCAGGACTGTTCCAATGCAACGTGACCGACCTGGTGTTTAAGATGAAGACAGAGGGAGATGTGACTTACAGGACAGTCCACTGGGACCGAAGGCTTCTATCCCAGCTCGGCATGAATAGGCCTGCAGGACCACTGTTTGACATCAAAGGTTCTCAGGGGTCTGTGTGTCAGTTACAATTTCCACATTGTGAGATCCTCTCCATGGGTGGAGGCAAATCCTTGTCTGTTGTCCATGTGAAGGATGATGATGGCTTTGAGCTGATCAAACCCCATATGATCACAGAAACTCATGTTATCATAGATGTAGCTGAATTATGTTTACTTGGTATCATCAATAAGTTGTTCCGGCCCCGTCCTGTCCGGGCATTGGTGTCGCTGTTTTATACACCACCGAGTGATGATAATCATCCCAGTTCAACTCTGAAAGTGTTGCTGCTGCCTCGGAACGTTGTGCTGAAAGAAGTGAAGAAGGAAAGGAAGGAGATGAATGGAGAAGAAATCTACATTGGAAACCCTCCCTGTAAACTAATCCCAAAGCAAGAATACACCCTCTCCACTTACCCTCAAGATGATTCCATCAAAATTCAACCAAATAAGGCAGAGTTTGATGACTCATCCTATAGTGATTACATCGAAACATTTGACATGATTTTAAAGCAAAGGCTTAGTTCTATTAGTGTACTTCTAAGAAGCAGTAAGACCTCCGACTGTCCATGGGAACGTGATGTAGACCTTTCAGCTGCTGCTTTAAGAAAACAACAAGTTCAGTGCACACTGAGTCGTCCAGCAGAAGACAGACTGTTTGACGTGCGGAGCAGCTTCATCGACAGCGTTTCACATCCCGTTCTCAACGGTCTCCTGGACAAACTTTTAGAGAGGAGCATTATAACTAATGGTGAGCAGGAGATGGCTGGTGGGATGCAGAAGAGAGATGACAAGGCACGTTTTGTCATCGACACAGTGAAGCGCAAAGGACCTGATGCAAGTTCAAACATGATATCAATTCTCTGTGATCTGGACACGTGCCTCTCTGAACATCTTGGGTTGATGTAGAACTGGAATGATGTACTTAAGATACCTTCAGTATCCAGGCAACTTCCTGATTCTTAGTTTGTTCTAGATGAAGACAGAAGTTGGACACATTGGTTGGTTGCAGTTGGATCATTATTTAACTGTTATCTTTTTTTATTACATGATCATCCAGAATTACTTCAAAGTAAATGAACAATGACAAGTGCAATGCCTTGCTCAAGGACACTTCAACAGGGTGATTGGTTGTTACATGGACACTCATTGGCTGTTTCAGGATTAAACACATGATGTTACATGGACACTCATTGGCTGTTTCAGGATTAAACACATGATGTTACATGGACTCTCATTGGCTGTTTCAGGATTAAACACATGATGTTACATGGACTCTCATTGGCTGTTTCAGGATTAAACACATGATGTTACATGGACACTCATTGGCTGTTTCAGGATTAAACACATGATGTTACATGGACACTCATTGGCTGTTTCAGGATTAAACACATGATGTTACATGGACTCTCATTGGCTGTTTCAGGATTAAACACATGATGTTACATGGACACTCATTGGCTGTTTCAGGATTAAACACATGGTGTTGGACACTCATTGGTTGTTTCAGGGATTAAACGCACTAGTCCATACCCGGTCGACACATTCGTGGGGGGATATGCGCACATGATCTGGCAACCTGGGAGCCATACATCCCATAGCTCGCGGGGTCATCCCACAGCTGGGCAGCCGTAACCATGGCGACATTCTTTTAGATAAAAACGTGAATAAACAGCTGACAGTTGGGGAAATTGAAAAACGGGCTTCGCAGTTCCGTGCACATGGTAATGGTCAATGGCTGTGTGTAATTTCAGATCAATAGCTCCAGTCACTGAGGAGAACCGGGCAGAACAATTTAGGTCTCACCACCACCCTACCTACCTCACAGAGCTTTGTCAAATTATAGGAGGATGTTGTTACATGGACACTCATTGGCTGTTTCAGGATTAAACACATGATGTTACATAGACATTCATTGGCTGTTTCAGGGATTAAACACATGATGTTAGGACACTCATTGGCTGTTTCAGGGATTAAACACATGAACACTCATTGGCTGTTACAGTATTAAACACATGATGTTACATGGACACTCATTGGCTGTTTCAGGATTAAACACATGATGTTACATGGATAGTCATTGGCTGTTTCAGGGATTAAACTCAGTTTGTATCTATGACCAACATGATGTTTTGGCTATTATGACCTCAGGACACAAGGATTTTAGAAATGTATTTTAAACAATGTTTTAACTTTAAAATATGAACTGGAATCATGTGTTTATTTTGATTAAACCAGAGCAGGCTCTACTTTTAATGATATGTTATTTGTATTCTTCTGTACTCTTGTTTTGCCCAGTTCAACTAAACAGACTTTCTCAGGGACACTTTGATACAAAGCCTGGAGAAGCTGAGCATCGAACCGGGGACCTTCCGACAGAGCGCGCGTGCATGCGTGCGCGCGTGAGTGCCTGCGTGCGTGCGTGCGTATGTGCTGAAAAAGGTGAAAGTTTATAATATAGGATTGTAGTACTCTACTAGCCTGGCGTAGACAGACTATATCACTGTGTGGATATGAGTCTGGTGCTTCTATGAGGAATTTTTTTTCTCCAAGGGGGCGGGATCAAAACAATGACTCTAAACGCAATTGGTTAGACCTACAAACCAACTACCAATTACAGTCTCCCATATTCGAATACTGGGCCCTGATTGGTTACCCACGTCTTCTGGAGCAGGAAATGGATTCTCTATGGAGCGGTGCCAGACCCAAATCCCAGAGTGCAATTTTTTTTTGCACTCGCAGATTTGTCTGGTCCCAGGCTAGTACTCTACAAGCTCTGTATTTGCTGCCAGAGGGAGTGTAGTGCATTACTTTGACAATTGGCACTGGGTGGAAAAATGGGTTACAAAATTGTGGGATAAAAATGTAGATGAAAAAAAACCTCTGTATTTGCTCTACTTTTTCTGTTTGCCACTAAAATAAATGCTTTATTTCTGTTTGTTAACGTGTTACAAACAGAATAGAAGTGATAAATAAATGAGCTCCCAGCTCAGGAACTGGTGCTGTGGGATTCTACACATGGACATTGATCACTAAGGTTTTAGTGCCAAAAGTATTGGCATCAGAATATGCTTAAAGTACCAAAAGTAAAAGTATTAAAATAATAATAAAATAGCAGATCTACAACCTCACAACGCGTCGCATCGGGGCGCGTTGTGAGCTTGTAAATCTGTTATTTTCAAATAGCCCAGGTATAAAATAGGGCTGAAGTGGTTAATGTATGTTGTATAATATAATAATGTATATATGCAAAGTAACTAGTGTGGTATATTAGCCCTTATTGAACAGTATGCAAGTCAAAACCATATAGAAATGATACTAAAGAAATAATGTGTTGATTCACACTAAAGTACATGATGTTAACTTGACCAAAATGTCTACAGAACATGTGGCTGGTAGCCTAGAGTGCATGGGTGTGAATGGCGATTTACATTTCCATTGTTAAACCTGACGACATCAGGTCTGGCCATTGTCTTCACACCCAGGCTTCCTGACTTACAGTTGCTAATCAGATAGCGACACTGATCAAAGAAGTTGATCTTCTAGGTGGGGGGATTCTCTGACCCCCACCCACAAGAACTTAATGTAATGTGAACCTAGAGTATAAGAGTGACTGTAAATGACTAGTTAGCTAGTACTGTCTCACACGCCGTGAGGCTGGGGGAGCTCAGGGGCTCCTGCCCCTGGTTCTCTGATATGATGCTGTTTGTTTATTATGGAATAAATGAATGATTCTGAACATGGAACCTGGTCCGGACGTCTCTTCTCTTCTTCTCCTCTACTTTATTACAACCAACCAGCCTGGTAACCTGCAGTTTACTGCCAAAATACACGACACTAGCAACTAATGTTTTCAAATAGTTGTAGTGGAGTAAAAGTACAATATTTGCCTCTGAGATGTAGTGGAGTAGAAGTAAAAATATTGAATATTGGAAAAACTCCAGTAAAGTAAAAACAATACCTCAAAATTGTACTTGAAGTACAGTACTTTAGTAAATGTACTTAGTTACTTTACACCACTGGAACCAAGATGACTGCAGGCTCCACTGGAGGTTTCATCTGAGGTCAACCTAATGAAATGGAATGATAAAGTAACCATACAGTATATATACTGATGGCTAGTTATCTATGTTTGAAACATTTTAACACTTGTAACATCTTGAATGGGGGGACCCTGGCACCAAATATTTTCATACGGGGGTCCGTGGCAGAATCAAGGGCCCAGCTTCCTGCTGTTCAAGTGACAGTTCATATAAATGGCCTGTAGTTTTGCTGTTTTACCCCTATTGGTGTCAGAAAGAATTAAGCGGAAGGGTTTTTGACAAACTTTAGACTTGATGTTCTTACCTTAATAAACATTGTCATAAATACTATTTACTTCCAGTCGCTATAGTTTAAAGTCTCCTTTCAATCATCATGATATGTGTTTTGGTAAATTATGGTCCCATTTATTTTTAAATTGACGATAAAGTTGGCTATGCTCTAGGAGGGGCGGGATGATTTGATTGACAAGCTACTCAACCAATAGCATTCATTCCCCGCCCCCGCTCTTGATTGACAAGCTACCCAAACAATACTGGTCTGGTTGCATTCTGCAGGATATGACGAGAAAGATGGCGGATTTGAAATTCCTGAACAATCGGCTTCATATAATGGTCTGTAGAAACCAATTGTGTGGCTTAGTCCATTCTTTTCATACAGTCTATGGGCAGAATACATATTAATGTGAGGGTCCTTGAAATGAAAATGTTTGAGAACCACTGTCTTAGCTGATGTGTATCTCTGAAACTGTACGAAATGTAGCGCTGTCCCTTTAAGAGAAGTGCATAAAAAGGGTGGCCAGGTCTGCGGCCTTCTGTTTGTCCAGAAGCCTGCATTTGGGTGTTTGGTGAAAGACTTGGAGGAATACTGGGTAAGGAAACTTGTGAAGCAAATGTTATGCTTTTCTAAGTCAATTTAGCAATAATGGTGACATGTTTTAATAAGTGGCATTCTGTATCCCCTTCATATGATTCAGCAAGTGTGGCATTTTATGAGGGGGGCTGGGACTGTGCTGGAATCAGTAAGGTAGGGGGTAGGGGGAGGGTTTTTTAATATAAATCTTAGGCCTGCTGTTAGCCTAATTTATTTTCCAGAGCCTCCAGGTCCTTTCTATGGTTAACTGTGACTGTGTCTCTGTGAGCTACTAAACGTTACCAGAAGCATTATTTGTACTTAAGTGCAGTTTTGAGGACGTTTTACTTTACTGGAGTATTTCCAATTTTCAGTACTTATACTTTTACTCCACTATATCTCAGAGGCAAACATTGTACTTTTACTCCACTACAACGGGGGCGTACTTGAACCCCTAAAAAGTTGTTGTTTGCGGCCCACCCAGCTGACCACTTAACCGTGGTGGGCCTGGCCCACCCAGCTAGCTGACCACTTAAAGGACGACTTCACCTATTTTCAACCTATCTTCATATAATTAGTCCTCACTAATACTCATGATAAAATGGTGCCATTTTTTTCTACTCGGTCTGTATCTCAGAGGAGGGCTGTGGACAGTCCCGTCTACCAGTGACATCATCAATGGGGAATCCAAGCTAATAGAAACTGCAGGCTTTCTATTCCTGGAAAGTTGCAATGCAATAAAAGAAGCCATTGTTCTCGTGTTAATACAAATCTAAATAAAAAATGTGAAATCTTGTTGGAAAACTAACGATGATGTCACTGGTAGACGGGTTTCTGGACTGTCCACAGCCCTCCTATGAGACACAGACCAAGTAGAAAAAAATGGTACCATTTTATCATGAGTATTAGTGAGGACCAATTATATGAAGATAGGTTGAAAATCGGTGAAGTCGTCCTTTAACCGTGGTGGGCCCGGCCGCATGCATTTTCATGATCAATCAATCCCACATACAGAGGTGGTTTCAAATCTGATTCAACATTCTAAAGATGCGTCTCAGTCATAGACTGTATGAAAAGAATGGACTAAGCCACACCTCTGGTTTCTACAGACCGTAAATGAAGCCGATTGTTCAGCAATTTCAAATCCGCCATCTTTCAACATCGCGTCATATAGAGACACACGGGGACTACAAATTTCACGCCCACTTTTGAGACAGCGCCGCTACTCGAGGTCCGTTAGAACGATGAACAGCAGCTGCCAATGCATTCCCTATGAGAGGATATGAAAGTTAGCCTACTTTTAAAATTATCCTGCATTAACTGGAGACGATATTGATTTAAATAAAAATATGTTTCCAAATGTGAGTGTTTTTGTCAACATATCTTCTTGTTTTCTTAATAGTTGATGTGTTTCACATTTAATTTGCCACTTTAACGAGTTACCCATAATGCTAACACAGCATAGGGTAGACAGCAGACGGGCATTTCAGTGACATCACTGTCTTTATGAGCGCCGAGCGCCGACCAGTGGCGTACGCACTGTAGAGGCAGGAGAGGCGGTCGCCTGCCCAACTAAGATCTCGCCTCCCCTAAAAAAAAAAAAATAACCCGAAAATTTGTCATTACGTGCTTAATGTCCTCAAAGTCACGCATCCAACAAGCTTTGAACTGAGCAGATTGGACCTTCTGTTCCAGAGATAATGACCAAAACCTATTGAAAACGGCCACTTTCGCCAGTTTTCTGGGTATTGAAAACCTCAAGGGATGCGTCCGTGACGTATATACCATGCGATATAGATCTCCGATGCTAGCGGTTTTGACATACTGATGGAGTATATTATAGTATATTGTGGGTAGTATATCGAGATGAAAGATATGGGACATTAAAAAGGACAAATTAAACAAATGGGACAGATTATTAGAACACAAAAAAAATCGCTACAGCCTCAGTAGTTAACCAGTGAAATGACGGTATTTTACAATGCCTCTCATAGAGATTGCATTGAGAGCTGCAGTTCATCGTTCTAACGGACCCCGAGTGTCAAAAGTGGGCGTGGATTTGTAGGCCTTCCGCTTCCGGCCGTGTGTATCTATCCTGCAGAATGCCACCAGACCAGTATTGGTTGGGTAGCGTGTCAATCAAAAGCGGGGGCGGGGAATGAATGCTATTGGTTGTGTAGCTTGTCAGTCAAATCATCCCGCCCTAGAGCATAGCCTACTTTATCGTCAATTTTAAAATAAATGGGACCATAATTTACCAAAACGCATATCATGATGATTGAAAGGAGACTTTAAACTAGCGACTGGAAGCATATAGTATTTATGACAGTTTTTATTAAGGTAAGAAAATCTAGTCTAATGTTTGTCAAAAATCCATCCGCTTGCGTTAAGATAAATTGCGTTAAGATAAATTCTCTGTCCAGGAACAAGGCAATACATATGAAGACATACTGTATCTCGCGCCATGGCAGAAAATGGGTTCACAATGTCCTATATCTACATTTTAATACAGCATGCTTTGATATTAAAAAGAAAATGCACTTTTTAAAAGCACTTACTCCAATACCTTAACTGGAAACAACTTTCATTTGTAGTTGAGTAATGTATCACCAGGAGTATCTATACTTTGACTCAAGTACTGGGGTAGAGTACTTTGGTCCACCAGTGCTGCGAGTAGAGCCTCACTTTGAAGCGTTTAGTGATGTCCAGGACCCTCCACTGACCTGATACAACCATACATGCCCAGCAGGACCTTATAAGGTCAGCTGACCAGGGTCGATCGGTCATTCCTCGTACCAGGTTGGGCGGCAATAGAGGCTATGCGCGTGACATCATCGTAGCCGGAAGTTATGCGGGAACGCCTACTGAGTGGCAAAAAACAACTTTCTGGCCTTAACAGCCCATACATGCAAACAGAAAATTCCTCTGATTGTTTTAAACGACGTTAAACTCATCGACTTTGCAGCTGTACGGAAAGCTTAAAAACACTTAAAACCACTTAAAAACATTACTGTTTAAACAACCATTTGTGGAATGTCTTATATTTTGTTGCTGTTGATTTTAAACATTGGAATGCTTTGTGCTGTCTCTCTCACTCACACACACACACACACACGCGCACACACGCACACGCACACACACACACACACACACACACACACACACACACACACACACCGATGACGGAGGAAACCATGCAAGGCACCAAACCTGTTCATCAGGTTCATTCAGCGTCTTGCACAAGGACACTTCGACACTAGTCTGGGAGACGCCACCTCAGAGCCTGTACAGCAGGGGCGCGGCCACTGCGTTCTGATTCAAATCAACAGCCAATGAAGAAAAGGGGGCGGGATCCACATGCAGTGGGTGTTACATGTAAATAGGAGTGACGGGAAGCAATTTCTCCTTGAGAAATAGCGGCCGCCATTGTTGTGTACTGCTGTTTGCCTCTCGTCGGACTGTTTAGACGAGTTGCACAGCTCTCAGACCGGTAAGAGGCGTGTCCGCTCAGATTCTGAGCGTAAGTTACATCCCGCCCACAAATACAGGGGTTTTGGCCCAGAAGTTCCTCGCCCCTCCCGTTTGTATGTGAGAGCTGGCGAAAACTTCTGGGAACTCAGATTACTTCGACGCTAACTCTGGGGGAGCCCAGGATCGGGTTTGAACTGGGAGCCTCACGGTTAACCATCCGGCCACTCTACCCCTGAGCCACTGCCGGCCCCGGAAGGTAAGAGACTTGTGGCATTGTATCTGTCATTGTATCGTATGTCCTTTATGTTATGGCTTCTTTGTATCTTAAGGCTTTGTGTCTTTGTATCTTAGTCTGTGAACTGTCTTAACTTAACGCAACAATTTAACTGCCGCTCCTGTGCGTAAGCTTAACAACAATCAGTGGTGTAAAGTAACTAAGTACATTTACTTAAGTACTCTACTTAAGTAAGCATTTTAAGCACTTTTACTTTTCTGGAGTATTTCCAAAGTTCAATACTTTTGTACTTTTACTCAAGTAAATTTGTAATACCTTTTACTTGTAACATTACACAGTATTTCTGCATTGCAGTATTGATATTTTTGTGTGCTATTTCCACCACTGACAACAATGCCTACTCCAGTATACACTACATCACTGTCACTGGTGGAAAAAAGTACTCAAATGTTTTACTTAAGTAAAAGTATCAATTCCCCAATGTAGAAGTACTCTGTTAAAATTTACCTGAGTAAAAGTACGCAAGTATTGGTATCAAAATGTACTTAAAGTACCAAAAGCAAAAGTACTAAAATGTTTGAAAACATACAAGCTCACAAAGCGTCACATCGCGACGCGTTGTGAGCTTGTAGATCTGCTATTTTCAGATAGCCTAGGTATAAAAGTAGGCCTACCTCAAAATTGTAGAGAAGTACAGTACTTGAGTAAATGTACTTAGTTACTTTACAGACTATTTACCTTGTTTATTGTTTTGCTATTGGCTCTTGGATGTATTTATTGTGTTGATAGTGTGTTGTTGTAGCTTGTAGGACTGATGCATCTTTATGTATCAGATCTAGTGGTTGGTGGTTCTCAGTCACCATGACTGATTCCTCTCATTTGGTTTAACCCATTAAGAGCGGGAACGTATGTGTGTCATTTTTAGATTTCTTTGGCTATTCAAAAACAGATACTGTTTTAGATCTGCAATTTTTTATTTTAATCGTGGGTCTTCGAATGTATATACTTTTTAAAGCGTTTGTAACTCAAACAGTTATTTGAAAAAAACGTATGTTGCTATACTATCAGCGGTTCTCAAAAAAATATTTGGCCGTGGACCCCCATCTCAAAATGTTTTGTTCCAGGGACCCCCATAAGTTGTATACGCTTTTAAAAATGTATATTCAAAGATTTGCAATAAAAATAAATAGAAAATAGCCCAAAGAAATCTTAATATGACAGAGATGCATTCCTGGTCTTAATGGGTTAAGATGAAAGAATATTTAAGTGGTCAAACTAGCAATAGAATACATAATAGATAACTCTATAGAAGTCTTTGAATAATTTTGAATATAACACATTTTGCATTTGAAAATGCTTGTTAAAATGTTTTAAAATAGCTACAACCTACAATAGCTACAACACATTGCAAATAGTGATGCGCTGTGAGCTTGTAGATCGGCTGTTTTCAAATACTGTATTAAATTATGATATTTTCAATATGGTCACATCCTGTTGAAGATGACATGGAAATCAGTGCTTTTGAGTCTTAAAGTGGGGTCCTGGGGGTCCCCAGCATAATACGTTCATATTAGCATCAACATAATTTAACCAGTAATATAATACATTGGCTATTTGAAAATAACCGATGTACAAGCTCACAGCGCATCACTATGTGTTGTGAGCTTGTAGATCTGCTATTTTCAAATAGCTGGTGTAGTGCAACTAGTTAAACTGATGTTGATGCTACATTATTAAATTATTTAGCTGGGGACCCTGTGTGTGTGTGTGTGTGTGTGTGTGTGTGTGTGTGTGTGTGTGTGTGTGTGTGTGTGTGTGTGTGTGTGTGTGTGTGTGTGTGTGTGTGTGTGTGTGTGTGTGTGTGTGTGTGTGTGTGTGTGTGTGTGTGTGTGTGTGTGTGTGTGTGTG